>NW_006159514.1:477806-494333 GCF_000334495.1 Tupaia belangeri chinensis
AGAAAAAAAAATGCACATTTGATGACTGCAGCGAGCTGTATGGGCACAGCTGGGTACTACTTTATAGTATGTTCATTCTACTCACTGGGGTTTATGCCTAGGGTCAGATTTGGGTACATGTATAGGTATGTGTCAGCTGTGTTAGCTATTGGATATATTTAGACTAATTAAGTTCATTGGCAGAACAATTGAATGGGGGAGGCGGAAGGCATGGAGGGCAACCATGGATGCCAGGGACAATGGAGGAGGAAGATGGGACATAGCAGAGGGTGGGGGATGGGGAATCAGGGATGGCAAGACAAAGGGCAAGGTATGCAGGATGTAAGAAATGGAAAATTATTTGCTGAGAACATGTATGTTGATATGCTTGATTGAACCAATGCACAGTGTATTTTGGATGGAAAATTCATTTGTGTGTTGTGATGGTGTATAGTGAATTAATGTAGAAAATTTTAAAAATTTAAAAAAAAAATGGATCCATCCATTGCAGGTCCATTTTGCCCAATATGTTGAAAACTGATCAGGCCGTCTTTTAGAAAGCAAGGCGGCATACAGGCACCAAGAAACAACTGAACTTCAAGAACGTGGCAAATAGGTGGGACCAGCGGTTAGTGTAATGGCTATGTCGCTGGACTCCCACGTAGTCGACCGCGGTTCGCGTCCTGGACCTGGTGGCTTAAACTCACGCCGGGTGCATGTGCGTGTGTGCCCAAGATCCCGAGAGGAGAATGGAGGAGAAGGGATTGCGGCATGGCCATCCCCCCTGGGGGGTGATTTCTCGCTTTCTGTCTCTATGTCTCTCTCTGGCTGGCTGGCAAGAGTGCACGCGCTCTATAGCAAAAACCTCTAAAAAAAAAAAAAAACAAAAACGTGGCAAATAGGGACCAGCAGTTAGCATAATGGCTATGTTGCTGGACTCCCATGTAGTTGAACGCAGTCCAAGCCCTGGACCCGGTGGCTTAAAACTCACACCGGGCGCGTGTGTGTGTGTGTGCCCAAAATCTCGAGAGGAGAATAGAAGAGAAGGGATTGCGTGGCCATCCCCCCTGGGGGGTTATTTCTTGCCTTTTGTCTCTCTGTCTCTCTCTGTCTGGTGAGTGCACGTGCCCTATAGCAAAAACCTCTCCCCCCCCCAAAAAAAAATGAACATGGTAAACAGGCCCGAAAAGAAGTGTGATTTTCTTCATCTTCAGTAGATTGGTGGCTCTGGAAATAGGGCTGTCCCGTACGACTTTCTGCTCTGTCCACTACAGCATGCTTGGCATGTGTGGCCATAAAGCACTTTAAATGTGGTTGGCACAACTGAGGAACCTAATTTCAAATGTTCTTCAATGTTAATTAAAAATTCAGTTTCAAGGGGCCAGCAGGTGGCATGGTGATTAAGGCTCTGGAATCCCACATAATGGACCACGGTTTGAGTTCTGGATCTGGTGGCTTGAAAATCATACCAGGTGCCCGTGTGTGCATGCCCAAAAATCCCAAGGAGACTGGAGGAGAAAGGATTGTGACATGGCCATCTCCCTGGAGGGTGACTTCCCATTTTCTCTCTCACTGTCTCTTTTTGTCTCTGTGAGCACATGTGCTCTATGGCGAAACCTTAAAAAAAAATTCAATTTCGATAGCCACTGTAGCTAGTGACACCACGTTGGAGCACAGGGAGGGTAGATGACGTGTGTGCTGTGTCTCTATGTGCCTATTACCTCTTCTTGGGCCTGGTAGTAGCTGCTCAGTAAAGGTTGGAAAAGAAAAAATTACATAATATAAGATCCAAATAACCCGATCTGTACTGTGGTTGTGTCAAGAGTGTAGCAGACAGAACATCAGACATAGTGTAGTGAACTCTCAAGATTCAAGCCTTGAGTTAGTCCCTGGGTTCCTCATCTGATAAAATGGGCTTTTAGAAGCCAGAAGATGGCATAGCAGTTACATCACTGAACTCCCACATGGCCGACGGACCATGGTTCAAGTCCCGGACCCAGTGGCTTGAAACTCATGCTGGCCACGTGTGCATGCCCCAAATCCTGAGAAGAGAATGGAGGAGAAGGGATTGTAGTGTGGCTATCCCCCCAGGGGGGGATTTCTGGCTTTCTATCTCTCTTTCTCTATCTTTCTGGCAAGCGTGTGCACCCTATATTAAAAATATCTCTCTTGGGACCAGCAGTTGGCATAATGGCTATGTCACTGGACTCCCACGTACTTGACCACAGTTCAAATCCTGGACCTAGTGGCTTAAACTCACACCGGGTGTGTGTGCATGCCACCCAAGATCCCAAGAGGAGAATGGAGCAGAAAGGATTGCAGTGTGGCCATCCCCCATGGGGGGAGGGGGGGTTTGCTTTCTGTCTCTCTGCCTTTCCCTGTCTTTTTGGTGAGCATACACATCCTATAGCAAAAACCCCTCATAAAAAAAAAAATCTCTAAAAAATAAAATAAAACGGGCTTTTACCCACAGCACATTTCCCGTGCTTATTATGAGGCTGGAACGCAAGAAGGAAAACTATTACTTAACCTGAAACTGCAAAGCAGTGTGCAAATGAAAGGTACTGGACATGTAAACAACTGTGGTGGCTGCATCTGGCCCCACGTGTGATTTTAAACAAAAGGATCAAAAGGGCCATGCTCAGGCCCTCCCTGAGCCACAGGAAGAGACGCTGTGCCTGTGTAGCTTGGTTCCAGTCTTTGACATGGTAATGCTGCAGTCTCCGTGGGGTAAGAACCACCTGCGTCTCATAAACCTTGCCATTTACATACACACGTGTGACCTTTCCTATCCCAGGGCCACTTCACCAGTATGGATCGCTGATTGCAGGGGAGCCCGCTTTGCAACTGCATAGGAAATGATGTTTGCCAAGGCGACGGTGGTGGTCTGCGAGGATGAAACAGGAAGCCCTCACTCCGGGCAAATGAGAGAATGCCAGGGTGAATTACAGCCAGCCATGAGCCAGGAACAGAACCTGGAGTCCTCGTTTGCACCCTCCTCGGTTCCAAAGTTGTTCTGCTATCTCCAGGAACTGCTCGCTCCTCCCTCCGCGCTGTCTTTTGTCTTTGAAAGCCCGAGACCGACAATGGATTATTATCTGTGCATGCAGGTGTTGTTGAAGAGACCAATTTGTGAACAATGGCCCTTCCCACGTTGTCCAAACATAAAGATTGCTCCGCAGCTGGTATTTGCAGAACCTGTCACCGTTCGCGGCGCTGCTGCTGAGCCGCCAGCTGTCCCCAAGCGCGGTTCTCCCGGCACCGCCCACCGCTGACAGCGCCGCCCGGCCCTCACTCCGCGCAGCTGCCCACCTCTGGCCTGCGCCGAGGACCCCGCGTGGCGCGCTCTCTGCGGTCTGCTCGCCCCCGCACCCTGACAGGAGATACGTCTAAAGGACAGACATTCGTATCGACACTCTTTTCAAGACGTGACCCAGATGTCAGGTGCGAATCTCCCTGCCCTGTAAGATAGGGGTGACACTGTCTTGGATCCATCAGTTTTGTAGTCTAGGAATGCTCGAAGACCTGCCCCCAAGAAACCTGTGGATTCTCGGGGCGTCTGATGTCCTCCTGCCCCCTGCATCTGCTTAGTTCCCCTACCGACCCCAACACAAAATGCAGCCCTTTCGCTGGATCCCGAAATAAATATGTTGGCGTGAAGCAGTTTCTGAGCGATTTTGCTGGAAAAGAGAGGGTTTTTTTACTGGAAGGAGACACGTCTGGGCGGACCTACCTACGCTTTCAGATATCCCCTACCCCCTCCCCATCCCTACCTCCCTCGTTGCAATCTGAAGAACTTCAAATTCTTCTCCCCCATTGCACACAGAACAACTCGCCAGTCCTCGCCCTTCCCCCAAGCTTCACTGCCCAATTCCTACCAAGGCTCTGCGGAGTGCCAGGGCTTCCTCTCCTTTAAGGAAGAAGCACTGTTTTATTCCTGGTACAAAGCCCCTCAGTTCCCGCTGATGTCCCGCTGGCGCCAGAATGTCTGCTGGGCTGTCAGCTTCACTGGCCTGCCCTCGGCTTGCTCATTTGGGGACAATGCACAAGCAGTGGATGGTGAGTACCCAAGGCCAGAATTTCAGAGTTTGCAACATCACCTGAAAAACACCAGTTGCTGGGTCTTGCAGGATGCAGCCGGTCATGCTTGCTGGGCAATATATACTTAGGCCGACTTATTAGCCTGAGCTAAATTAAAGCTCCCTTCATCTTTTCAAAATCCTGACAAGTGACTTAGTCTTCCTCAAGGCTGCCCATGCATTTGAGTACCCAATTCAAGATTGCAGATAAAGGATCTCTCAGGTTACAGTACTCTCAACACCTCGCAGTAAAGACCATTTTGAATCTCAGCTAAAAATATTTCCTAAATTTCTTCAGATACCGATTTCTAAGACTTCTGCCATACCCAAGTATGGAGTCATCAAATACATTGAACAGTCCCAGACTTCTTCTTAACCCCATATTTTAGAGAAAGTTCAGTGAATCATATTCATGATAAAGAGTATGTGTGCATACACCGGAGGGAGAAAAGCACCCTCAACAGGGTGTCATCAGAATGACCCTCTCTCTCCAGTCCCCTGGCTTGTCAGGGTCTTGGGCATCAAGTTTCAGAACAGCCAGCAGGGTCCCAACCCGGAACTGGCCATAGGGCTTCTAGCTCTGCATCCGGTACACTAGGAACTAACGACACAGCCTAGACTAGGTCACTAACCCCATTTTCTGCAAATGGTAGTGCATTCTAGAACCCCTGATCTTGTCCTTTGTGTAAACTTAGGTCTAACGTGTGCTTAAATAAAATGTATATATTAAAAGTATAAAACACTATCATATTTTGTACTTTCACCTTTTTTCCCTCCTATCATCTCCACCTCTTAGCCATCACTTTCTGGTATTTAAGGTGTGGCATTTACTTAATAGGAAATTTAAAGTTTTTTATATCGATTTGTTTGAGCAATCAGTCCTCTCTGTTCAGACCCTGACTGGCAGGGAATGATCTTTCTGTTTTATATTATATCTGCCTAAGAGTTTTCTTTTTTTACTGAATTTTTATTTTTAGAAAACAACACTGACAGAACTTTTTTTAACAGAGAACTTTACATTCTTTTGTCTGTTAAATGTTTCTTCCCTTTGCTCCTCCTGCCTACCATCTACCACTCACTCCCTACAACTCCTTGTCCTTTCACTTTTAACCAAAGGAGACAAAGACCCACTTTTTAAATCTTTTTGTAAACCCTGGCCTTAGATAATGACTCCTGGTTTGTTTTGAAATACTATTAGAGGCCTGAAGGAAAAAGAGATGACTGAAAAGCAAATTCAAATCAGTTCCCCAAAGAGAACACTGAGAATTCAAGATATTTCAATTTCTCAGGACTCCTGAGAATTCTGTCCACCGCCCCCACATTCCGCAACTTCAGGACCAGCAATGCGGATTCACACAGGACTGGGCTTCCTGCCGTCAAGGCACAAACCTCACTTGGAACAGCAGCAAGCCCATGCCTGCACCAGACTCCTAGGTTGGGTAAGTGACTGCCACCAGGCACAGACTGTTCTAGCAGGCCCTGGAGGAGAAGGCTCTGCGCATGTTAATGAGCTTGGGGAAGGAGATGTGCCACTTCCCTCAGCCCCACATCAGGCTGGGGAAATGCAAACTGGGACCCGTGCAAATATTTATCTTCAGGGACCTCTGAGAGTCCTCTGGGGAAAGGAAAATAAATCACTATGCGTGTTTACTCATAATGATTTCCAACAGGCCCAACTAAATACAAGTCCAGCATTTCATTAAACAGACTTCTTCAATAGCCACTGAGCTGTGTAAATACATTATAAATAAAAGACCCAGATCCTCTTTTCTGGGCTCAATGGAGGTGTGATGTTTGGATACATGATCCCCGTCTCCCAAACTGATCTTCTCTGAGGACCCAGAAAGCAAAGGGTTTGCTGAAGGAATTTAGTGATCTTTCCAACAGAGTTAGTGCAGAGTGCCTTCCATTTTGAAGGTATACATGCCCATCGTTACAGGCTTAGGAAACCTGTAACAGAAATTGGAAGAAGGGAATAAAGACCTGTGGGAAGAATCTAGCACATTGCATGCTCACCTTTGATCTGCCCAAGAAAAGGGCTCAGTCAGCCCAAGAACCTCATTTAACATGATGAAAAATGAATTCCAAAGTGTCTGCTTCCTCATCTGGCTGATGGCAGACTCTGCGTCCGACTACAAGGGGAAAAAAAAAGAACATGACTTCAATGCATCCTCCCAAAACCAGGGCTGGTGATACCAGGAGAGCACCCCCTTTTGGAAAAGGGGGCAGCGCACGTGCGCACATGCTCCTTCCACACCATGACCTGGTGTAAAGAAAGCAGGGAAATCACTCTGCAGGGTAAAAATTCTCCCATGTTATTAGTCACCCTTCCCTCCTCTCCCCCACTCTTACCGGCAGCTGGGCTGGGCAATGACTCAGGCAGACAGGCGGTGGGGAGAAGCTAGCTCACCACCATGGCTTTAAAAAAACACCAAAACCCATCCAAGTACATTTAACTCATAAACTGACTAGTCACCTGCGGAGGGAAAAAGGGGCAAGGAGAGGTACAGGTGTGTGTTTGGACAAAGCAGGAACGCGCAGGCCCCTGAACAATAACAGGAGAATGGTAGCCCCTATTTTCCTGAAGATGGCTCATGTAAAACAGGAAGGAATCCTCTGGTCACCTCTGCACACTTTTCTCTGCTGTAGCTACACTTCTGCTTTCAGCAGCCTCCATGTCACTGATGGAAGCCCCATTAGCACCACATATTAGCTCCTGGAGGATGTCAGCTGCATCCTGGAGCATACAGGAACTCCAGAAGAGAGGGACAGTTGGAAGAACATAAACCCAGACCTGCACCCGCGGTGAGAGCTGAGGGCCAGGACGCACCAAGACCAGGCGACGCGAAGACGATGCCAAACTCCAATGTCTCCAGGACTAGAATTCCCCTGAACGCCAGCCCATGGCCTGGTGTCCAGGCAGTTATATCCCACATCGTGATGTCTGAGTCCCAGACCCAGCAGCTCAATAGACATACTGGTCAGATGTGCATGTGTACCCAAAATCCCAAAAGGAAGGAGAGGTGGAGGAGAGAGGGTTGTGGCATGACCATGTTCCAGGGGGAGTGGTTTCTTCCTTTCTCTCTGTTTCTCTCCTATAAGCACATGGGCCCTCTGGCAAAATTAAAAAAAAAAAATCCCCCTGAATATAGGGGATCCTTCTTCTGAGCATGCTATCTAATTTGGCCATCACACCACCTGTAGGCGTGTGAGGGTGATCCTTGTAACTGTTCCGCTCTTTGTCCTTGGACACTAAATAAAATGTCTCTGTTCTCCAGCTGCACCATTCAGGTGCTGGGGAAATAGCTTGTCTGTGGCTAACCCTACAAAAGTCGCATCATAGGAAGACCTCCAAGTGTTTCCCCTGACCCTTGCCTGGCCTTCCCTGTCACTGCTGGTTGCTCACACACCCAGCCAGAGTGATGTGATTGCACCAGAACAGCTCCGAAAGCAAACTGTTAGGGAGGATTCGCAACACTCAATCACGCTCCCAGCCCCTGTGCACCAGACTGCAACACTCCCATTAGCATGATTTGCAGCTGACTTATTACCCAGCCCCGCTGCTTCTGGCTTGCATTCAGGCCCAAATACAAAGGAATGAGTAAAAGCTGTTTTCTCCACAGCAGTATCTCGCCTCCTTGGCAGGTGGCAGGGATGATGCATGGAGTAGCTGGCAACTCCTCCTCCTCCTTGGAGAAGAATCCAGCACACAAGGAGCCTGTCAGCCAACCCACCAACCAGCTGACTCTGTGGGGGGAAGGCTGACTCCAGCTGCCAGGTAGAAGAAGAAACTCCGAAAAGCTGAGGGCCCTGCCTTGGTTCTGCCTTCTCCTGGATCCATCATTCCAGACAGCCTCAGCCTCTGTGACTCAAGGTCTATGTTCCAGCCCCCAGAGCAAGCTTCCCCATCCTTGCATGTAATCAATTACTTTAAAAGGTCATTGGAACTTTCTCTTCGCATCCTTTCTAAAAGCCTATCGAATCCATTAAAGCTGCACTTTAATCTATTCATGTTTCTTTTATTGCAATACCTACATCAGCACGTTCTGCTAGGCACAGAGCTGTCTACATAATAGTAATAGGAACCATTCTTCTGAAGGCTGAAACTGGTAGAATGTCTCCTCTATTTGTTTTATTTGTGTTCCTACAGAGTTGGTGCTCTATGAACACTGGTGGCTTCTGCAGAGACAGGCTAGTCACGCCCGGTGTCTCAAGCATACCTTCTTGTCTGGCCCCCTCGTGGCTCTCAAGGTCTTTCCACAGAGGCCTGGGGCTGCAGTCTGACTGGGGGGGGGGGGGGGGGGAACTTGTCTGAGCTGGCTTTGCAGCCCAAGCACACTACGTTTACTGAGAATTAATGTGCAGAGGTTTAGAGTAGGAGTTCATGAAATCACGAGGAGCCTAAGACCCCACCCTACCTTGGAGTTGCAGCTGATGGACCATTGATTATGATGCAAGAAACACCAGAGTCCTTCTGGAAGGGGCCTCAGAGGCCAGGCAGCTCTTTGCTGTTGAAAGGGGGTATGTAAGAGACCATATTTCCGTGGACACTTGGCAAGACTTAAGAGACAAATATGGGTATGTGGGTGACATGGGGTACATAGAACTAACAGGTTGATGGAGCAATAAGCATATCACTAATTTAGCACATACCAAAAACACACAGACAATCTAAAAGCCTTGAATATTATATCTCATTTCTAACCCTCACCACAACCTTCAGTAGGTATCACTGTCAATCCCATTTTAGAAACAAAGAAATAGCCTTAGTCCCAAGATCCAACCACCAGCAAGTGATGGCCCCTGTCTTTAAACTCAGATCCATCTGACTTTAAAGTTTCCCTTGTCACTATAAGGGACTTATCTCCCAATGACATTAATCTAGACCCTGGATTTCTGACTTCACTCTCTGATATCAGCCCTCAAGGCAGTAAGACATTCCGGCGTGCCCCAGCTCTGCAGCGTGAGAATGAGCATCATGGGCAAGTGGCTGACATGAATGACATAATGCCAGGCCACACATAAGCAGTCAGAGCCAGTAGAGGCGGGGTCCTCTGGGCAGCAAGGGGACTGGATGGAAATTCCCAGAAAACTCTCCACTGCCCGATGAGGAAGAAATGCTGGGGTACCCTTAGTTGGGTCACTGGCTTTTTTCCAGTTCCAAACAGCTTTCTGCTACTTAGCAGACTTCTCAGGGAGGGAGCCCCTCAGTGTCACTTTGCTATTACAAGTAGCAAGGAACTGCCAAGAAGCGAACACTACTGTGGTCATTTTCCTACCTCCTTCCAGCTCAAGGGCACCAGGCCAGACTGTACGGAGCTAGGGTTGCTAGAGTTAGCCAGAACAAAACAAGATCCCAATTCAATTCAAATTTGAAGTAAACAATTATTTTTTCTTATAAGTATGTCCCATGCATATTTGTGAATACTTATGGGATACTTATAGCAAAATGTTACTTCTTGTGAGACCAGACAATGACACAGTAATAGTGTGAGGCTCTGTGAAGCTGATGCACACAGGAAGCTTGTAGGTTCATGTCTGAAGACCTCCCTGAGTACATCAGGCACATATGCCTGGGATCCAGGGCTGGCTGGGCTGGGAGTGGATCACAGCATTGAGACCCTTGAGGGTGCTGTCTCTCTGTCTCTCTTGCTCATGGAAGAAATAATAAATAAAATCCAAACAAAAAGTATTACTTGCTGGTTATTCAAAAATGAAATATAGTGGGAACCAGCAGTTAGCGTAATGGCTATGTCGCTGGATTCCCACGTAGTCGACCGCGGTTCGCGTACCGGACCCGGTGGCTTAAAACTCACGCCGGGCGTGTGTGCGTGCGTGCCCAAGATCCCGAGAGGAGAATGGAGGAGAAGGGATTGTGGCGTGACCATCCCCCCTGGGGGGCGATTTCTCGCTTTCTGTCTCTATGTCTCTCTCTGTCTGTCTGGTGAGCACACGTGCCCTATAGCGGAAAAAAAAAAAAAAAAAGAAATATAGTGAGGGTCCTCTGTTTCACCTGGCAACCCTGCATGGGCCTCCACTACAGCAAGTGTGCTAATAAAGGTCAGAAATGATCACACAGATGGCGGGTAAGTGGGATTAAAGCAAGACTCATTGGGCCCTGGTGAAGACCCAGAGAACTGCTCCCGCACCCACCCCGGGCGCCCTCCCCTGGAGCATGGTGAGAGCATCTTCCCACTAGGAGGGGCCTGAGCTAGGCAGTCCCAATCCCGAACTACGCCCAGCACGTCAAATATGGTCATGTTACACTGATCTCTGTGGCTGCAAATCCACTGTCCTAGCTCAGTTCCCGTTCAGAGGAAGTCTCCATGTAACACAGCGGGAGATGGGGAAAACCCTTTCCTCTCTTCCACCACAACGTATTTGGAACAAAGCAGCTAAGTTCTCCCCCAGCAGGAACTGCTCTTTCACAAGGATTTGCTTGGGGGAGCAGATGGGAAGAATGGCAGTTACGTAGCCAAAAAAAATTACCCTGGATGCCAGAGCAAGTTCACACTCGTAAACACTAACTCTGGCCGATGTTTTCCTTTTTCAAGTGGGAGCATGTTGCTGGAATCTAGATGCCGTTTCAAAACAACGTTCTGAACAAGCAGTGAATGGGTTTCCTTGACACAAATTCTTTCCCTTCCTCCCCGCTCTGCAGAAACAACCTCACATATGGAAGGTTTCCATATCACCTTCTCTGGAAAGCCTGTCCCAGTACCCCTGAGAAACCCAGGGCCCAGCCTGTACGACAGCGGCCTCCCTGAGTTCCTCATGTTGTCTGAAATCAGAAATCTGTTTGCCCCTCCTACTTGGCTCTTCGCTCTAAATCATCCATACCACATGCTCACAATAGGCAATTCCTGGTTTTATAAGAACTCAGGGCCAACAGCCTAAACACAGTTTCCTGTGGACAAACAACAGCTCCATAAAAAGTAGCCACCTCCAGTTTCCTAATAGCTTGGTTTCCTTGCTCTAAGCTCTAGGACTGGGGGAAGATGCTGGTGATCTGGAAGCTTGGGTAACCCTGGGTAACCCTGGGGGCAGTTATAGTTCATCTTATCTAGGCCCACAACCAGTGATTCTCAAGGGGGACAGAGAATAGGGGACTATTTCATTTGAAAAAACATCATGAGAGCTTGGCAGGTGGTGTGGTGGTTAAGGGTACTGGACTCCCATGTGGCTCACTATGGTTCAAATCCTGGACCTGGTGGCTTGCCTTCTTACTTTTTCTTTCTCTCTCTCTTTCTCACTCTCTCACTCTGACCCTCTCTGGTCAAATTAAAATAAATAAACAAAATTAAATAAATAATTCTTTAAAAAAGAAAAGAAAAGAAAAAGCATCCTGAACAGCATGCCATTTTAGGCCCAGCCTGTTGACACAGTCAGTAACAAACTGAACTACCATGCTGGAAACCACATGGCTGACCATGAGTTTGGGTTCCTGGGTTGGCAGAAAACACACCAGATGTGTACATTCATGCCCAAGATCCTGAGGAGCTGGAGGGCTAGGGAAAGGAGATTATGACACGATGAGACTCAGTCTAGGGTGCTTATCGCTCTCTTTTCCTCTCTTTCTCTCTGGCGAGTACACACACATTCTCTATTATAAATAAAATAATAAATAAACTTTTTAAAGTGGTGTCCCATTTTATATTTAGAAAACTAGATGCTCGTTGTTTTGAGTAAAACTACAGAAACACTCAAAAAGCTCTTAGAATTGGGAACCAGCAGTTAGCGTAATGGCTATGTCGCTGGACTCCCACGTAGTCAACCGCGGTTCGTGTCCCAGACCCGGTGCCTTAAAACTCACTCCGGGCGCATATGCGTGCGTGCCCAAGATCCCGAGAGGAGAATGGAGGAGAAGGGATTGCGGCGTCACCATCCGCCCTGGGGTGTGATTTCTTGCTTTCTGTCTCTATGTCTCTCTCTGTCTGTCTGGCGAGCGCACGCGCCCTAAAATCTCCAAAAAAAAAAAAAAAAAAGCTCTTAGAATTCACGGGGAGCAGTTGTCTACCCTCCACAGTAGCAATAGTAACTCCTGACTGGAGCTACCTGACACAGGCCCTGTGCGGAGCACTTCACGTACACTATTTCATTTACCCCTCAGCCATGCCGAGATGCAGCACTGTCACCATCACCCGGGGCAGGTGGAGAGAATGAGGTGTGTCCCAGTAAGCGGTAGAGCTGCAGCTTGAATCCAAGCACTCTGGCTCCAGAATCAGATCCTAACCACGGCTCCACACCACGCCCAAGCATGAGATGCACGTAAGAGGATGAAGTGTGGCCATGGTCATGTTTAGCCATCGCCTCAGCCACCGCCGGCTTTTTGTTCTGCTGCAGAACCTGAGGCTCTACTGGAAATGAGGAAAATAATTACAAAACCAAAACTATTCCCTTGCTTTTTTTCTTTTTTCTTTTTTCAAAGAGGTGTTTGCCTTAGGGTACGTGCACCTGCCAGAGAGAGAGACAGAGACAGTGAGAGGGAAAGTGAGGAGAAATCACCACCCAAGGGGAATGGCCATACCTCAATCCCTTCTCCTACATTCTCCTCCTGGGATTTTGGACATGCATGCACACACGCACAGCCTGAGTTTCAAGCCCCCAGGTCTGGGACTCCAACCACAGTCGACCAGGTGGGAATCCAGTAATGTAACCACTATGCCATCTGCTGGCCCCATGCCTTACAATTTCTAATCATTTGATAGACATACACAATGCTGCAGGGTGCTGATAAGACAACACTAATAAAATTATGCTGACGTGGCTCTTTATTAAATCCTTGCCAAAGAAGGAAACCTTTCAGGGAGGCCCAAGAAGAGGTAAGTTTGCCTAAAAACCTACAGTCATTGAAATAAATCAATATGTGATAAATCAATATGTGACAGCATAATATCAGTGTCTTGGATAAAGCAGGTACTGAGTACGTATCTAAATGAATTGCGGTAACTGTAAAGAACGTTTGTTGCTTTCTCCCGATCCTCCACCCTATGTGACCCTTACAGTGTCATTCACTCACTGGGCAAGCATTCATTGAGTTCCACCACAGTAAGCCATCACCCGGAGCATGGTGCTAGACACGGAGATGAAGCAGGTGCCCATATGGTCACTGAGAACATTACAGTTTATTGGGAAAATCTATATACCTTTTAAAGACAAACACATGGTATTTGTTTTCTATACAACAAACTACCACAAACTTATCATCTCACAGTCCTATGGGTTAGAAAGCCAGGCACAGAATGGATGGTTTCTCTGCTCAGGTTTCATCTGGAGCTCAGGGTCCTCTTTTAAGCTCACAATTTTGGTGGCAGAATTCCTTTCCTTGCAGTTGTAAGACTAAGGTCCCCAGTGTTTCACTGGCTGTCAGCCAAGGCCACTTTTGGGTCCTAAAGGCCACACACATTCCTTGCCATGTGGCTTCCACCTCCAAGTCACCAACTATGTATCAAATCCTTCTTTATTTCAAATCTGTAACTTCACCATTTGGAGCAGGCAGAAAAAAACTCTATGCTTCTAACGGGTTTGCCTGATCAATGGGCTACGCTCCCTTTTTCTATACCATAGAATATAGGAGGGTATTCAAAAAGTCCATAGGAGGGAACCAGCAGTTAGCATAATGGCTATGTCGCTGGACTCCCACGTAGTCGACCGTTGTTTGAGTCCCGGACCTGGTGGCTTAAAACTCACGCCGGGCTCGTGTGCGTGCGTGCCCAAGATCCCGAGAGGAGAATGGAGGAGAAGGGATTGCGGCGTGACCATCCCCCATGGGGGGGGATTCTTGCTTTCTATCTCTATGTCTCTCTCTGTCTGTCTGGAGAGCGCACACGCCCTATAGCGAAAACCTCTCAAAAAAAAAAAAAAGTCCATAGGACATGAATATTATGAAAACACCTAGGCATGGATTTCAAACTGTTTTGCATCAAAATTAGTTCATACTGGGTCCAGCAGATGGTGCAATGGTTATGTCGCTGGACTCCTACATGGCCAACCATGGTTTGCATCCCAGATCCAGAAACGTGAAACTCACAATGGGTGCCTGTATGTGTGTGCCCCAAATCTTGAGAGGAGAATGGAGGAGAAGGAACTGTGCCATAGCTATCTTCCCTGGGGGGTGATTTCTCACTTTCTGTCTCTCTGGTGAGCAAGGTACATAGATTTTTCCAATAAACCGTAATGTTCTCAGTGACCATATGGGCACCTGCTTCATCTCCGTGTCTACCATGATGCTCCGGGTGATGGCTTACTGTGGTGGAACTCAATGAATGCTTGCGCAGTGAGTGAATGACACTGTAAGGGTCACATAGGGTGGAGGATCGGGAGAAAGCTCAAGGAGAGATTATACAAGGGTGTGAGTCACTAGGGGTCCTCTCGGAATTCTACCTGCCACAATATGTAAACATTCCTAGGAAACCAGTGTCTTCTCAACCACTGTTGAGAGGACGGATAAAAACTCCATGTGTGTGTCATGGGGGTAGCATCCATATCTTAGTACTGCTCCTGACTTTTCGTTTTATTAGCTAGAACTCTCTGATCTCATTCTAGTCTTTGTAATTCTAGACAGTAGATTATAGTTTAGCCATGACTATTAGTTTTTATTTTGAAAGGGATCTATTTTCTTGCACAGTTGTTCCAAAAACAGACACGCTTCAGTCCTCAATGCTGTCCTTGTTTTACAGGTACAAGTTTTCTAGTTCAGACAACTAAGAAAAACTAGTCTTCCCGAGGCCCTGCTGGCACACCCTGGGAAGGAGAGGGCTGATTTTCTAAGTTGCAGACACAGTCGGACTGTGATGGTTCAGTGTGCACAGGTGAATAGATCTGACAGACTGCACTTTCTGCCCTACAATGTTACTTTGTATTAAAAGTTAATCAAACTTTAGTATCACAAATAAAGGTCAATTTCTGTAAACAAACAAAAAAACAGAGTTTGAGGCAGGTAGAAAGATGGCAGTTTGGTCAGGTGGCCTCAGTCTCAGTAACTGGAAGACAAAGTCTTGTGACAGTCATGGTTTAAAGTGAGTAGATCTTACACACTTAGAAAATACCCAACATTTCGGGAACCAGCAGTTAGCGTAATGGCTATGTCGCTGGACTCCCACGTAGTCGACCGCGGTTCGTGTCCCGGACCCGGTGGCTTAAAACTCACGCTGGGCACGTGTGCGTGCGTGCCCAAGATCCCGAGAGGAGAATGGAGGAGAAGGGATTGCGGCGTGACCATCCCCCCTGGGGGGTGATTTCTCGCTTTCTGTCTCTATGTCTCTCTCTGTCTGTCTGGCGAGCACACATGCCCTATAGCAAAAATCTCTCCAAAAAAAAAAAAAAGAAAAAAGAAAATACCCAACATTTCTACAAAACACACCCATCCCTGCAATGAGGGGGAAAGTTTTGAGAGGTAATGTAGAAATTAAAAGGAGCAGAAGCATCCACAACTAAAAAAAAAAATGGACCTAATCTTTGCGAAATCATTAATATTGAAACTACAACATTTCACCAAATACAAGTGGGAATAAAACAGAAATGCTTCTCCTTTTTTGTTTTGTTTTAGTTTTGTTTGCTGTAGAGAGGCAGAGAGAAAGAAAGAGACAGAGAGAGAGAGAGAAAGTGAGAAATCAGCCCCTATGCCCCTACCCCAGAGGGGATGGCCATGCCGCAATCGCTTCTCCTCCATTTTCCTCTCAGGATTTTGGGCATGTACACACACACACACACACAGTATGATTTTCAAGCTACTGGGTCTGGGATTTATACCAGTAAGTCAGCCTTGTGGTATCCAGCCACCTTAACTACCACACCACTGACTGGCCCTCTTCTTTTTTTAAAGTTGAATGATTTGTTTCTTCCATGAGAAAGAGAGACAAGTAGGGATAGAGAGACAGGGCCCAATCATGTCCTCACACCATGACTTGCCCCATGCAGCAGCCAGCCAAGATCACACCAAGCACGCGCTGCAAGGCCTCAGGCTGCAATCAGAGACCACCCCCAGTGGGTCTAGCTGTGTTACTGCTGCACTGCTGACTGTCCCCCAGAGTTAGATGTTCCTTAAGGGCACAGAAAAGAGAGGTGCTCGGTAGCCACAGTGGTTCCAAGGGTCTAGAAAGGAGACTCAGGACACTGGCTCTTCTACCCTCTGAACCTTTCTGGGAGGAAAATGGTCACAGCTAGTGAGGGAGGTGGTGCTCAGCAGGACTGACAGAGGCTCACTCTGTTTACCTCATTTTTCATCCTTTGTCTGAATCAGTCAGGTCTTTACAGGAAAAGGTGAAGGTCAATGGCCCTATACTTACTGATACGTTAGTTCAATAAATGGGGGGAGGGAGAGCTTCCGTTCATATTTGAAAAAAAGTTACAATTTTTAGAGAAAAAAGTCAGCTATTTAGTCTCTTGAAAAATCAAGAGTTGGGGGCCAGCAGGTGGCATGGTGGTTAAGGCACTGGACTCCCACATGGCTGATTATGGTTCAAGTCCT
>NW_006159514.1:495431-535703 GCF_000334495.1 Tupaia belangeri chinensis
TCTCTCTCTCTCTCTCTCTCTCTCTCTCTCTCTCTCTCTGTCTGTCTCTCTTCAGTGAGCACACATGCCCTATGGAAAATTAAATAATAATAATTATTATTAAATTAAATAGTTCTTTTCAAAAAAAAAAAAGAAAAAATAAGCAAGAGTTTTGTAACATACCAAAGCTATCTGAAAATTCAGAGTAAGGGGTCTGGGGAAATTTTGCTGAATGAAAGCAGCTTTTCCCAAGTGAACAGCTACAACAAAAGGAAGGCATATGTTGTACTTCATTGTAGTCAACAATAATGTCCAGTTTTCATTTTTGTAAAGAGCACATACAACCCTGTCATCCCGAACACAATTCTTGGCCTTGAATCTTGAGTTCTATTTGACAAACTAAACACTACCGCAGTTTGGGAATGGCGCTCTGGTTCTTAAAAAGTTGTTGTGGTTTTTTTGTTTATTTTTCTGAGAAGGGGGAGGGGGAGGTTTTTGCTATAGGGCCCGTGTGCTTGCCAGAAAACCAGAGAGACAGAAAGCAAGAAATCACCCCCCCCTGGGGGGGGGATGGCCACGCCGCAATCCCTTCTCCTCCTTTTTCCTCTCAGGATCTTGGGCACACACGCACTCGTACTCAGCGTGAGTTTAAGCCATCAGGTCCGGGACTCGAACCACAGTCGACTACATGGGAGTCCAGCGACATAGCCATTATGCCAACTGCTGGTCCCTTTAAAAAGTTTTAATAGAACGGGGTAAGCAGGTGGTACAGTAAGGCTCTGGACTCCCACATGACTGACTGCAGTTCAAATCCTGGACCTGGCAGCCTGCTTTCTCACTTTCCCTTTCTCTCTCTCTCTCTGGAGAGTGCACATGCCTATAGCAAATTTAAATTAATAATAATAATAAAATTAAATAATTATTTTTTAAGAAAAAATAAAAATTTTAACAGAGCAAAGATACGTGATTTGGATCAGCTGTGTTCTGTGATTCAGTGAGAATTGATAGGTAAAGATGACATTGTGAACATGAATGGAGAAATTTTTGAAACACCAAGTTTAAGAAAAAGAGTTATAGGGGCCAAAGGTGGCATAGTGGTTCAGTGCTGGAGTTCCACATGGCTGACCACAGTTCGCATCCCAGACCTGGCAGCTTGAAAATCATGGTGGGTATAGGTGCGTACATGTCTAAAATCCCAGGAGGAGAATAGAGAAGGGATTGCTGCGTGGCCATCCCCGCAGGGAATGATTTCTCATTTTCCCTCTCACTGTCTTTCTTTGTTTCTCTCTGGCAAGTGCATGCACCTTATGGCAAAAACCTTAAAGAAAAAAAAAAGAAAAAGAAGAAGAGGAAAAGCATTATATATGTGCAATTATGTGACACTGGAAGTATTATGAGTAACTTATAGGGTCTGAAATGCTGTATGCATTTCAAATAAAATGTATTCTATTGGGACCAGCAGTTAGCGTAATGGCTATGTCGCTGGACTCCCACGTAGTCGGCCGCGGTTCGTGTCCCGGACCCGGTGGCTTAAACTCATGCCAGGCGCGTGTGTGTGCATGCCCAAGATCCCAAGAGGAGAATGGAGGAGAAGGGATTGTGGCATGGCCATCCCCTGTGGGGGTGATTTCTCGCTTTCTATCTCTCTGTCTCCCTCTGTCTGTCTTGCGAGCACACGCACCCTATAGCAAAAACCTCTCCAAAAAAAAGAAGAAAAAGAAAAAAAAAAATGTATTCTATTACGGGGCTGGACAGTGGTGCAGTGGTGAGACATGACACACTGCAAAGCGACCACATGGGAAAGTTTCAGGTTCACATCCAGAGACCCCCCTGAGTACGCAGTCATGTGTGTGCCCACAGACTGGGGATGGCGAAGGTTAGGGGCGGACCCTGCTGGGGATGCTGTCTTTGTCTCTCTCTCTCTCAAGAAAGAAACAGATAAAACTTTTTTAAAAACTTGTTTTATTAGTCAAATCGTGTAAAAAAAATTGTGACATACAATTTGAAACAATATTTAGCAGACTACAATAAGATCAAACAGCAATTTAGAAAGAAAGAAAGAAAGGATGATTTTAATGGATTCCATTTCTAAAAGTTACCTAAGGAAAATCCAGGCCAACTTTTTACAAGATCCTATCTAAGATAAGTCACAAAGACCGGCAGGCAGACCACTAAGATACCCTGGAGAAACACATTATGATTCAGGAATATTAAAGAAATGCACCACTCAGCAAGAATACCCATAAATCTCCTATAGATTAGAAAATTGAACATGTTCAAGGCCATTAAGGATAGCACAGAGCGAAATGAAAGAGAGAAATTCTTATATTGTTAAGTTTAGCGCTATCCTCCACCTTACAAAGAGCAGATGAAGGAAAAAAATCTCTTATTTGTACTTTAGCTCTGGAGCACATATTGATGTGCTTGGATCATCCCTACCTCCCCATATTGGGTTAGGTGGTTACAAAGATCAGAACTCACCTGGAGAAGATGGTGGTGCTTTGGCTCAGAGAGAGCCACCATAAGTCAAAAATGTTTAAGTCAAAATGCATTTACTGAGCCAGCAGGTGGCATGGAGTTTAAGGCACTGGATCCTACATAGCTAGCTGTATGGTTCAAGTCCTGGACCTGGTGGCTTGAAAAATCACACCAGGTTTGTGTGTGCCCAAAATCCCAAAATCCAGAGAGGACACTGGAGGAGAAGGGATTGTGACATGGCCATCCCTTTTAAGGGTGATGTCTCATTTTCCTCCCCCTCTCTCTCTCCCCCCTCCCTCCCTCTCTCTCCTCCCTATCCCCCCTCTCCTTCCCTCCCTCCCTCTCTCTCCCTCACCCTTCTCTCTCCCTCACACTTCTTTCTCCCTCACCCTTCTCTCTCTCCCTCCCTCTCTCTCTCCCTCCCTCTCTCCCCCTCTCTACCCCTCTCTCCCTCCCTCGCCCTCCCTCTCTCTGGAGAGTGTACTCATCTTACCACAGAGACTGAAAACATCACACCTGGACTATACCTCACCAACTGACCATCACAACATACTTAGCCAAGTCTCATTTACACATGCTCGGAACACTTCCATTAGCTGATAGTTGGTCAAAATTATCTAACACAAAGCCTATTTTGTAATAAGCAGCTAACTATCTCCTTAATTATTGAATACTGTACTGAAAGTGAAAAACAGAATGGTCACATGGATATTTGAAGTACAGCTTCTACTCAATATGTTTTATCACTTTCACACCATCATAAAGTTGAAAATCATGAATGGAGCCATCATAAGCTGGGATCATTTGTATATTACTATTTTTTAATTGCCAGAGGGCACATGAACTCTCTAGAGGAGAGGTGCATCTCCCAGGAGGAAGAGCATCTCTCGATGGGCCATGGTCACACCACAGTCCCCTCTCCTCTATTTCTCCATCCTGTCAGGATGTAGCGCATGTGTGCGTACACACTGATAAGTTTTCAGGTCATCGGGGCTAAGACTTGAGCCATGGTCAGCCGTGTGGGAGCTGGTTCCCTTCACCACTAGGCCACAGGGCTGGCCCTATATATTTGCCATTAATCTTTGCCTACATCCTAAGTTATTTTCTACATATAAATATCCAGAGCTTAATTTAGGGTCTAGCAGTATAGTATAAGTACCAAACTCCCCTAATACACACGAGTATAAACTGAGAGGGACCAGCAGATGGTGTGATGATTACGTCATTAGACGCCCACATAGTCGACTGCAGTTCCGGTCCCGGACCCAATGGCTTAAACTTCATGCTGGGTACCTGTGCGTGCGTGCCCAAAATCCCAAGAGGAGAAGGGAGGAGAAAGGACTGTGGCATGGCCATACCCACCGAGAGTGATTTCTCACTTTCTGTCTCTGTCTCTCGCTGGCAAGCACACATGCCCTATAGTAAAAATCTCTCCAAAAAAAAAAAAGTATAAACTGAGACTGTCATGCAATTACCACAGGGTCTACACAAAGAGTAGAAGGTGCCTTTACCCATTTTCCCAAAGCTTTACCCATGTTACACCAATTTCATCTTAAATTTACTGCTGTAGTTTGATATGTGAACATAGAAGAATGCTTTGTAAAATTTGAAAATTAAGCACAACACTTACCCAAGTACCATATTTGTAAAAGATGATAAAATCCATAATTTATTTATAACTTATATACTAACTGCCTGGTACATGCGCACGCACACACACACACACACACACACACAAATGAGGTAGCTGAGAATCAAAACATGACACAAGATAGTTCAAATAAATGTTTAGGAGAAGATATCTTCATTTCGAGGAAGAGAATATTAGCTATACTGAAAAAATATGAAATGATCTTTGATTTCAGCTCTGAGCTTCCTCGCAACAAAAGTAAAAATAGAAACATATTTCTCATCCTAAAATGAAAGGGAAGAACAAAATTTTCTCTAGAAATAAGCATCTTCCTGTTATTAAATTCTAAGAATTACCATTAATTCCCTTATGTAAAAAGTACCAAGCAACATAACAAACAATACACTGGGTCATTGGAAAGTCATGATGCATTTTTGCATAGGAAAACATAGAAAAAATACATCATGACTTTTCCAATGACCCAATATTTTGACTCAAACTTGTTGAAGATAGGAAGCTTTTCATGTGGTCATTTCTCCTACAGGCTCTTGACGAAGGACAAGGACATAAGGACGACATAAGACCTGGTTGGATTTCAGTAGAGACAGGTCTTTAAATTCTACCAAAAAACAGGGGTTTTTTTTGGATGACTCCAAATTTGGTGTTTTTCAAACATGAATTAGATCATGTGCTCATTAGTGCTACTTACTGAATATTTCTGGTTTTCCCCATTTCCAGACATACAGTAAAACTTGGACTTTTATGCCCACTTAAATAAGGTGAAACCAGCTGACATGCTGTGGCAGATGAAATATGAGCATCTGTAGTAGGCGGAACAGCCACGTGGAGGCTTTAAAAGCCAGGGCACATTGTACCATAACACTTACACTTTGTGGTTATCAGCAATGCTCAATAAATTCCTTAGCTTTTACAATTAAAGCATAGGCAACCAAATTAAAAATAGATAAGTTGGGCTTTATAATCATTTAAAACTCTGTGCATCAAAGGACATGATCAGGAGCCAGCAGGTAGTATGGTGGTTAAAGTGCTAGGCTCCTACACGGCCAGCTGCGGTTCAAGTCCCAGACCAGGTTTTGTGTGAACAAAACATGTTTACACAAAATGTATACCTGAATATTCAAGGTGGCATTATTCACAATAGCCAAATATCAATCAATTAATAAATGGATACACAACATGTGGTGTACTCATAGAATGGAATACTATTCAGCAATAAAAATGGAATGAGGTTCTGTTCAATGCTACAACATGGATGAGCCTTGAAAACCTAATGCCAGGTGAAAGACATCAGACCCAAGAACCCAGAAGGCACATGCACTTGCCAGAGAGAGAGAGAAAGAGAGAAGCACCCCTCACGGGACATAGTCACAACACAATCCCTTCTCTTTCACTCCTCCTTCCTTTTGGGATTTTGGACACACATGCACAGGTGGCTGGGATGTTTTTCAAGCCTCCAGGTACTGGACTCAAACTGCACGGTCAGTCACGTGGAATCCAGCCATCCCAACCACAAAGCCAAAGGCTGACCCCAAAGTTGAGTTTCTAACAATTCCCTAACTGATATTAATAGGACTCTCCTTAAGAACCACTGCCTTGGGAACCAGCAGTTAGCGTAATGACTATGTCGCTGGACTCCCACGTAGTCGAATACGGTTCGTGTCCCGGACCCGGTGGCTTAAAACTCACGCTGGGCGCGTGTGCGTGCATGCCCAAGATCCCGAGAGGAGAATGGAGGAGAAGGGATTGCGGCGTGGCCATCCCCCCTGGGGGGTGATTTCTCGCTTTCTGTCTCTATGTCTCTCTCTGTCTGTCTGGCGAGCGCACGTGCCCTACAGTGAAAATCTCTCCAAAAAACAAAAAAAAACAAAACAAAACAAAAAAAAGAACCACTGCCTTCTATTTTTCAAATATTAGGTGAGTTTCTGATAGACAACAATTCAAAACAGAACTCTGTGAAAGGAACCAGAGAACAATCAATTCAAGGATATACTCTCCTTCGATACCTGAAGATCAGACTTCTGTAGTGTTGATTCTCTCATCGACTTTGGTCACAAAACAATTAGGCTGAAAAGTTAGCCTATAGCAGTGAAAACTGTGATGGTTTATTCAGTGTGTCAACTTGACTGAGCCTTGAGGTGCCCAGACATTTGGTCAAGCATCACTCTGGGTGTGTCTGTGAAGGCACTTCTGGATGAGATTAGCATTGGAATCAGTAGACTAAGTAAGGCAGATTGTCCTCCCCAATGTGGGTGGTTCTCATCCAGTCAGTTGAAGGTCTAAATAGAACAAAAAGGCTGACCTACCTGAGAGCAAGAGGCACTCCTTCTGCCTAAATGCCTTGAGCTGGCACATCAGTTCTTTTCTGCCTTTAGACTCAAACTAAAACATTGGCTCTTTCTGGGTCTCAAGCCTGCCAACTGTAGATCTTGGGACTCATTACCCTCTCTAATCACATGAGCCAATTCCTTAAAATATATATACATGCATGCATACACACACACACATACACACACACACACACACACACACACACATATAAAGATGATGATATCAGTATCCATATATTATTTAAGGAATTGCTTCATATGTATCATTTATGATATGTGTGTATGTATAGATGTTCTCTGTTATGATGACTCAGCTTACAATTTTCCCACATTACCATGGTATAAAAGCAATATGTATTCAGTAGAAGCCATACTTCAAATGTAGCCTAAATGCATTTTTGACTTAGGATATTTCAACTTACAATGAGTTTATCAAGCAACCCCATCATAAGTTGAGGACTACATACATAAATATTGGGTTGTCAGAAAAGTCATAATGCACTTTTGCATAGAAAAACGTAGAAAAAAATATGTCATGACTTTTCTGATAACCTAATACATATATGTGCATATGTGTGTGTATACGCGCGTCTGTGTATGTATATATCTGACTGGTTCTGTCTCTCTAGAGAACTCTGACTAATACGAAAACTAATGAGCCTTTCTTGGATTTTCATACAGACTAAGCTGGAGGTAGACAGGGAATTTCTCATTAATAAACCTTCATGATCCATGCACCTCCAGTCAAAGGTTTCTATAGCAACCTGAATTCCAAGGCAAGGCTCAGGCCACATTTTCACAAACTGCAGCTAGACGAGTAGAAATAAGTAACCCCTTGTGATCAACCAAGAAAATGAGGAATGATGAAAGACTAGCACCAGTGTCTGATTTGAATTAATTCCCCATGATTTAGGTCCATGGAATTCACAGCAGACATACCCACACCTTCCCCACCACAGAGATTACCTGATTTATTGAGGTCAAGGCAATGTTTCATTACCAATGAATGAAAAGCAATGTTGCCATTACCTTTGTTCACATATAAACGTATTTGTTTTCTTCCTTTTTTCATTTTTTTGTTTTCAATCTTTATTTATTTTATTTCATTTGTTATTATTATTTTTTAATTTGACCAGAGAGAGAGAGAAAGGGAAAGTGAGAAAGCAAGCGTCCAAGTCCAGGACTCAAACCATGGTCACCCATGTGGGAATCCAGTGCTCTTTAACCACCACACCACCTGCTGGCCCTATGTTTCCTTCCTTCTTAATTCCCTCAAACTTATTCTGAGAGGCCATATTCATATTATGCTGAGAGAATGCACTCTACAGTTTCATATTTTGCATATTGTGATGACCCTGACATGGTACTTAACCTATATGTGCTTCAGTTTCCTCATACATCACTAGAAATAGCAATTCTAACCAGTGGCCGTCAGGATCTAAGCAGTAAAACAGAAACTACTTTTAGGTATTTCCAATACAGTGAGGGAATTATTTCCATAGATGAATGGGGACTGAGATAGAGAGGAAGTAGGGTGAAAGACAAAGAAAACAGATGGAATTAGGAAGTCCAGGGTCACCCAAGGAAGCTGGATCTCCAAGGTCTTGCAACTGGTGCTCCCCACCTGGGAGGGAGCTCATGATACTCTGACTACTCCCTCCCCTTCACCTTGCAGTGCTCCCCATGCCTTCCACTGACATGCCATGCAGATGCAGCAGGGAAACACGCCCTGCTGGCTGTTCCCCTGGGGCACAGAGAAGGGGATGCCTCTAAGGGTCCATGGCCCAGGCCAGCACGAGACTGTGAGGATTCAGTTACAACAGGTGCAAAGTCGCTGTAGATGTCAGGATCCTTTGAGTTGCATATTTTAAACTGGGGCTCAATGCCTTTTCCTCTTCTTCTTCAACACATTTTTTCCCTCCTGGCGGCTTCTCTCTGTCCTCCCACTCTCTCATCACCCAGTGCTTTCCTCCCACTTCCTCGCCCACACTCACCAGCAGACAGCAAGTTGGCTGGCCTCCCAACGAGACTACAGACATGGCAGAATCTGGGGGATGATGGTGTTCCATGTTCTGGCTGCCAGATCCAGTGATGTCCTCCTCTCCTCAGAGCCTGACTGCCTGCCACCACACACCAGGTTGCACAAGGCGTGGCCACACATCAAACGTGGCACCAACAGAGCGAGGCAACAGCAAGTGGGGGCCCTTACATTTCAGTTCTTCTTGGTCCAGACCCACCACCAGCTGGTAACGGTAGGACCAAGCAGCTTGCCACAGTCACCTCCTTCGAACACTCCGGGCTGGGTCTGCTTTAGAAAGAGCAGATTGAAAGGGACAATCTCTACATGCTCTAAATGCAAATTATCTTATGTCTGACTACAACCATCAAATTAACTGTTAGTAAAGCTAACAGCAACACAAACAAAAAACAAACAAAACAAAAAACTATACTCCATGAGCTGGCCAGGTAATCTAGTGATCGAAGGAGCAGGTCCTCACATGACTGGCTGTAGTTCAAATCCCAGCCCTAGTGACTTGAAAAACATGCACATGTGCCCAGGATCCCAACTGGATGGAAAAGTGAAGAGAGAGGGCAGTGTGACCGCGCCCTACCAGGTGTACTCCCCACTCCCTCCTCCTCTCTCTGGTACACACAAGCACGTTTGCAATTAAAAAAAAAAACACTCTAATACAAAAAAAGATTATATAAGCAGGTTATGTGTATAAGGTGTATCTAAAACATAAATAAATTGTGTATTTAGACTTGGGCTCCCATCCCCAAGATATCTCATTATGCATATGCAAATACACCAAAACCAAAAAAAAAAAATCGAAATCCAAACTATTTCTTCTCCTAAGCATTTTAAATGAGAAGTATTCAACCTGTATTCTCAAATCCTGTCCTCCTTACACATAAATTATTTTTATATTCAAATAATTCAGAATTATGAGGAGAAAATTACGGGAAGAAAAATGAAATATTATTCTAGTGCAGAGTCCATGAGAAACTATCTTGTCAAATTATATCTTTACCGTCTTCCAAGCCCTGTATGGTTTTTCTTCAGCCCTCTTCTCCAGAATGTATAAAAGAATATTTCTTCTGACATTGTCTTCAACAATTGGGGCCCAGTTGTGAACCACGGCCATCAGCCTGAACTACACATACCAGCCCTTTCTGGAAACAGAGAGGGAACGTGAGAAATCACCCCCGCCCCGGTGGGGTATGGCCACACTGCAATCCCTTCTCCTCCATGCACTTCTTGGAACTTGGGGCACAGGAGCACAGGTTCCCAGTTTGATTTTCAGTTTGAGCCACGGTCAGCCATGAGGGAGTGCAGTGCCTTAACCACTATGCCACCTGCTGGCCCCTTGATCATTTTTCTGCTGACCTGAATTTGAATTTAAAACCCAGATCTCCCTACAATCGGAAATCCCCAGTCTTTCTAATGCTGATTTTATTCAGTACTCATTATCCTGGGAAGGCTGGTACTGCTAAGAGAGGGTAATTTAAAGCAAGAATACAATGGAAATTAGAACACTGCTACTATTGCCCTGTCAAAGTGAACACGTTCTCCTCTACCGAACTGCCATTTTCTGTTTGGAAGGGAAGGAGGGATATGTGCCTTTTTCCAGCGTGCCCCGCTTGTGCTGGTAAATGCTTCCTTCCTGTCATTGATTGAATACGCACAAGTGCCCTTCCGTACCCACCGAGAAAGAGCAGGTCTTGACAGGGGAATCACACCATGTTTCCCTGCTCTTTTTTTCAACCTTGTAAAAGCTCTTCATCCTTTCCAAGTAGAGGAAAGTTTTGGCAAAGAGGGGGGTTTTTCTCCAAGGCGACAAAAAGCATTTTCTCCTCCCTCTTTTGTTGGCTGTTAGGTTTGAAACCCTTTTGCCCTGAGAACAATACACTGCAGAGTTACTTTATGTGGCTGCTTTTCACCATGCTTCCTCCCACCCTCAGAATAATAGGCCACCATTTTAACATCAGAGAACGTGAGCTGTAGTGAGTCTAAGTTGAATGTGAGTCAGGCCCGTAAGTCCCACTCCCTGGACTCAGCTGGGCTGCTCAAAGAGGCTTAATTTTAAAAAAGCAACCTGGTACTCTGAAGTCCCAATGAGCAGGAAATGGACTCCCACATCAATAGAATGCCAACCACCCTGGTGAGCACACAACCCTGAAGGCAATTTGGAAAATTTAGGAAGTCGGAGAAGATGAATAAATAAGAGAGGAACCAAGCAATTTCCTTTTTCTTTTTTATGAAGACTATGATTGTAAGCCATAATCTTCCTCCCATCACTAATGAAATGGGGGAAAGGGAGAGTTTAATATATGTGGTAGTGTTAAATAACCCATAACTAAATGCACAGGCAACATCAACAATAAATATCCTCAGATGGAAATACAATGAGGGCCTAGAAATTTGAGGTGGCATCCTCTCTAAATAGAACTCACTAAGGAAAATTCTGTTAAAAAAAAACAACAACAACAACAAAAATCTCCTCTAGCACTAAGCCAAAAATATACTGTTTCTAAACATTGTTTCCAGTGATATAAAACTCGCTATAACTCTCTCTAGCCTCAAGTGAAATAAAGATTTGCTAGTTAGCTCCATAATTAGATCATTCTAGACAGCAATCTGAGCAGATCATGTCCCAAAGCTAATGTTTCCCCTTGTAATTATCTTATGTCTGTCTACAACCATCAAATTAACTAAATAACTGCCAAGTCGCCGACATGATGTGGCAACTGCAGAGCAGCTTTTGGGGACTCTTCCTCCTTTTGTTTTTATTGTTGTTATTGTTTGCTTGTTTGTTTTTAAGTTACTAAAGGGTGCCTGTGCTCACCAGCAAGAGACAGAGAGACAGAAAGAGAGAGAAGAGGCAGAAAGTATCCCCAGTGGGGCACAGTCACACCACAATCCCCTGTCCTCTATTTCTCCACCCTGTCTGGACCTTGGGCACACATATACATGTACCCAGGGTGTTCCTCAAGCTAGTGGGACCTAGAGTCAAACCTTGGTCAGCCATGTGGGATCTGGCTCCCTAACCAGCACGCCATGTAGCCAGCCCAAGGGGCTTCTTCTCCTGTTGTTCTTTCTCCTTCCACCATATATTACTATTTACTCTTTCATCTTTTTGTTTTCAAAAGTTATTCAGGCTATTAGAAAATAGGCCACCTGGACCTATGATTTATAGAAATTATTTCTTTGCAATGTTCCAAATCTGGCTTTTGTTGTAACTGGTGTTTACCTTTAATGACTTCAAGCATTCTACCAAAGATGCTCACTCATCTTCAAAAGAGTACAGAGAAAGGGAACCAGAAGTTAGCGTAATGGCTATGTCACTGGACTCCCATGTAGTCGATCGCGGTTTGGGTCCTAGACCTGGTGGCTTAAAACTCACGCCAGGTGTGTGTGCGTGCATGCCCAAGATCTCGAGAGGAGAATGGAGGAGAAGGGACTGCGGTGTGGCCATCCCCACTGGGGAGTGATTTCTTGCTTTCTGTCTCTCTGTCTCTCTCTGTCTGTCTGGCGAGTGCACGTGCCCTATAGCGAAAACCTCTCCCAAAAAAAAAGAGTGCAGAGAACACAGAAGATTGAGACATGCAGACCTAGTGCTCCATCATTTCCAAAGTGCTGTTTCATAGCCTTCTTCTTTCACCCCACAGCCCTATGAGGTGGGAATTTTTTTTTGAAAGAATTATTTTATTTCCTTTATTATCATCATTAGTATTTGTTTAATTTGACCAGAAAGAGACAGAGAGAGAGAAAGGGAAAGTAGGAAAGCAAGCTTCCAGGTCCGGGACTAGAATGACGGCCCATCATGTGGGAATCCAGCGCCTTAACCACCATGCCACCTGTCGGCCCCAAGGGGGTAATTATTTCAGACATGGGAAAATTATTAGGTCGTCAGGAAAGTCATGACATATTTTTCTGTGCAAAAATGAATCATGACTTTCCCGACCACCAAATGTATCTTCAAGTGACTCCCGAGACTAAAGGGTTGAAGAGTCAAAGATGCCCTAGAACTCATGTTTCTCCTGAATGTTCTCAGACTGGGCTGGGGTGAACTTACAGGAGTGGTTCTGACTCCCTTACCGTGAGTGCAGATACAGGGACACTGCAGGATGGGGATGGTTGGATGTGCCTGGGCTGGGCGCCATGTTTGTGAGGTTTATGTCTCACAGAGCACGCTAACAGTGGCACTGGTCCCCATCTGTCTTCACGATGCCGTGAGAATGACAGAATGAGGGTCTCCCTTTTATTATTTTAATATTTTTCAGCTGCCAGAGGGCGCATGTGCTTGCCAGAAGGAGAGAGTGAAAAACACACCAGGCACATATGTGTGTGCGTGCCCACGATCGGAAAAAGACATGGAGAAGAAATCATTGCGGTGTGACCATCCCCAAAGAGGGTACTTTTTCTCTTTTTCTCTCCCTCCCTGATGAGAGACACGTGCCTGGCAAGTTTCTAAAGGTGTCAGGTCCAGGTCTCAAACCACACCATTAGCCATGTAGGATCTAGCCACCTTCACCACCACTCCACCAGCCTGTCCTATTATTATCACTCTTTTTTTTTTGAAGAGGTTTTTGCTATAGGGCAAGTGTGCTCACCAGAAAAAGAGAATAGAAAGTGAAAAATCACTCCCCAGGGGGGATGGCCACACTGCAATCCCTTCTCCTCCATTCTCCTCTCGGGATCTTGGGCACGCACGCACACGCACCCCGCGTGGGTTTTAAGCCACCGGGTCCGGGACGTGAACCGCGGTCGACTACGTGGGAGTCCAGCAACATAGCCATTATGCTAACTGCTGGTTCCCGATCATTCTATTTTTAACGGATGCTTTTCATGGCTGATATTTGTGTTTTCCTAAATTATTCAATTGCCTTTTGCTCCAGACTGAAGTTTCTCTCTCTCTCTCCCTCTCTTTCTCCATGCACACCCTCTAACAAATTAAAAGAGAGATAAGGAAGCCAGTCAAGAGGCATTGCCCCAATGACATAGTTAAGCGGTGAGACCTGGAAGAGTACCCATTTTGGGGGGATCATTTAGAACACATTTAGTTGCAAGAATCATAAAAATAAACAACTAAAATAGTAAAACTGACCTATTGGATCCTGTCACTGAAGTCGGGGCTGGATTGGATTCAGTGCCTTACGTAATCAAGGGCCCTTTCTGCCTTTCTGTCTGCCCTGAGCCCTTGGAGCTGTCATCCAGAGCACAGACGCATGTCGTCTCATGTATCCTGAACTTTTCACTTGGTGGCTGGACTCCAAGGGGAAGCATCCCAGATGGGATATTCAAAAGGACCCAGAAGGAAGCTGCAAGGCTTCTTACAACCTAGCCTTTAGAAAATCTCGAATGTCAGAGCCAGACAGTAGTGCAGTGATAAAACATGATGCTCGGAACCAGCTGTTAGCGTAATGGCTATGTCGCCGGACCCTCACATAGTTGACCGCGGTTCGTGTCCCGGACCCCGTGGCTTAAACTCACGCTAGGCGCGTGTGCATGCGTGCCCAAGATCCCAAGAGGAGAATGGAGAAGGGATTGTGGTGTGGCCATTCCCCTTGGGGGGGGTGATTTCTCACTTTCCATCTCTCTGTCTCTCTCTCTTTCTGGCGAGCGTGCATGCCCTATAGCAAAAAACTCTCACAAAAAAAAAATAAAAAAAATGATGTTCTACAAGACTGACCCACGTGGAATTGTTCCAGGTTCTCACCCAGAGACCTTCCTGTATCTGCCAGGCATGCACATACCTATGCTCCGAGGCTGCTGAGGCTGGGGGTAGATCTTGGTGTCAAAACTCTGTTAAAAGTGCTGTTCTCTGTCTCTGACTTTCTCTCACTCATGGAAGAGATAAACTAAATATACTTTTTTAAAAAAATGTAAAAAGCAAAAAGTCCTAGAGTATTGTTTCTGCAATAGTCAAAAAGTCACCAAGGCCAGCCCTGATTTAAGGGGAAGAGAAATAGGCCCCACCTTTTGAAGGGAAGAGCAGCGTGTGTTGAAGCAGCAAAGGAACCTGGAAGGATACCCAACATAAAATGGCTGAACACCACAGAGGCACTCGATTCAGAAGCCTCTATTAGCTTTCTCTGCCTGTGAGCTAAGGACAAAGCTTCTGGCCTTTGAGACCCTCTGCCTGGCCTAACTTACTATTCTAGCTCCATCCACCACTGTTCTCAGCGCTCACTATGGCCCAAATCAACCCCTTGTTTCCCCACCTCTGTGCTTTTGCTTATTGCATTCTCTTTTCTGCAAAGGCTCTACTTGTTCACTTCTGCCGGATCAAAGAAGTTCCTCTAAGACCTAATTCAAGTCCTTCCCGCCCAGAACCCATTACCCAGCACAGGTAATTTCCAAGCCCTCTGACCCTTCCTATACCACTGATGAGGCCTCTCCCATGGAACAACATTCACTGGGTGATATGCCATCTGACGGCATGGCAGCAGGTGAGACAGTTAATGAGTAAGAGCAAGTTTTCACTCACGGTTCTCTTGGTTTAATTTTTCACACACACACACACAGATACACACATACACATTTAGTTTTATAATATAAAAACAAAAATGTTAAATAAAAACAAATATAAATACATTAGGAAAAATAACATGGGCTAGAATAATCTCAAAATTTCATAAAGAAAGCTGGTTTACTTTGGCAATACTAAAAAAACAAACAAAACTCTCTAAAGAATATTTGCTACGGGAGGGCTGGCCCCATAGTGCAATCATTAGGCTCTGTGCAGAAGCCGCATCCACACAGCCAGTGAGGGTTCAGACCCCAACCCCAGCAGCCTGCAGAACACACCAGGCACGGACGTGCATGCCCAGGACCCTGATGGGATGAACTGGAGGAAAAATCACTGTAGTGCAAAAGGCCCTGCTGGGAGTAATTTCTCTTTTTCTCTCTTCTCTCTCTTCTCTCTCTCTCTCTCTCTCTCTCTTGCACACACATGCTCTCTGACATTAAAAAAAAAAAAAAGGAGAAAAGTAAATGGACAAATATTGACTCATGACTCTACCTACCCTAAGGTTCCATCCTTAGCAGTGTACACCTTCTTCTGGCTTATAATTTTCATTTCCCAATGCCTTCCGTGGGACTCTTCAGCTAGAGTGAGGAACGGAATTGAACAGGTCAGGAATGCGGCACACCCTACAGCCTGTACAAATACGGCGGCTGTACCACTGAGTCAGAAGTTATCCTTAGCCTGGGAACCAGCAGTTAGCGTAATGGCTATGTCGCTGGACTCCCACGTAGTTGACCGCAGTTTGTGTCCCGGACCCGGTGGCTTAGAACTCACGCCGGGCACATGTGCATGCGTGTCCATGATCCCGAGAGGAGAATGGAGGAGAAGGGATTGCAGCGTGACCATCCCCCCTGAGGGGGTGGTTTCTCGCTTTCTGTCTCTATGTCTTTCTCTGTCTGTCTGGCGAGCGCACGCGCCCTATAGCGAAAACCTCTCAAAAAAAAAAAAAAAAAAGAAGAAGTCATCCTTAGCCTGACTCTGGCCTCACCATCTTTTATGAGCATGAAAAGAGGGTACATATATGAATCAGACCAAGGCCACTTTCTTCTTTAGACTATTTCACAACTTATAGCCTTGAAAACTGCCATCTTGGAAGAGAAAATTTTGCTCTTTTCCTGGCTCTGTTTTTCACAACATCAGTGCCATAAATAGATTCTTCTACCTTCACTCAGCAGGGACTCTTTTAAGGAAAAGAAAGAAAGAGAGAGAGAAAGAGAGAGAGAAAGAAAGAAAGAAAGAAAGAAAGAAAGAAAGAAAGAAAGAAAGAAAGAAAGAAAGAAAAAAGAAAGAAAGAAAGAAAGAAAGAAAGAAAGAAAGAAAGAAAGAAAGAAAGAAAGAAAGAAAGAAAGAAAGAAAGAAAGAAAGAAAAGAAAAGAAAAGAAAAGAAAGAAACCATAAATGACACAGGGGAGCAAGCTCCATGGGAGTTCTTCAATCCTTCTTCCAGCCTTGACAGAGTACACATCCCTAACTGGTCAAAAGCTGTGCTATTTGTCTAGGCCCTGAGAAAAAGAGGTCCACAGCCTGCTGAGGGTCAACTCTGGCTGGAAATACGTCCCTCCTGCCAACCCAAGTCCCTGTCTGTGGGTCCAGGGTTGGTGTGCCAAGTCCTCCATGAGCTGCGCTGAAATGAAGCACTGTGATAACCCTTGCTACTTCTCCCATGTTCCTGGTGGAGTCACAGGGCAGAGGACCCATCCTCACAGTGTCAGGCAGAGTGGGAGACAGCCACCAAGGGACTGCTCATTGTGTCTGTAGAAGGAAGAGGTGAGTGTTGCCTCTGGGGAAAGAATTTGGTAAAGGGTCTAGCCATGCAGGCACAGGCAGTAAGGCACCACTGCAGTTCTGGGGATCAGGGCCTCCGATTCCAGTGGACCTGAGCATGTCAGGCACACACATGTGCACATCCATGAACCTGGCCGGCTGGAAGGTTGGGGGATGAATGGTAGCATGGTGAAACCTGTCAAGAGTAGTTCTCTCTCTAAAAGTATTATTTTTTAAAAAGAAAAGAGGGACCAGCAGTTGGCTTAATGGTTATGTTGCTGGACCCCCACGTAGTTGACCGTGGTTCGGACCTAGCAGCTTAAAACTCATACCAGGTGCGTGTGTGTGTGTGTGTGTGTGTGTATGTGCGTGTGTGCCCAAAATCCCAAAAGGAGAATGAAGAAGGAACTGCAGTGTGGCCATACCCCCCAGGGTGTGTGTGTGCGATTTCTCAATTTCTCTCTATCTCTCTGTCTCTCTGGAGAGAGCACATGCCCTACAGCAAAATCTCTCTCTAAAAAAAACAATTAGGTAAAAAAGGATGAAAAGAAGCCCCTGCATATGTCCACCTGGTTTTAAGGAGTTCATTCCTGCAGCGCGTGCTGTGAGAGCCGCGACTTCCCCCGTTACACTAATCTATCCCCATACGAGGTATCATCTGCAACATCGAGCTCCCAGTCAGGATACAGGAAAGGGACAGGTGTGGATAAGGACAGATGGCTGTAAGACAGGGTCCAGCCTGTCCTCAACAATCTGTGTCCTTCCTACTAGTGTGGAACAAAAGATAACAAAGAGCTGCAGAACTTTCCGGAGTAGAAATGCTTCCTTGTACAAGTAAACAAGGCCCGGACACAGCGGCTCGAGTGGAAGGCACCACTGCACTGTGGCCGAGGCCATGGGGGAGATCCAGTTTGGGTACCCAGACCAACCTGAACAGGTTGGGCACAGTGGCACATGCTTGTCGTCCTAGCTGACTGGGGGTTGATGCAGGAGGATTGTGATGTGGAGAGAGCCTGTCAAAAATATGGGGCCAGATAGTTGTTCAGTGGTAAAATACAGCCTCTAAGAGGCTGATCTGCATGGAAGGTTCTGGCTTTACATTTGGAGAGCTCTCTGAGTATGCTGGACACCCGTGTGTCCATGATCCGGGACGGACTGAGGCAGAGGGTCCAGCACCGTGTAAGACTCTGCCCTGAATGTTCTTCCACTCTCTCCTACATAGAAGAGAGAAACTTTTAAAAGGACCTCTTTTTGTAACAGATCAGAGCTTCTTTCGGGACAGGGTTACAAGGCCACACTTCCCTCACCCACTGACCTCCATGCCTCAGCCTTCTCACACACCGTTTACCAAGGTGGGAAACTCGGGGAGAGGGTGTTATGATGACCCAAGCAGCTGCCAGCTGAGCGCACGGCTATTACATGGCTGTCTAGACTTAAGGCCCTGAATTATGGTGAAACAGGTGCACAGAACTCCAGATTTCCCCGACCTGCAACTTCCTCTTAGAGAACTCTGGCTGCAAAACTTCACACACCACAGTACCTGGAGCTAGCTGAGCCAAGTGACTTACAAGCTGCAGTCACTTGTGGCTTCTGACCACTGCAGGCTTTCTACCCCCCTTTAATCCAGGTCTCAAAATGTGACTTCTGAGCAAAAGCTTAAGGGAACTGAGGAAGGGGCTACAGGGGTATCTGAGTGAAGAGCTTCCCTGGGAAAGGGAACAACCAGGCCAAGAGATCACAAGTGAACCTCCCATGCCCACATTCTGGAACCTCATCCCCAGGAGCAAGCTTTTAGGCAAGAGGAAGCAGAGGCAAGGAGGCCAGAGCAGGACAGCTCGCATGAGAGAGGACTACCTTACCCTGCCAAACCTTGGGAATGATGGAGACAAAGGAACTTACCAGTCCTGGACGCTTGAACTCCTTTCTTCTTCCTCCCTCAATGAGCCCATCTATTCCTCCAGCTCAGATCTGCCTTATCTATGGCCCCCTCTCAGAGGTCCCACTGCCTGCTGGACATGTCTAGATGGCTGTTGCTATAGCCGGAATGTTCATATCTCCCCCAAATTCATACATTAAAATCCTAGCCCTTGAGGTGACAGTATTAAGAAGTGGGGCCTTTGGGGAGTGATTAGCTCGTAAGAGCCAGGCCTTCATGAATGGGATTAGTGCTCTTATGAAGGAGATCCCAGAGAGCCACCTGTCCCTTCCACCCAGGCGAACACAGCAGGCAGGCTCTAGCCATAAAGTCAAAAGTGTGTCCTTACCAGGCACCAAATATGCCTCGACTTTGGACTTTCCAGCCTCTGGAACTATAATAAATTTCTGCTGTTTTTAAACCACCCAGGTTATGGCATTTTGTTACAGTAACCCAAATGGCTAAGACATACATCCCCAGTGACCTCAGCCTCTCCCCCCAACTCCCTTCCTTCTCCTCCTAGATCGAGAAGCCTATTCTATTGCCCAGGCCAGAAGCCTGGGGATCACACCTGAACCTTCTCTCTCCTTGATCACCTACACCGCCCTATCAATTCTACCTGTTTTATAGCTCCAGGATCCCTCCCCCTCTGAGTTTCCTCTGCCACTATCTTAACGCAGACACTGGTCACATTCTAACGAGTCTCTGGCCTAATCCAAAATCACCTTTGCAAATCCAAATCTGAACATGTCACTCCCTTGCCCAAAATTCTTCAGTGGCTTTCCATAGTCCAAAGTCCTGACCCCTTAGAGTGACTTGCATGACCCCCCCCCAGGACATGGTCTCTGACTCCCACCTTGGCCTCTAGTCTGCCCTCTCCTTAAACCCTGAGCCAGCCAGCCCCACTTAGCATTTGCTGTCCCTCAAACCTGCTATGCTCCCTGTCATCTCCTGCCTCTGCACATGCTAGTCCCTTTATCTGGAATGTCTGTCCTGTCCTGCTTTATCTGGTTCAGGCCTCGTGTCAGTGCCTCCCCTTGTTGTGCGCATCACACATTGTCACTTTCCCCATGCTGTAAGTCACTCATACCCCTAGATTATAATGGTTCCTCTCTCCCTTACTAAGCTTTGAGCTCGCTTAAGGCAACAGCTATTTATCTGTTTGGCAAACAAATAGAAACGATCCCAAAGCTGCATTCAAAAAGAATATTGTCACAGGACTCCCTGATCAGGCCCTGCCCAAGCAGTCACAGCCCAAGCTCTAGGTGACACCTGAAGGCACATCCGCATGAGCTACAGGAGTAGCTCTTTGGGAGGTCTTTAAATCTGGGCAAAGATCATGGAAATCAGGTCACTTCAAGTCGTAGTCCCTCTCGAGTTAACATCTCTCACGAAGGACAGCTTCTGTCTGTGCGCACTCCAAGGCTGTCAAGTAAGCTGTTGCCTTTTCAGGTCTTCGGGTTCCTATTTCTTTGTTTTTCTTTTTCAGTGACATTCCTTTCATATCGGGTGCTTCCTAGGTGCCAGGAATCATTCCTAGAGCTGGAAAATACTAAACATGGAAACTAAGCACATGATATCACAGCTTAGAGGGTTTAAGTGCTGGGCAAGGGGTGGGAGAGAACAAAGCGGAGAGAGGGGGATCGGGAGTGCTGAGGGGAGATGGCTACCTGAGCTATCTGGGCAAAGAACTGTCCAGGCAAAGAGAATGACCAGTGCAAAGGTCCCGAACAGGAGAATGACATGTCAGAACAGTAACATGACCTGATTTATGTTTTTAAAAGATCACTCTGGAATCTGCATTATCTATAAATATACTCAGAGGCTGGAACCCAGAAAGCCATGCTAGAGGCATGGTGGCTCGGACCAGAATAGCCCCAGTGTGACCCCAGTGGAGGAGTAGAAAATGGTCTGACGATGGATGAACTTTGAAGGTAGGGCCAAGAGGACTTCTTGATGGATTAGATGTGGGATGCATGGAAAGAAACACGTTTTCAAATAGAATGGAAAGGATAGAGTTTCTAGCAACTGAAATGAGGAAGGCTGTGAGTGAAATGGGATTTTACATGGGTTGGGAGAGGGCATGGACATAGGAAGCCTGACATTAGACATGCAGGTAGGAGTGTTGGTATAGGGCAGTTGGACTGTCTGGAGGTGGGGAGAGAGGTCTATGTTATAAATATGAATTTTGGAGTCATCAGGATGGAAGTAGTATTCAAAGCCAAGAGTCTTCAAATGTAAAGAAGGAGGAATGACTTTCTGGCTTATTAACCAGGCCTCTCCTACCACAAAACCAGATAAACACAGGAAATTATCTGATATCAGTACATATCATTGGAAAAACAAGCACAAGCGCATCTAGAATGTTGGTTTGGCTATTAAAATAAAAAAAAATTCATAGGGCCAGCAGGTGGCCTGGAGGTTAGAATGTCTGGTTCCCTGGAGGTTAGAATGTCGGGATCCTGGAGTTGGCAGGTGGCATGGCGGTTAAGGGCACTGGACTCCCACATGGCTGACCATGGTTCAAGTCCTGAACCTGGTGGCTTGCTCTCTCACTTTCCCTCTCTCTCTTTCTCTCTTGCTCTGTCCTTCTCTGGTCAAATTAAAATGAAATAAATGAATAAATAAAGTTAAATAAAATAATTTTTAAAAAAAGAAAAAAAGAATGTCTGGATCCCACATGGCTGACTCCACAGTTCAAGTGCTGGACTCAATGGCTTGAAAATTATGCCGGGGAGGCTGCATCTGGATCCCGCTCTCATAGCCATTGCACTACGTTGAACTCCATAGAGACAGCGCCGGGCAAGTGAGAGCCGGATGGGCACTGGGCAACTCTGTGCCTTGCGGAGGAAGGATAACTAAACATGGGCAAAGGAGATCCTAAGAAGCCGAGAGGCAAAATGTCATCATATGCATTCTTTGTGCAAACTTGCTGGGAGGAGCACAAGAAGAAGCACCCAGATGCTTCAGTCAACTTCTAAGAAGTGCTCAGAGAGGTGGAGGACCATGTCTGCTAAAGAGAAAGGAAAGTTTGAAGATGTGGCAAAGGTGGACAAGGCCCGTTATGAAAGAGAAATGAAAACCTATATCCCACCTAAAGGGGAAACAAAAAAGAAGTCCAAGGATCCCAATGCACCCAAGAGGCCTCCTTCAGCATTTTTCTTGTTCTGTTCTGAATATCGCCCAAAAATCAAAGGAGAACATCCTGGCCTATCCATTGGTGATGTTGCAAAGAAACTGGGAGGGATGTGGAGTAACGCTGCTGCAGATGGTAAACAGCCTTATGAAAAGAAGGCTGCTAAACTGAAGGAAAAATACGAAAAGGATATTGCTGCATACCGAGCTAAAGGAAAGCCTGATGCAGCAAAAAAGGGAGTTGTCAAGGCTGAAAAGATCAAGAAAAAGAAGGAGGAGGAAGATGAGGAAGATGAAGAAGAGGAAAAATGAAGAGGATGAAGATGAAGAAGATGATGAACAGGTTGGTTCTAGCGCAGTTTTTTTTCCCCTTGTTTATAAAGCATTTAACCCCCCTGTACACAACTCACTCCTTTAAAGAAAAAAATTGAAATGTAAGGCTGTGTAAGATTTGTTTTTAAACTGTGCAGTGTCTTTTTTTGTATAGTTAACACATACCGAATGTGTCTCTAGATCGCCCTGTCCCGGTGGTGTTTTCAATAGCCTCTGACCTTGCCTGGTACAGTATGGGGGTTGTAAACTGGCATGGAGATTTAAAGCAGGTTCTTTTCGGGCACAGCACAACTAGTTATATATGGGGATGGTAGTTTCTTCATCTTCAGTTGTCTCTGATGCAGCTTATACAAAATAGTTGTTGTTCTGTTAACTGAATACCACTCTGTAATTGCAAAATAAAAAAGTTGCAGCTGGGGACCAGCAGTTAGCGTAATGACTATATTGCTGGACTCCCATGTAGCTGACCGCGGTTCGAGTTCTGGACCTGGTGGGTTAAACTCACGCCGCATGTGTGCCCAAGATCCTGAGAGGAGGATGGGGGAGAAGGGATTGCGGCATGGCCATCCCCCCTGGGGGGTGATTTCTCACTTTCTGTCTCTCTGTCTCTCTCTGTCTGTCTGGTGAGCGCACGCGCCCTATAGAAAAAAACCTCTCAAAAAAAAAAAGTTGCAGCTCTTTTGTTGACATCCTGAATGCTTCTAAGTAAATACAATTTTATTATTAAAAAATAAAAAGAAAATTATGCCAGGTACATGTGCAAGCATGCCCAAAATCCCAAGAGGAGAATAGAGGAGAAGGGATTGTGGCATGGCCCATGGGATAGGCCATCCCGTCTCCCATGGGATGTGATTTCTCACTTTCTCTCTCTCTCTCTCTCTCTCTCCTTCTCTGGTAAGTCCATGTGCCCTATAGCAAAACAAACAACCAACCTTAATTCATATTTATAAATGTAAATGGTTGTGTTTATAAACTGTCTCCAGTGGAGCCCAAATGGTTTACACTTGAATATGTATTAGATCAATTGAGTTTTAAGTTTTATTTCCTTACAGCACCAAACTGTACAGGCAAGGTTGATTTTCACTGTTTATTACATGTGCTACAAAGTTTCTATTCAAAAGTCAGAGGTAAGACTTAAGGCTCAAAACGCAAAGGAGAGCCAACACCTGATTACAACAGACAGTGCCATGATTGTCTTTACTAAATGCAGGGTCTTAGTTATAAATCAGCTACAGCTGAACACTTTTCCTTCTATAATCAGATCAGTTCCAGCCCCATCTCCCTGTTAGTAAGTTAAACCAAACCAAAGTGTGACCCGAATCAAGGTTCTATAGTGTTTTATATAAGTGAAGTAGAGAAACAAAAATATGATAAGACTTAGTTCCATATTTCAAATGAAAAAAATTAAGATAACCTTTTCCTTTCGTGAAATAAGTTCTGAAATTCCAATAGTGTTGCAGCAAAGACATACACTTCCGTATGTTCATAAATTTTATTAAGCCTATTTATTTATTCCATGAGCAAGAGAAACAGAGAGAGAGAGAGACAGCAGGGTCTTCGCACTGCAACCTACCTCCAGTTGTGGCAAGCCCCGGATCTTGGGCATGGCCAGAGCTCTCAGGGACATGTCTGGACACAAACCCAAAACCTTCTCATACAGGTCCCCCTCACAGAGTGTACCGTTTTATTGCTGTGTTATCAACTGCCCTCATTCACAGCTTTTTTTTTTTCCTATTTTGTAATTTCTTTTTTACTTTTTTTTTTTTTTTGGAGAGGTTTTTGCCATAGGGCGCGTGTGCTCGCCAGACAGAGAGACAGAAAGCGAGAAATCACCCCCCAGGAGGGATGGTCACACTGCAATCCCTTCTCCTCCATTCTCCTCTTGGGATCTTGGGCACGCACGCACAGGGACCTGGTGTGAGTTTTAAGCCACCGGGTCCGGGACGCGAACTGCGGTTGACTACATGGGAGTCCAGCGACATAGCCATTACACTAACTGCTGGTCCCCTTATTTACTTTTTAACTTCTTTTGGGATTCTATGGAGAACAAGCATTCATTATGGGAAATAGAAATTTAATGTTAACCTAATTAACAAATTCTCTCATTGGTCTCCCTGCAGTTAGTGGTAAATTTTCTTTCTTGAAAATAAAGAACAACGGGGCCAGCAGGTAGCATGTTGGTTAAGGGTGCTGGACTCCTTCATGGCTGTGTTCAAGTCCCAGACCTGGTGGCTTGCTTTCTCACTTTTCCCTCTCTCTCTATCCCTCTTTGGTCACATTAAAATAATAAATAATAAAGCTAAATAAAATAATTCTTTAAAAACTAAAGAAATAAGGAACGTCTAATTTGATGCTCACAGGATGGGCACTTTACGAGGGGAGCACACACAGTCCTTTGATGCTCATGTGCAGGACTGGTTTTCTTCTCCGTTCCTGGTAGTCAGGCTAGCTGGATTTGTTGTGAGCCATTGCCACTCCCCTCAACTGTTCTTGAGATCAAGTGGGTTTTGAGTTTCAATTTATGACCTGAAAACAGGCTTTTTCTATGTATATAACTGAACAATGTAGGATTTAAATCCCTAAGTTTCCATTTATGGATACTAGGAAATCAATCCTATGTTTAACAGCATGCTCATTCCTTCCTTCTTCCATTTCTTTAAGAATTATCTATGTACGGGAACCAGCAGTTAGCATAATGGCTATGTCGCTGGACTCCCACGTAGTTGACCGCGGTTCTCGTCCCGGACCCGGTGGCTTAAAACTCACGCTGGGCGCGTGTGCGTGCGTGCCCAAGATCCCGAGAAGAGAATGGAGGAGAAGGGATTGCGGCGTGACCATCCCCTCTGGGGGGTGATTTCTCGCTTTCTGTCTCTACGTCTCTCTCTGTCTGTCTGGTGAGCGTACATGCCCTATAGTGAAAATCTGTCCAAAAAAAAAAAAGAATTATCTATGTACTGGGACTAGCAGATGGCATAATGTAATTGACCATGTAATTGACTCCCATGTAATTGACCATGGTCTGAATCCCAGACCCGGTGGCCTGAAATTCACACTGGGCATGTGTGCATGCATGCCCAAGATCCTGAGAGGAAAATGGAGGAGGGATTGCAGCGTGGTCATCCCTCCTGAGGGATGATTTCTCTCTTTCTTTCTCTCTGCCTCTCTCTGTGTCTCTGGTGAATGCTAGTGTCCTATAGCAAAAATCTCTCTCTCTCTAAAAAAAAAAAAAAAAAAGGAACTATCTATGTACCTACTATGTGTCAAGAATCATGCTGAGTATGCCTCAACAAATAGAAGATGGAGTACCCATCCTCAGGGAACCTACAGGTTGTTGTTCCATATTCTTAGAACAACACCAACCCATATCTGGCCTTTTAAAAACGCGTGTTTTATTGATCCATCTAATACTATCATGTTCTAAGGAACTACTTCTAGTAGAAAATGATGGCATTTTACACAGAGGCAATAAAATGTTACAATCCTAAAAGTACATCACACACACACACACACACACACACACACATACACACACAGTAGTAAATTAAACCTTATAAGTTGGTTCCAAGTTTTTCCATTAAGTTTCTTTTACTGGATGTTCATATTTATTGTCAGGTAAATATCAACAAATACCAAAGAAGTAACATAAACTTATGGACAGCAAGCTCGCATCTGAGAGAACTAAGTCCATTTTCTGTAACTTAAGAATTGACTATCACGATTTAGTCAGTAAAAAAGTGCTACGTGCTCTATACGCAGCTCTGGCAGCAGCAACAGAATGCCCTTACCAGGTTATTTATGCTGTCTGGGCTCCCTTAGTACTTGACCGTTTTCAGCATCAGATTTTTAGGCTTTTTGTCAGTTCTGTGAGCTATGTAATATCCTTCCAAAGAATTCCTTTTCCACTTAAAGCAGCCAGAGTGAGTTTCTGTCGTTTAGAACCAAAAACCCTGGCAGACACACCATCAAATGTTACACTGAGCACCTTCTATGTGTCAGGCATGTGCTTAGCCCTCTTACACACACACACACGATCTTAGTCTTCCCTCAGTAGAGCCCTATGAGGTAACAAAAACAAGAAAATGGAGGCAAAGAGACTGATTTACTTGCCAAGGTCTCCCTGTCCATGTCAGGCATAAATGTGTGTGCCAGTGACGCTGGAAATCACAGCATGAAGACCCCGCGGGGCATATTTCTCTTTCTTACAGAAGAAGTAAATAAAAATGGACGGGAAGACCTTGGCACATGAACCCAGGACCTTTCCCGTGGCCTCAGCACCGCAGAGCACCACATCGCACTGTGCTACTGCTGCTGGCCAAGAACTAGGATTTTATTTTATTTATTTTGGTATAGGCTGCGTGCACTTACCAGAAAGACAGAAGGAGAGAGAGAATGTGAGACATCATTCCTCGGGGGGATGGTCACGCCACAATCCCTTCGTCTCCATTCTCTCAGGAGTTTGGGAACGCACACACATGTACCTGGTATGATTTTCAAGCCACCAGGCCCAGGACTTGAAGCACGCAATCAGCTATGTGGGATCCAATGTCTTAACCTCCACAACACCTGCTGGCCCAAGAACTATGATTTTTAAAAAGCTTTCCAGGGGCCAGCAGGTAGCATAGTGGTTAAGGCGCTGGACTCCCACATGGCGGACCATGGTTCAAGTCCCAGGCCCAGTGGTTTAAAACTCACACCAGCCCTGTGTGTTTGTGTGCCCAACATATCAAGAGAAGAATGGAGGAGAAGGGATTGCAGCATGACCATCCTCCCTGAGGGACGATTTCTCACTTTCTCTCTCTCTAATAAGTACACACAATTTATAGCAAAAAAAAAAAAAAAAAAAAAACTCTCTCTAAAAAAGAAAAAAAAAACTTTCTAAGTGATTCTAATACACAGACTTGGCTAAGAACTACCATTCTAGACACCAAAGAGCTAAGCTCTCCCCTTAGTCCTGCCTCAAAATGTCTGGACATTTTTGGTTAAAATTTTTCCCTGTGTAGAAATACATGTCTAATTTCATATTAAAAATGTTTTATGACAAATAATCTGTAGTCAACTTCACTTAAATGCCAAGGGAACATCGTCTCTATGTATTGCTACAGCCCTGTAAGTATGAAATGCTTCATTTCTGCACAGGTTCAGGGTATAGTTCTTTTGTTTGTGTGGCAAAATTAAAAGCCTGGGGTTCTAACTTCAAAGTCATATTCATTCTCTTAAAAATTAACAAAGGGACATTTACCTCAAACTGAAAAAATATAAGAATTACAAAACTACTGTCTTTAGATGTTCCAAAATTGCTCAGGGAGAAGTTTCCAGAGAAGTGGAGGGTCTTTATGACTGTGGCACAAACACGGATATAATAAACTCATGCAGGAAAATCCTCGCGAAAACAACCACTGACAAGTTATCACGTGGAGTGGATGTCCTTCTGTCACTTTAGGTATGTTGCAAGCAAGCACTTGTAAAGGGGTGAGCCCGGGGAACAGGAATAAACTTGAAAGAACTCACAGAAATGCAAGCCCCAGAGGTCCAGAAACGCATGTGAGCACACCACAGCCAGAGGTGCCGGTGAGTCAGTGCTCCCTCAGAGCCAGCAACGCGCCTGCCTTCCTCGGCCAGAGCAGAGAACTGCAGACCGCAGCAGCCAGCCCCATGGCCAGCTCATGGGAAACGTTTCGGGGTGCAGTTGGAACAGGACCCCACCCAGGCCGCTCCCTAAAACTGCAAAGCTTTAAAACAACGCCCTCAGTCAAAGAGCCGTTGCCTCAGGTGAGGCCACAGAAGGACTCTAGCAATGAGGTTGTCAGGAGTCAAAAGGGAAGCTTCAGAGATAAAGTTGCTTTTTTATTTCATTCAATTTACTTCCATTTGTTATTTTTTTATTTTGTTCCTATTTTTATAGAATACTTCTTAATTTTTTTTTAAAATTATTTTATCTAACTTTATTTATTTTTATTTTGAACAGAGAGGGACAGAGTGAGCGAGTGAGCAAGAAAGAGAAAGTGAGAAAGCAAGCCACCAGATCTGGGACTCAAACCACGTTCAGCCACGTGGGAGTCCAACTTCCTTAACCACCATGCCACCTGCTAGCCCTTCCATTTGTTATTATCATTTTTTTTTTAATTTGACCAGAGAGAGAGAGAGGGAAAATGAGAAAGCCAGTTACCAGGTCTGGGACTGGAACTTTAGTCAGCCATGTGGGAATTCCAACTCCTTTAACCACCACACCACCTGCTGGCCCCCTGGGGTTAAAGTTGCTCTTAACTGTGAATAAAGAAAGTCTGGAGGAATGTCAGATGGTAGTGCAGCCACACCCATGTGGAAAGGTCCTCAGTTCACGTCCTGAGGTCTCCCATGCAAGCATACATGATCCAGGCTGGCTGAGGTTGGGAGTGGATTGCAGTGTGAAGAGAGTCTCTCTCAGAAGAAATTTTAAAATAAACTTTCCTTTTCTTGAGAGACTTTTGCTATAGGGTACATGTACTCACTGGAGAGACAGAGAGAGACAAAGACCAGAAAGCGAGAAATCACCCCCCAGGGGGATGGCCATACTGCAATCCCTTCTCCTCTGTCTCTTCCTGGGATCCTCCTGGATGCACACGTGCCAGTGTGAGTTTGAAGTCACCAGGTCCAGGACTCAAACTGCAGTCGACCATGTGAGAGTACAGCAATGCAACCACTACACCGTCTGCTGGTCTCTAAAATAAGCTTTCTTTTTAAAGGAACGAAAGCTTGGATTTCAGCCAAGTCGATGTCCCAAAACCATGCTTTCTCTGTATCAAGGTTTTAAATTCCCAACATTTACAAAGATACTGGAGGCAAATATTAAGCTATCTCCTCTGATTATCAGTTGGTAGTTCTGAATTTTCAGCCCACAGGAAAACTTCAAGTGACTGAAAAATATCACCTGAGAAGACTGAATAAGGACGTCTGGCTAAATACACACTGCGGTCTGCCCTCCCACTCCAAATCATGAGGCATGGCAGAAAACCATCTGAAATGAGTACATTGAGGACAGTGACGGTGAAAAGAGAAAGAAAGCCTTTGTGGCCAGAAATCATGAACCACCCCTGAAAGACACGAGATAGAGTCAGATTACCAAGCCCAAAACAGACCCAGGACAGGACAATGGCACGTGGCAGGGATGGCTCCAAGGTCCCTCAATTAAACAAAGAAGATATTGGAAGCCTAGGTAGACCAGGAGGCTCTGCGCAGGCTCCCAGCATCAGAGCTGCTAGGCCATGGCAAAAGGAGCAGCCAGGAGAGGGTGGTTTCATGCGCACACCTACACACACCCAATTAGCAGTAGGAGCCAGCGCCAGCGGCATCCACACCCAGCGTTTGGGCCCGAGAAGCGAGGTAATTCCTCTGGTGCTTGGCCTCACCCAGGAGTAGAAGCACCTTGGCCAGAAGACTCTACTGACTCACCTGCCCAGCCCCACACCCTGCTCCTGCCCTACTGCCAGAGAGAGCATGGTCTCAGACACACCAGAAATGAACATACAATCACAAGCCAGCAACCATTTAAGGAAAACCTTCAGAGAGACATGCCAATTAAAACTAAGATCTAACTGTTCAAAACAAAACTCACTAAGCTGGGCGCAGTGGCATAGACCGACAGTCTCAGCTACTATGGAGACTGAAGTAGGAAGATCAAGAGTTTAAGGCCAGCCTGGGCAACACAATGACAGACCCTGTCTTAAAAAAAAAAAAAAAAAAGAAAGAAAGAAAAGAAAGAAAGGGAATTTAAACCCAATTGATGGGCTGAATAACAGAATATAGCTTAGAGACTTAGAAAGCTGGCAGGTGGAGTAGAGAAATTCTCCCACCTGTACTGGCACAGAGATCACACAGTGCTCCACAAAGCTGAAACCGTATAGAAAGGTCCCAGGTTCACATTCCAAGGCCTCCCTGCATGTGCCAGGTGAGTGTGTGCATGCCCTCGGTCTGGCTAGTTGAGGCTGGTACTGGATCACAGCATAAAGACTCTGTTGGTGGGACCAGCAGATGGCGTAATGGTTACATCACTGGACTCCCACATAGTCAACCACAGTTTAAATCCCGGACCCGGTAGCTTAAAACTCATGCCTGGCGCATGTGCAAGCATGCCCAGGATTCCCAGAGAACAGGGGAGAAGGGATTGCAGTATGGCCATCTTCCCTGGGAGAGAATTTCTTGCTTTCTGTCCTTCTGTCTCTCTGGCAAGCACACATGCCCTATAACAAATATCTCTCTCTAAATACATAGAAACATTTATAAATAAACTTTTTAAAATAACAGGACAAAGAGATTAAAAATATGACAGAGACATGGAAACATTCAAAAGAGAGAAAAACCTAAAGGAGAAACCGACCAAAGAAACAAGAAAGAACATTTCTTATGGCTGAGGAAGTACATATGTCCTTGGAATGAAAAGGCTAACCTGGAAATGTTACAGTAACATTTTGTAATACCTAAAAGCAAACTACCTAGCATTAATAAGCCTCAAATTAACATGTGACTTCCTGTTGACAAAACCAGATTCAAAATCAGTTGGGGGAAGGGGGGACCAGCAGTTAGCGTAATGGCTATGTCATTGGACTCCCATGTAGTCGACCGCAGTTCGTGTCCCAGACCCGGTGGCTTAAACTCACGCAGGGCGCATGTGCATGTGTGCCCAAGATCCGGAGAGGAGAATGGAGGAGAAAGGATTGCGGTGTGGCCATCTGCCCCTGGGGGGTGATTTCTCACTTTCTGTCTCTCTGTCTCTCTCTGGCTTTCTGGCGAGCACACATGCACTAATAGCAAAAACCTCTCTAAAAAGAAAAAAAAATTAATTGTGGAGTCAGCAGGTGGCATGGTGGTTAAGCCACTAGACTCCCACATGGGTGACTATGGTTCAAGTCCCAGAGCCAGTGGCTTAGAAATCACACCAGGCATGTGTGTATGTGCGTGCCCAGAAACCTGGGAAGAAAATGGTGGAGAAGTGATGGTGGCATGACCATCCCCACTGAGGGGTGATCTCACATTCTCTGTCTCTCTGGCAAGCATATACACCCTTTGGTAAAACCTTAAAAAAATTGAGAGGGTGACACGGTATTCAGTAAAAATGCACAATGATTAAGTGTAAATAAAATAAAGATATATATATATATATATGTGTGTGTATATATATATATATATAAATACATATAAAACATAGTAAAAAAATTTTTTTAATTTAAATGGTTTTTAAAGGGTGTGCCAGTAGATGGCGTGGTGGACTCCTGCATGGCTGACTGTGGTTTCAGTCCTGGACATAGTGGCTTAAAACTCACTGGGCGCGTTTGCGTGCCTGCCCAAGATCCCAGAAGGATAATGGAAGAGAAAGGATTGCAGCACAGCCGTTCCCCTAGAAGGGTGATATCTCACTTTCTCTCTCATTGTCTCTCTCTCATTGTCTCTTTCTCTCTCTCTCCAGCAAGTGCATGCGCCCAAGGCAAAAACCTCAAAAAAACAAAAAAAAAGATTAAAACGGGTCCAGCTCTGTGGTGGGGCAGTAACTCACTGCTCAAGAGAAGCTGGACCCCACATGGCTTCCAAGGTTCAGGTCCCTGGCCTGATCCACCTGAACCATGTTGGGCACATGCTCAGAATCCATTAGGCAGGAGGGCTAAAGGAAGCAGATTAGGGAAAAAATAATGTGGGCTGGCAGGCGGCGTGGTGGTGAAGGGCTCTGGACTCCCACAAGGCCGATCATGGTTCAAGTCCCAGACCTGACGGTTTGCTTTCTCACTTTCCCTCTCTCTTTGTCTCTCTCTCTCACTCTGTCCCTCTCTGTTCAAATTTAAATAAATGAAGTTCAATAAAATAATTCTTTTTTTAAAAAGAGAAAAAATAATGAATAAATAAATTTATAAGTGGCTTAAATGGTAAATTGTACGTTTATGTGTATTTTTGTAATTATTGCCACAGAGTGCATGTGCTCACCAGAATGAGACAGAAACAGAGAAAGGCTCCCAATGGGACGCGGTCAAGCCACAATCCCTTCTCCACTTTTCCAATCCATCAGAATGTGGGGCACACATGCGCATGTACCCAATGTGTTTGTCAAGCTGCCAGAGTCAAAACTGTAACACGACCATATAAGATCTGGCTGCCCAAGCACAGGGTTTAACCACTGCACCTTGGGGATGGCCCTGTTTATGTTCATTTAGCCACAATCAATGTTAAAAGACTGGCTAGGGGCCGACAGGTGGTGTGGTGGTTAAAGGCACCAGACTCCCACATGGCTGACCTCGGTTTGAGTCCTGGACCTGGCAGCTTGCTTTCTCACTTTCTCTCTCTCTTGCCTTCTCTTTATCTATCTCATTCTGTTCCTCTTGGGTCAAATTAAACAATAAATAAATAAAGTTAAATAAAATAATTCTTAAAAAAAAAAAAGACTGGCTACAGTCTAGTTATAGAACATTAACTGGTCATTCCAACTTTCACTCTTTAACCTAAGGAAACAGAAAAATCAGACAAAGGCTTAGTTCCAGCATGAAACCTATCTAAAGATCTAGCCAAAAAAAAAAAAAAAGAGAGAGAGAATTTAAAGTAAGTTAAGCAACTTCTCATAGCTTGAATATTATGCAGCATCTGAAGGGTTACTAAAGAATCTTATTGATGTAGGAATGCTTTCAATGTCAAGCTAATTGGGAAGGAAAAAAGCAAGATACAAACCAATGTGGAAATAACAGTAATAAACAGATAAATAATATTGAAAAGGAAATATCCCACTGTAGGCAGTGGCTAAATCTTAGCAAAACCTAGAGACCTTTAAAGCAGATATAGTCAGCAGGTGGTGTGGTGATTAAAGTACTGGACTCCCATATGACTAGCCATGGTTTGAGTCCCAGACCTGGAGGCTTGCTTTCTCACTCTTCCTCTCTTTCTCTCTCTCTCTTTCTGTCTCTGTCTGGTCAAATTGGAGAATAATAATTAATTAATAAAACTAAATAAATAGTGATTTTTAGAAGTAGATATGGTCTTAGTGCTGACGCTGAGGGCAAGTGAAAGTCCTAATAAAGACATCATCAGCTCTACAGGGCAGTATAGATTGAAGGAAGCTATGTGCCAGTCAGACAAGGCCAGGGCACACTTATTTAGAACCACGAGACACGAGAAACTCCCCAGTCGATAACAGAGGGTACTGGCTTTGCTGTATAAAAGAGTAAACCTCACAACAACTCCGTGCCACGGAGCACTCCATCAGAGATGCCCGGACCACCTGATCCCTGGTTTTCTGCACCTGTTTGTCTAATTTTCCTAAATCCACTGCAGCTCCCACTTGGGGTTCCCCCTCTGCTTCACTGGGCTGGGGCACCCCAAAATATGTTTTAAAAGTATGACTACTTTAATATTCTTTAATTTTTTTGTATTTTTCTAATTTTCTTTAATATGTTTTTATAAAGGAAAAAAATGTTTAATTACCTGTAAGGTCTAAAAAGAATAGATAGGGGGGAACCAGCAGTTAGCGTAATGGCTATGTCACTGGACTCCCGCATAGTTGACCGCGGTTCACGTCCCGGACCCGGTGGCTTAAAACTCACGCGAGGCGCGTGTGCGTGCGTGCCCAAGATCCCGAGAGGAGAATGGAGGAGAAGGGATTGCAGCGTGACCATCCCCCCTGGGGGGTGATTTCTCGCTTTCTCTCTCTCTGTCTGTCTGGCAAGCGCACGCGCCCTACAATGAAAATCTCTCCAAAAAAAAAAAAAAAAAGAATAGATAGGGGCCAGCAAGTAGTGTGGTGGTTAAGGCACTTGACTCCTACATGATCAACTGTGGTTCAAGTCCCAGAGCTGGTGGCTTGCTTTCTCCCTGTCTCTCTCTGTGTGTCTCTCTCTGGTCAAATTAAAAAATAATAAGTAAAATTAAACAAAAAAAATTTTTTTAAAGAACAGATAAAGGGAAAAGCCATAAACCACAAGAGGAGCTTCGTAAAAGATATGAAAAAAAGAAGGTCAATTAGAACTTCCCAAGGAATGACCTATCATAAATGGAAATTGGCCACCAAAAAGAGGCCACAGAAATTTCACTAGAAATTGGAGACATCCTGACCTAGAAAATAAATGTTTCTGTAGCTTCTAGGCACTCTAACCACAGATCAGAGCCAGAGTTGGACTTGTGGAATCTTGAAAACCCACGTGAACAGGCTGGAGTGTCTTCGGAAGACAAGGAGGAGCCACCAACGGCTCTTACACATGTTTTAGACATACCATCCAGGAAGCAGGAGACGATGTCCCAACAGAAAACCCAAGGGGTAGATGTCTGCTTTACCGAGGCCTCGAGGGCTGCCATTTACATCAGTGCCGAGAGATAAGATAGAACCTTCTTTACAGAGCACATTCCTGTACCCAAACCAACGCCTGCATGTTTGTATTCCACCTGCCGCCTGGCCTCCGAGTCCGTAGTCCGCGGCCCCCAGGCAGGTAAAGCAGCGCCACTGTGCACTGTGCTAGCAACCGCAGGCTCTTCCTCATGTTGGAGAGGGGCTCGGCGAGTTGCCAGCGTCCAAAAATACACCAAGTAAAGAGAAAGATTGTACCAGTCCCTGACATGGCAAGATGTTGTCTCCTAAGGTCTTTTTAAATGTAATTTTTTTTATTTATATAGTTTTTTTTTGATAAATTGTTTTAGAGGAAAAACTGTTTCATTACCTATAAGATCTAAAAGGAATAGATAGGGACCAGCAGGTGGCATGGTTCCCACATAGGAAATCAATCTTTTAATATTTTTTCCCTCTGACTTTAGAATTAACAAAACATTTTGGGAGTTCCAGCAGCTCCAGCAGCTGGAGGAGCGGTAGGGTTTATCCGCTCAACTCCACAAAGTTTCTAGGTGCGCCGCGGCCTCATCAGGCACCCAGCACACACCCTCTCCGCAGCCAAGATGCCCAAGAGGAAGGTCAGCTCAGCCAAGGGGGCGGCCAAGGAAGAACCCAAGAGGAGATCGGGGAGGTTGTCGGCTAAACTTCCTGCAAAAGTGGAGACAAAGCCAAAAAAGGCGGCAGGGAAGGATAAATCTTCAGACAAAAGAGTGCAAGCAAAAGAGAAAAGGGGAGCAAAGGGGAAACAGGCTGAAGTGGCCAACCGAGACACTAAAGAAGATTTACCTGCAGAAAATGGAGAAGCTAAAAATGAGGAGAGTCCACCCTCTGATGAAGCAGGCGAGAAAGAAGTCACGTCTGAGTAATGCCATATACCATGTCTTATCAATGGTCCCTGTCTCCCTTCTTGTACAATCCGGAGGGATATTTTTATCAACTATTTTGTAAATGCAAGTTTTTTAGTAGCTCTAGAAACATTTTTAAGAAGGAGAGAATCCCACCTCATCCCATTTTTTAAGTGTAAATGCTTTTTTTAAAAGGTGAAATCATTTACTGGTTGTTTATTTTTCAGTACAACCAGAAAATAGTGGGATATTGACTTTTAGGAGGCTTTGACTCTCTTGTGTGTCAGCTTAACATTCCATAGGTGGGGGCGGGTGGGTAGTTTTTATATCCTAAATACCTATATCCTAAAGCATACTAAGTGGCAGTTTGGAGTCACAGTCATGCAGTTAATGTGTCTTGAATATTTTAAGTTACTTCTATTATGTTTTTTAGTAGTATTGTTTCCTAAAGAAAACCACTCTTTGATTGTTGCTCTCCCTGTCAGAATTGTGTGCACTCTGTAACATCTTTGGTCGTGGTAGCCCAGTTTTCCTAATAATTCTGTTAATGTGCTGTGAAAGATTGGAAATTTGAAGTATGTAGTGAGTATGATACGAAATTGTGATTTGGTGGGACTTACATAACAGCTTTCAACATCTGAAGACAGTGGTTCTTGATACCCTCTTAAGGAAAATTTGCCTACAAATTTGAAGCTGGAATGTTGGAATGTCACTGGAATAACTTAAAAAGAATCACTTAAAAAGAATCACTATACTTGGCTTTTTAAAATTTTGGTACGTATGTTAAGGATTGGGTATGAATTGAAATGTCTGTACTGATCCTTGACACAACCAATAAATCTCAATTACAAAAAAAAAAAAAAGGAATTAACAAAACATTTTGAACTTACATACCATCTGTCCCTGCAGTTACATCCCCTGGGATCTCATAGTTTTAAGATCGACAAGAGAATTAAAGAGGGAGGGGACTTTTCATTTTTAAATATAAATATATTTTTTAAATTTTTAAAGCATCACTAGAAGTCAAATTAAAAAAAAAAGTGGGGGGGAATAAATACAAGGACCTTAAAAAGACATTAGTGATTTAATTGGAAACTAATCCAAGTCTTCACGGGAGATCTTGAATAGATAGATTTATGTTTCAGCAAATATATTGAGCACCCACCACAGGCTAAGAATGCAGCTTCCAGGGCCTTCCTTGAAGGAGATAGGACAGCCTGACATGGAAGAGGCAAAGCTTACTCACCCCAGTGCCTCTGAAAATGCCCAGGCATCCAGCGAGAGACAATGGGTGGTTGCCACATGCAGCAGGCGTAAGGAACCCCTTCCCAGTAGGATGGCCAGAAACACTTATGGTGGCATCAGAGCTGTGTTTAGATGGACAAGAATTTCAATAGACAGCCCTAAGAGAAGAGTGCTGGGAGGCAGAAAGAGGAGGAAATGAAACACTTTCTGGTCTTTAACTATAGAACCTAGGTCATCTCAACTCTAGCCATCATCTGGCCAGGGGAGTCCAAGAGCTAGTCCTATAAAATAAAAAGAAGCCTTTCCTGTGGCGTAGAGGTTGATGGGAGCGGAGCAGGAGGGGCGTGAGAAAGGACTCTCCCAAGGCAGATGTTGGAAAGGAGGAAGAAGTGGGGGTAGCCTCTTTGTTCGTTTGCCTTTGGGCTGCCCTCTAAGCCTATCCCAGCCACTGTTCCCCAACCCAGCCCACCTGTTGGGACAGTCTTGAGGACTAAGTGGCAAGAAACAGGCAGTCATTTGGGCAAATTACATCTAATACAAGCGTTTTCAAACTAAGTGTAAGTTAACTACCTGTCGTTCGATTATAACCCGGGAATCCTTTGTCTGCAAACAGACAAAGGGCACGAGGAAGCCTACGCAGCAAGCTTGTAAACAGAAGCTACCATTCTCATTCTGTGGAGTTAACATCGGTCCCCTTGCATGTGGCTACAAGCTACATGACACCCTTGTGACTTTCTCAGAGTTTCCAAATGGCTCAACGAGGAACCACCTTCCTGGTTAACTGGAAAGGCACTGGGTGGGGAAGTAATAGGACTAGATTCTGGTTCCAACTGAGCCCCGGGGAAATTTTGCTCCCTTTGGGAAATCTCTAATGGCATGGCTACTTCTGCCTCATCTACCATCAACAGCAGCACTTGGCCCAACAACAAGCGTGTCCTACAGGCATGCCAGGCTTGCTGTAGAGAGGCAAGGAGGAAAGCAGTAATGCTTTGAAAAGTACCTTAACACTCTTTGGTAAGGGGTGGGTGGGTTCCATGCATCCGGTCACATCCACGTTACAGAATGTTGCACAATCATTTCAAAGAGCGAAAGAGCGCCATCCGAATCGACGAGAGGAGACTTCCACCTCATGTCACTAGGTGGAAAAGCAAGTTTGAGAGCAGCCATAGAGAATGATCTCATGTTTATAGAAAGTATACATAAATTTTTGCAAATATATGAGAAGTTTCCGGATTGATATGGAAGAAACTATTTCTGGGGATAGACAGGATAGAGGGAATGTCTTGGTTTAAGTTTATTTATTTATTTCTTCCTTCTATAGCAAGAGAGACAGAGAAAGGAAGAGAGACAGCATCGCTAACAGAGTCGTGACACCACAATCTACCCTTAGCTGTCAGCCAGCCCTGGGTTGTGGTGTATTCCAGGAAGTCTTCAGACTTGAACTGGAAACCTTTCCATGTGAGATTGTCTCATGGGGTGCTACATTTCACCACTGTACCACTGTCTGGCCCCTCATTTTTGCTTTATGCACTCTCGTGCTACTTATATAATATTTTAAGAATTATTTATTTAATTTCATGTATTATTACTATTTCTTTTTTTTTTTTTTTTTAAGAGAGATGTTTGCTATAGAGCATGTGTGCTCACCAGGAAGACAGACACACACACACAGAGACGGAAAGTGAGAAATCATCCCCCAGGGCCATGCCACAACCCCTTCTCCTCCATTCTCTTCTCAGGGCTTTGGGTACACATGCACACATGCCTGGTGTGAATTTCAAGCCTCCAAGTCTGGGACTTGAACCACAGTCGGTCATGTGGGAGTCCAACAATATAACCATTACACTATCTGCTGGTCCCATTGCTACTTCTTTTTGAATTTGCTATAGGGCATACATGTTCACCAAAGACACAGAGAGACAGAGAGAGAGAGAGAGAAAGTGAGAAAGCAAGCTGCCAAGTCTGGGACTTGAACTGCGGTCAACCATGTAAGAGTTTAGCACCTTAGCCACCATGCTATCTGCTAGACCTCAATTTACATAATTTCTTTAGAATACTTTTTAAATTGCCAGAGGCATGTGTGCTTGCCATGTAGAGAGAGTGGGAGAAAGAGAAAGCAGCTTCCAGTGGGGTGTGGTCATGCTGCAATCCTTTCTCCTCCATTTCTCATCCCATCAGGATTTGGGGCACATATGGCACATTTCTGAAGCCACTGGGACCAGGATTTGAACTGTGGTCAGTCATGTGAGACCTGGATCCTTACACCCAGCACTTGACCACTGAATTATGGAACTAATTTTAATTCTTTTTTTTTGGAGAGGTTTTTGCTATAGGGCGTGTGTGCTCGCTGGAAAGACAAAAGAGAGACAGAGAGACAGAAAGCAAACACAGAGACAGAAATCACCGCCAGGGGGGATGGCCATGCCACAATCCCTTCTTCTCCATTCTCTACTCGGGATCTTGGGCACACACGCACATGTGCCCGGCGTGAATTTAAGCCACCGAGTCTAGGACTCGAACTGTGATCGACTACATGGGAGTCCAGTGACATAGCCTTTATGCCAACTGCTGGTCCCAGGACTAACTTTAATTTTTAAAAATAGCTAAAATCTCTTCTAAATTATTTAATGAGTGGTGCCAAGGCAAACTATTATAACATCTCTTTACTATAGTAACCAAAGGTAAAAATTAAAATCATCTTACTTTGGTCTCTCTAGCCTAATACACATTTCTATACTAATACTACAATACATCTTTGTCAGACTTCTTTTTTTTAAAGAATCATTTAACTTTATTTATTTTAATTTTTATTTTATTTATTCATTCATTTATTTTATTTATTCATTCACTCACACACACACACACAGAGAGAGAGAGAGGGAAATTGAGAAAGCAAGCTACCAGGTCCAGGACTTGAACCATGGTCAGCCATGTGGGAGTGTCCAGCATCTTAACCACCATGCCACCTGCTGGTCCCCAAGACTTTTTTTTTTTAAGAATTATTTTATTTTATTTATTTATTTTAATTTGACCAGAGAGGGACAGAGAGAGAAAGTGAGAAAGCAAGCTGCCAGATCTGAGACTTAAACCATGGTCGGGCATGTGGGAGTCCAGTGCTCTTAACCACCATGCCACCTGCCAGCTCCCATCTTTGCTAGGCTTCTTATGGTACTGCATGTGTTCCACAGAGCTTAAGCTTTATCATGAAAACAAATCAGAGGTGAGAGTATATACAAATTTAATTTATGTCAAAAAAAACATTTATCAACACCGAACAGATCCATAGCTAATTACACTCACGCTTCATCCAAAAGTCTCACTAGTGGCCAGCCCTTGGATTGGACCAATGAGCATCCCTTCCCTCTTCATCTGGAAATAAAAGAACTACCCTTGGGACCAGCAGTTGGCATAATGGCTATATCACTGGACTCCCCTGTAGTCAACTGCTTCGAGTCCTGGACCTGGTGGCTTAAACTCACACTAGGCACGCGTGCGTGTGTGTGTGCCCAAGATGTCAAGAGGACAATGGAGGAGAAGGGATTGTGGCGTGGCCATCCCCCATGGGTGATGATTTCTCACTTTCTGTCTCTCTGTCTTTCTGGCGAGCACACACACCCTATAGCAAGAAAAGAAAGAAAGAAAGAAAGAAAGAAAGAAAGAAAGAAAGAAAGAAAGAAAGGAAGGAAGGAAGGAAGGAAGGAAGGGAGGAAGGAAGGAAGGAAGGAAGGAAGGAAGGAAGGA
>NW_006159514.1:535718-542032 GCF_000334495.1 Tupaia belangeri chinensis
GGAAGGAAAGAAAGAAAGAAAGAAAGAAAGAAAGAAAGAAAGAAAGAAAGAAAGAAAGAACTGCCCTCACCAGACTCCATGAAATCCTGGAGTTTGTCCATCATGGTGCCCTAGTCCTCTCCCTGACAAAAGATGAGTCCACACCCTGGCTGGCCCAGCAGGGTTCCCCATCCTCCTAGCCACAATGATTAGTTCGGGCATAGGCAAGTGTTCTAAACTGGGTCAATGTGAATCTTCCCTACGCTTTGACATGCGGGCACTAAAAGAAATGTGTCTCTCTTCTTCCAGCTTGAGCTGTATAGACCATAAGGCTTGAATAAAGCCAGGCAAAGGTAAAAAGCTGAAAAATGAAGAGGAAAGAACATAATTCAGGTTATGAATTTCTGGAACTGGCCGTGTTCGAAGCCATGATCACTCACTTGAATTTTTCATTTACATGAATCAGTAAAGTTCTGGAGCCAGGTGGTAGTGCAGCAGCAATACATGATGCTGACCCACATGAGTTCACATCTGGAGACCTCCCTCACTGGCCTGGCTGAAATCTGGGACAGCTCATAGGTCAGAACCCTGTTGGGAGTTCTCTCTCTCTCGGAAGAAATAAATGAATAAACTTTTTAAAAAGTTTTAATAAATAGGAGCCAGCAGGTGACATAGTGGTTAAGGCACTGGATTCCTACATGGTTGACCACAGTTCAAGTCCCAGACCTGATGGCTTGCTTTCTCACTTTCCCTCTCTCTGTCTCTCTCTGTCTCTCTGGTGAATTAAAATAAAAATAATAGGGGCTGGCAGGTGGCATGGTGGAGAAGGGCGCTGGACTCCCACATGGCTGATCATGGTTCGAGTCTCAGACCTGGTGGCTTGCTTTCTCACTTTCCCTCTCTCACTCTCTCTCTGTATTTCTGTTCAAATTAAAACAAATAAATTAAATGAATGCATAAATAAAATTAAATAAATAATTCTTTAAAAAAATAAAATAAAAATAATAATAATGACAGTAATCATAAATAAGTGAATAAATCAGTAATTCTTTTTGAAATTATTAAATAAATAATAAAATCCCAGAGCCAGCAGGTGGCATAGTGGTTAAGGTATTGAACTCACAAATGGTCAACTGGTTCTAGTCCCAGACCCAGCAGCTTGAAACTCATACTGGGCATGTGTGCATGCATGCCAAAAATCCCAAGAGGAGAATGGAGGAGAAGGGATTGTGGTGTGGCCAACCCCCTGGGAGGTGATTTCTTGCTTTTTGTCTCTCTGTCTTTCTCTGTCTCTCCAGCAAGTGTACACACCCTATAACAAAAATCTCTCTTGAAAATAATAAATAAATAAGAATAAGAATATAGGAACCATCAGTTAGCATAATGGCTATGTCGCTGGACTCCCACATAGTCGACCGCGGTTTGCGCCCGGGACCCGGTGACTTAAAACTCATGCCGGGCGCATGTGCGTTTGTGCCCAAGATCCCAAGAGGAGAATGGAGGAGAAGGGATTGCAGCATGACTATTCCCCCTGGGGGGGGGGTGATTTCTCGCTTTCTGTCTCTCTGTCTCTCTCTGTCTGGCTGGCGAGCACATGCACCCTATAGCGAAAACCTCTCCAAAAAAAGAAGACTATAGAATAAGAATAAACTCCCCTTGTGGCTTAAGCTGAACTTTCTTGGTTTTCTTTCCCTTGCCACCTGAAGGGTTCTTTCTAATAAATATCAACATTTTCTCACTGGAGGTTTAACAACTCATTCCATGTTGTAAATATCAGCCACATTCAAGATCCAAAATTACAGTTTATATTCTAATATTTTGAATCTCATTGTTAGGTAGGATATCCTATTTATTCTTCAGGAAAAGGAGGTACAAGGAACTTACTATATGGAATTTCCCCAAGATCATACAATTCATCTGAAGCCAAGTTCAGGGTAAAAATAATATCCTAGACCTTTTCTTTCTTAAAAAAAAAGAAAATGTTTTATTCTATGTCAAAGCAAAGTTGAGAGTTATCTGAAAAATCTCCTCAGGGAAGGAAAAGGGAGATAGATTTGTCTTGATGGTGCCTTAGTTCCAGGGACAGCAAGGATCAAAACAAATCCTCAAATTCCTCAGATTCCCAACCAGCAGACTTTATCAGACTAACCTTGCTGAATTTGTTGTGCAAAAATATTCTCAGCAATTGGGTATCTGTAGAAGGTATCTAGAATCAAAGTAAGTGCTTTTACCTATACTTAATCTTCAAATCAGCTAGATAAAAGACTCCAAAGTTCTTATGATGTTTGTGTAAAGCCCTTTCTTGTGGGAGACAGAGAGCAAAAGAGAGCGAGAGAGTAAGCAAGCAAGAAACAGGTGTCTGGAACCCTGAGATCGCCCTGCCCTAGCCTGCTGGTTATCTAGGACCACAGGCGCCCACCACCAGTCCCTCCTGCTGGGCCAGGTACCAAGCTCTGTCCTTCCACGTGGCCTCACCAGCCCACATCGGAGCCTAAAGCATTATTTTATAGTGTAAATGAAAGTCCTTATAGAGTTCACAGTCAGTTCTGTTTTCTCAGTAAGAAGAATACAAGCCTGATAAGTGTCCCAGGCCAAAGCCCTCTGTAAGATGGGTTAAACTCCTTGCACCTGGAGGACGGTAGACAAGAAAGGAAAGTCTGAAAGGAAACTTTCAGTGCCAATGACAGACCCAGACAGGGAAGATAAGAACTCCATATGTGGAGGTGAGCTTTTCCCTGCAGACAGGCAGAGCTAGCATTCCACAGAAATGCACCTCTTTTCAAAACGTCCGCAATCACAGCTAGTAAAGGCCGGTTCACCTTAAAAGTCAGCACTAAAAGCCCAGCTGCAGCGGCTCAGGTGGTAGAATGCCTCTGTGTGATGTTGGAGCCAGATGGGAGGCCTGGGTTTGGATTCCAGAGCAACCTGAGCATGCCAGATACACCTGTGACTCTGGCTGGCTGGAAACCTGGAATAAGGATTGCAGTATGTGAGACTCCATCAAGGGGACCTCTATCTCTCTCTGTCTCTCTCTCTCAATAAATAAAATGAGATTCTTCATGTAGCCTTTTTTTTTAAATTTGGCATTAAAGAATGTGTAATTCAGATCATGGGTAACAAAAAATCCAGTATGAGTCCTGTGTTACTTCATCCAACTGAGGCATGAATCTGGGTGGGATGCATCAGATCTCTGACTCTCAACTTGCCCACCTGTATATGAAGGGAGGGAAGGGACCAGCAGATGGTGCAATGGTTACATCACTGGACTCCCATGTAGTTTTCTGTGGTTCAAATCCCAGAACAAGTGACTTAAAACTCATGTTGGGCACATGTGGTGCATGCCCAAGATCCCGAGAGGAGAATGGAAGAGAAGGGACTGCAGCTAGTCATCCCTCCTGAGGATGTGATTTCTCACTTTCTATCTCTCAGGCAAGCACATGCACCCTATTGCAAAAACCTCTCTCTAAAAAGGAAAAAAATAAAAAACTCACACCAGGGATATGTGCGTGCATGCCCAAAAATCCCCAAGAGAAGAATGGAGGAGAAGGGATAGCAGCGTGGCCATCCCCTGGGAGTGATTTCTTACTCTCTGTCCCTCTGTCTCTCATCAACGCATGTGCCCTATAGCAAAAACCTCTCTCTAAAAAACAGAAGGGAGTGAACTAAATGGCTTCTGGGATATACAAGCTTTCTAAATACACAAACAACACAGTTTATATTTTCTCCATCTGAGTCAGCCATTTTACACATTAAAAAAGTTGGAGTGGGCTGGTGGGTGGCACAGTGGTTAAGGCACTGAACTCCCACATGGCTGACCATAGTTCAAATCCCAAACTGATGACTTGAGGATCACACTGGGTGTGTGTGCTTTTGTGCCCAAAGTCCCAGGAGGAGGGTGGAGAAGAGGTGATTGCGGTGTGGCCATTCCCCACTAGGGAGTGATCTCTCACTTTCCTTCTCACTGCCTCTCTCTGTTCTCTGGAGAGCCCAGGGTCCCTAAAATAAAAAAGAAAAAAGTTAAAAAAAAAAAAAAAAAAAAAAACTAGCAAAAACCTAAAAGGAAAGATGGGGCAGGGGCTAGCATGTGGCATGATGGTTAAGGCACTGAACTTCTATATGGTCTATCACGGTTCAAATCCTGGGCCTAGTAGATTGTAAATCATGCTAGACATGTGTGCATACCCAAAATTTCAAAAGGAGAGTGGAGGAAAAGGGATTGTGGTATGGCCATCTCCCCTGGGAGGTGGTTTCTCACTTTCCCTCTCTGTCTCTCTCTGGAGAGTACATATGCCCTATTACAAAAACCTGGGGGGAGGAGTACAGTAGAGACCAGCAGTTAGTGTATGTCACTGGACTCCCATGTAGTCGACCGCGGTTCAAATCCCGGACCTGGTGGCTTAAACTGATGCCAGGCGCGTGTGCATATGTGCCCAAGATCCTGAGAGTAGAATGGAGGAGAAGGGATTGTGGCATGGCCATCCCCCCTGGGGAGTGATTTCTCACTTTCTGTCTCTCTCTGTCTTTCTGGCGAGCGCACGTGCCCTATAGCAAAAACCTCTCCAAAAAAAAAAAAAAGAGAGAGAGAGAGAGAAACACATATTAGCACTATTTGTTTATGGCCATGAAAAATTGAAAACTCCCTAAACATCCTATAACTAGGATTGATTAGACACATTACATTATTTATACAATAAAATAAAAGAGTCAACAATTAGAATCATGTTCAGAAGATATTTAATACTCTAAAAATTTAAGAAAATATATTGCTATACTTCTTTTTTTAATATTCACATGTTATTGATTCATACAAGATCTTAATTAAACTGAGTACTTTCAATAGCAAGTGCAGCTGATATAACATATCTATGAACACAAGTCTGACTTTAGGCATAAAACTCATTTTGGCAGTAGAAGTGAGTAGAATAAACATACTATAAAGTAGCACCTAGCTGAGGCTGTCTAGCTTACTGTAGTCATTAAGTAAGTATTTTTGTTATTATTTTTTTATTTCAAGAAAAGTAGTTTTAGCTTTAATATATCAAAATTTAAAAATATTAAGAAAAATATTTGTTTAACACTTAAAACCAGGAAAAAGGAAAAGATTTTGTTCAAACAGTAAATAGATACTAAAAACTCAAAAAACAGATATGGACAGAGAGAAAATCTAGTAACAAGTGCACTGTATTATTCTTCTTAAACATTTTTTTTCCTCTCTCTATTCCCCCTCTTACTAAAAAGAAGTATAAACTAACTTATTTGCAAAAAAAAGAAAAAAAAACCTTAGTCTCAATTTGGTCTGTTATTTGCACAAAGCCTCATAAGAACACTAATTGATTGAAGGGGATCAGCAGGTGGTATGGTGACTAAGGTGCTGGACTCCCACATGGCCGACCGTGCTTCGAGTCCCAGACCTGGTGGCTTGCTTTCTCACTTACTCTCCCACTCGCTCTCTCTCAGGTCAAATTAAAATAAATGAATAAATAAATAAAATTAAGTACATAATTATTTTTTTAAAAAAAAGAATACTAATTGATTGAGTTGGTTTTGCTGGAATCTTTTATAAAGAACTTCAGATTTTAAAATGTGGGGGAAAAAAAAGTAAATGTGGAAAAATGTAAAAAAAAAAAAACAAACCTTCAGATTCTTTAAAATCCTCTTGGACTGGCAGGTGGCGTGGTAGTTAAAGGTGCTGGACTCCCACATGGTTAACCACGGTTTGAGTCCTGGACCTGGAGGCTTGCTTTCTCACTTTTTCTTTCTTTCTCTCTCTCTCTCTCTCTCTCTGTCCCTCTCTGGTCAAATTGAAATAAACAAATGAAGAAATAAATAAAATAATTCTTAAAAAAAAAAAAAGCCTTTCAAAGCTACTGAGCCAAGTCAGGAATTCACCATCTGACTGTGACTTTAAGTACTTGCACTTGAAAGTTTTGGGGTGGCCTGTCAGGAAATGACATTCTTTACTTACCTGCCAGGCAGAACTGCTTATAGAACCAGGCACTCTTTTCAAGTGCTTCTGTTGGCTTTTTTGAGAGCAACCTTAGTTCTTTAGCTTTCTGGTTGTATCTTTGGAAAGGCCTTTCCACCCAAAGCCTTGGCAATAATCAGTATTTCCAATTTCCTTTTTTATTTTATTTTACTTATTTATTTACTTTTTTTTATACTTTCAATCACATTGTTTAACTTACAAAGTGAACATTTCAATATGTGAACATTTCTCCCCAGACCAGTTGATCAAAATATCTTCAACCGATAATACCACACCTCCCCGTCCCGTCAATGCTCTGCCTCCGTATCCCTCCTCCAAATGTCCTTCCCTAGGTCCCACTCCTCCACAC
>NW_006159514.1:542514-568333 GCF_000334495.1 Tupaia belangeri chinensis
TATCTCATTGTTGTTTTGATCTGCATTTCCCTTACGATGAGAGATGTTGAGCATTTTTTCATGTGCCTTTTGGCTATTCATATGTCATCTTTTTTTTTTTGTTTGGAGAGGTTTTTAGGTTTTTGCTACACATGCACTCGCCAGACAGACAGGGAGAAACAGAGAGATAGAAAGCGAGAAATCACCCCCCGGGGGGATGGCCACACCGCAATCCCTTCTCCTCCATTCTCCTCTCGGAATCTTGGGCACGCATGCACACAAGGTCGGCGTGAGTTTAAAGCCACCGGGTCCAGGATGCGAACCGCGGTCAACTACATGGGAGTCCAGCGACATAGCCATTACACTAACTGCTGGTCCCTGTCATCTTTTTTTTAAAAAGATTTATTTTATTGAATTTTATTTATTTAATTTCTTTCTTTCTTTCTTTTTAATTTGACAAGAGAGAGACAGAGCAAGAGAGAAAGAGAGAGGGAAAGTGAGAGCAAGCTGCCAGGTCTGGGACTTGAACTGCAGTCAGCTATGTGGGAGTCCAGTGCCCTTAACCACCATGCCACCTGCTGGCCCCCGTATGTCATCTTTAGAGAGTGTTTTTTCCAATTCCTTCTCCCATCTTTTAATAGGGTTGATCATCTTTGTTCCAAACAGCTGCTTGAGTTCCTTGTGTATTCTGGTTATCAGTCCCTTATCTGATGCATAATTTACAAAAATATTTTCCCATTCTGAGGATTATTGATTCACACTAATTACTGTGTTTTTCGCCATGCAGAAACTTCTTAGTCTGATGTAATTACACTTGTCTATTTTGGGGATTATCGACTGTGCTTTGGGGGTCTTATTTAAGAAGTCTTTGCATACTCTGATGTCTCTCAGAGTTTCCCCAATGTTTTCCAGGAACAGCTTTATATTTTGAAGTCTTAGGTTTAGATCTTTGATCCACTTTGAGTTGATTGGTTTTTTTTTTTGGAGAGGTTTTCACTATAGGGCGTGTACGCTCACTAGACAGACAGAGAGAGACATAGAGACAGAAGGCGAGAAATCACCCCCCAGGGGGGATGGTCATGCCACAATTCCTTCTCCTCCATTCTCCTGTACTGTATATTTGGGATTTTATTTCTGGGGACTCTGAAATATTCTGTTCCATTGGTCCATACATCTTTTTCTGTGCCAATACCATGCTGTTTTGATTACCACAGCTTTGTAGTATATTTTTGGATCAGGGAGTGAGATGCTACCTACTCCACTCTTCTTGTGTAGAATTGCTTTGGCAATACGGGATCTTCTAATACAAGGCAACAGATATTATTAAAGTTATGCAAATAATGATTCTGCCACAAAAAATTTTTTTGTACAAATTGCTGAATCTATCATTAGGTCAAAAGAAAACAAAAATCCTTAAATCTATAAAACAAAGTATAGAAGGAAAATCAGTAATGCTTTAGTAAAAAGTCATAAAATTCTATTTCACAGGTTCAGTCTCATGTAATTAATCCCTCTTCTGTTGAATTTGCAGTGTAAATGTGTTCTGATCTTTCTGTTTAAATACTGGAAGTTAGCATTCACCACTATTATTGGTATTTCCGGACTTGCCCCTACCATTAAGTTGGCCATTTTCTTGTTTGTTTTCTGTGCTCTTATTTCTGTGTGTCTATATTTAGTTTTCCTGGTATAGTACTCCCTTCAGAACTTTTTTTTTTTTTTTTTTAGAAACTGATTTTTTTTTTAATTTATTTATTTAACTTCATTATTCTCCAGTTTGATCAGACAGAGGGAGAGAGAAAGGGAAAGCAAGAAAGCAAGCCACCAGGTTCAGGACTTGAACCACGGTCAGCCATGTGAGAATCCAGTGCCTTTAACCACCACATCACCTGCCAGCCCCATCCCTTCAGAACATCTTGGAGAGCTGGTCTGGTGTTGGTAAATTCGTTCAGGTTTTGTTTATCTGAGAATGTTTTTGTCTTTTCCTCCTGTATGAACGATAACCTTGCCGGGTATAGTAATCTTGGTTGCAATTGTTTTTCATTTAACACTTTGAGTATATTTTCCTTGCTTACATTGTTTTTAATGAGAGGTCCACTGTTAGCTTGATGGGATATCCTTTGTAAATAACTTGACATTTCTCTCTTGCTAATTTTAGTATCTTTGCTCTGTGATTCTGGCCAATCTGGCTATGATGTCCCTTGGAGAAGATCTTGGGTTGATTCTATTTGGGGTCCTTTGTATTTCTTGGGTCTGGATATTTGAATGTCTCTCTAAGTTTGGAAAGTTTTCTTCCAGGATTTCATAGAATAGGTTATAAATGCCCATATTAGTTTCTTCACCTTCTGGGATACCAATTATCTGGATGTTTGGACATTTAATGGTATCTAGTATTATTCTCACTTGGGGGGGTTACTTTCTCAGTCTTTATGGTGATTTCTTTCTACATCTGAGATTTGATCTTCTGCATGATCTAATCTGCTTTTAATACTTCCGAGGGAGGTTTTGTTTTCCTGTATTACAGCCTTCAACTCTAACGGTTCTGTTTGATTCTTTTTTATGGTGTGTATTTTTTTCAAATTGTGGAAGTACTTCCTCATTTCTCAGAGCTCATTGTGTCTTTTCTCTTGCATCTCATTTAGTTTTGTCATTATGAATATTCTGAATTCTTTATCTGACATTTCCACGAGTTCTATTATAATGAGGAGTTGTTCTTTTCCCGGGGGGAGAGAGATTTTCTTGGTTTCTTGTATTTTGTGTGCCTCTGTGGTGGTTTCTGGCCATCTGATGGATGATATGTTTCTAATTTCTTGGAGTTAATTCTGAGCGTTCAGAGGTGTGCAATTCTGTTTCCCTGATGCTCACCCAGCAACCAGCACTTTCATTGTTGGAACTGGATATTCCAAAGGCCTCCCAGTTTCTAGAGAATGGGTGTACTGGGGCTGAGCTGCAGGGTTTCAACTGAGGAAAACAGAAGGGGTCATGCCGTGCACAGTGAGCACCATGCACTTCAGAAGTCTGAAACAATCAGGAGGTGGCAGGGGTCATGGAGTTTCAGGTTTCAGGTCTATCCTGGCTAGAGAGGATGTTCAGAAGATGTGGGGAGAAAGGAGGGGTGAGACTCTCCAGATCCCAGTAAATAAACTTGAAAGTTCAGAAGTGTGGGGGAAGAGACAAGCCATGCTCCCTCTGCAGCTCCATCCTTCTTCCTGCTATTTATTCTGCAAACTTCTCTGATTTTTAGTCAATTGGTAATGTATTTACTTTGACGAATTTCTTAGAGAAGGTTTCCACAACTGTAAGCTCATGTGCTTCCTTTTACTGTGAGGTACTTTTGTGCCAATTTCTCTCCACTAATGTGTTTTGCAACATGGTATCCTCAGGAGACTGGAGTTCAGATTTATGAAGAGGTGTTTCTCCCTTTGTACAGCAGGTTAAGTGGGGGATGGCTGGATGGCTGGATCCCACATGGTCAAATACAGAGTTTGAGTTTCAGATCCAGTGGGTTGAGAAAATTATTGGGCAAATGTGCATGCAAGCCTGAAATCCCAAAAGGAGGGAAACATGGAGAAGGGATTGTGGCATGACCATGCCCCATGGAAGTTGCTTTCTCACTTTCCTTCTTTCTCTCTGTGTATCTCTCTGGTGAACATACATGCCCTCTAGCAAAAAAAATAATTAATTAATTAATTAAAAGAGAAAAGTAGGCTATAAAATTTAAACAGTATAAATATATATAAATATTTAAAACATATATCATTATTTATCTCTGAGAAGTAGAATTATTAATGACTTACTTTTTTTCATCAATATACATTTCCAATTCCTATAACAAATATATAATCTTAGTAAACAGGGAGAAATGTCCTTTTTTTTATTTGGAGAGGTTTTTGCTATAGGGCGCATGCACTCACCGGAAAGACAGAGAGACAGAGAAATAGAAACCAAGAAATCACCCCCCAGGGGGTATGGCAACACCACAAGCCCTTCTCCTCCGTTCTCCTCTCAGAATCTTGGGCATGCACGCACATGCGCCCAGCGTGGGTTTAAGCCACCAGGTCCAGGACTTGAACTACAGTTGACTACATGGGAGTTCAGCAACATAGCCATTACACTAACTGCTGGTCCCGAAATGTCAATTTTTTTAAAAAATACGAGCTGCTTGGGGACCAGCAGGTGGCATTGAGGTTAAGGCACTTGACACTCCCACTTGGCTGACCACAGTTTGAGTCCTGGACCTGGTAACTTGCTTTCTCACTCTCTCCCTCTCTCTCTCTCTCTCTCTTTCTGATTCTGTCTCTGTGTGTGTGTGTCTGTCTGTCTGTCTGGTCAAATTAAAATAAATGAATGAATAAATAAAATAATTATTTAAAAATAATAAATTAATTTATTAAATACAAGCTGCTTATTTGGCATGAAATCATGTATTTTCCCCCATGGAAAAATAATATTTCTTCCCTTCATTCTAGCATGCAGTAAACTTTATTCATGTTACCTGGTGTCTTTGGAAAGATCACAAGACTAAAACCCAATTGCATTTTGATGTAATATTTGAGTCAGAAAGGTCTTTCTGGGGTGGGGTCAGCAGGTGGCATGGTGGCTAAGGGCACTGAACTCCCACATGGCTGACCACGGTTCAAGTCCTGGGCTAAACAGCTTGCTTTCTCATTTTCCCTCTCACTCTGTCTCTCACTCTCTCCCCCTCTGGTCAAATTAAAATAATTAAATAAATAAATAAATACTTAAATAAAACCATTCTTTAAAAAGAAGAAAGAAAGATCTTCTAGGGGGCCAGCAGGTGTTTTGGTGGTTAAGGTACTGGACTTCCACATGAGCAATCACAGTTCACATCCCAGACCTAAAGATTTGCTTTCTAAGGACCAGCAGTTGGTATAATGGCTATGTCACTGGACTCCCACGTAGTCGACCATGGTTCGAGTCCCAGACCCAGTGACTTAAACTCATGCCAGGCACGTGTGCATATGTGCCCAAGATCCTGAGAGGAGAATGGAGGAGAAGGGAACTGCGGTGTGGCCCTGCTCCCTGGGGGAAGTGATTTCTCACATTCTGTCTCTCTGTCTCTCTCTATCTTTGTGGCGAGCACACATGCCCTATAGCAAAAAAAAAAAAAAAAAGATTTGCTTCCTTGGGGCTGGCAGGTGGTATAATATTTAAGGTGCTAGACTCCCACATAGCTGACCACAGTTTGAATCTCGGATCTGGAGGCTTGGTTTCTCACATTCTCTCTCTCTCTCATTCTCTTGTTCCATCTCTCTCTTGTCAAATTTAAAAAATAAATAAAATAAAATAAAATAAAAGCCAAATGATCTTCCAGTAAACTGTTAATTAAAAAAAAAAAAGACTTTCTTACTGTTCCTCTCTTTCTCTCTCTCTCTCAGCCTCTCTCTCTCTGTGGTCAAATTTAAATTAATTAATTAATTTAATTAAATAAATAATTCTTTAAAAATAAAAAACATCTTTCTGAACAAAACAGAAAACCCAGAAGCTATAAAGTTAAAGACTAATAAATTTGATTACATAAGTGTTCAATTTTATGAATAGTAAATATCATAATTAAAACAAGACTAAATAGACATGATAGACAAAGGCCCATTATTATAAAAATAACTTATTGTACCAGCAAGTGGTGTAGTGGTTAAGACACTGGACTCCCACATGGTCGACTGCAGTTTGAGTCCTGGACCCAGTGGCTTGAAACTCTTGCCAGATGCTTGTGCGTGCATGCCCAAAATCCTAAGAGGAAAATAGAGAAGGGATCGTGGAATGGCCATCCCCCTTGGGGGGTGGTTTCTCACTTTCTGACTCTCTGTCTCTCCAGTGAGCACACATACCCTATAGCAAAAATCTCTAAGAGAAAATTGCAACCCATAGAAAAATAATCGACAATCCAACAGAAATAAGCAAAGGATATGCACTATCTGCTCATAGAATTCACATAGCTTTTTTTTTTTCATGTGAAAAAGAATAAATCTCTTGGGTCAGCCAGTCGTGTGGTAGTTAAGGAAGATGGATCCCACATGGCAGCTTTAAAAACCTGCCAGGTCCATGTGTGTGCATATTCAAAATCCAGAGAGAAGAATGGAGAAGATTTGCAATGTGTTCATCCCCTCCCTTAGGGAGGTACTTTCTCACATTCCCTCCCTCTTTCTCTGATGAGCACAAGTACCCTATAGCAAAAATAAAGAAAGAAAGAAAAGAAAAAAAGAAAAAGAAGAAATCTCAATAATGCAAATAAAATTTTAACCTATTGCATTGGCAAATTTTTTAAAGAATTATTTTATCTATTTATTTATTTTAATTTGACCAGGGTGGAGGAGAGAGAGGTTTAGGACTCAAACCACAGTCTGCCACATGGGAGTCCAGTGTCCTTAACCATGCCACCTTCCAGCCCCAGCAAATGTTTTGAAAGCTCAATAAACCAGGCCAGCAGGTGGCCCAAAGGTTAAGGCAGCTGGATCTCACATAGCCATCCTGAATGAGTATCACCTTTGACAAGATCTGTAAAATATTCCTTAAACGGATTAACTCCACTTCTCATTATTTATCTTACGAACACAGATGTTCAGCATAAAATTGTTTGTAACAGCAAAAGACTGGAAATAATGTCAATATCCTTCCATCGGGGCTGATTGAATATTTATAGAGTGCTGATATAAGCAGCCATTCTAAACGAGTATGTGGGTCCAGGCATGCTGACGCGGAACTATCTCCATGATACATGATAAACGGGGAGGAGGTGTCCCAGGTGACCTAAATCGGGGCAAGGAGAAGTGTTTAAAAAGAGATAACTATACACTTGTGTTCTGGAAGGAATCAAAAGAAAGTATCAGCAGTAGCCGCCTGGTCTAAAAATGGGAGAGATTTCTAAACTGCTTGATTTGTCTACCACGGCATTTATCATTTTTCCACTCTAAAGCTAGCTAATTTGGGGCCAGCAGGTAGCATGGTGGTCAAAGCTCTGGACTCCTACAAGGCCACATGACCAATAACAGTTCAAGTCCTCGACCTAGCAGCTTGCTTTCTTATGTTTGAGCTCGCTCTCTCTGTCTCTCTCTGGGGTCTGCGCCTACTCTGTAACTAATTATAAATAATAAAAATAAATAAAATTAAATGGATAATTGTTTTTTTTTTTTAAATTAAAATAGGGACTGGCAGGTGGCAGGGTGCTTAAGGCACTGAACTCCCTCATGTTTGACTGTGGTTCGAGTCTCAAACCTAGCAGCTTGCTGTCTCACCCTCCTCTCTCTTTTTGGCCAGATTTAAAATAATAATAAATAAAATTAAATAAAAATCATTCTAAAATTTTTTAAACTAAAAATTAACTAATTTTAAAAAATAAATACTAAACAAAAACTTAATCAAGGAGGGTGGACTTTGAGCTCTGGTGTCACGAGGAAGAGATCTACATCCCGCTAAGCAATGAGTGTCACTGGAAAGTCAAATGCTGAGGGAAGACTCAAGACAGGAAAAAAAAAAAAAAAAAAAGTTTATAAAATGTACAACACCATAACACCATGCAGATATAAATAAAAGTAAAAGCAATGCAAAGAAGGCATCGGGGTAGCAGTGTCCACCAGCATACGATGAGTCAGACGAGGGCGGCCCAGACGGAGGACCACCCATTTCTCCGGCCAGGAGTAGACACCCTCCTTGGCCCTCTGTCTTCCGGGACCACTCGTTGGTGTCATCCGAGAGGATGGCTAGCCCAGAAGTCTAACTCCCAGCAGACCCGACGCGTGGAGGCCCAAGAACTCCCCCTGCTCCAAGGATGGCGCTCGTCAGCCCCACTGGCGGCCAGGGTCCGACCACTGGGATGTGCTGTGGCACGTGCAAACTTTGAGGCTGTTTGGAAGCGCTCTGGGTCCGGAAGCCTGAGACTCGGCAGCAGCACCCCGGCCGGTCCCGCCACCTCTGCCCAGGGCTGGACGCTGCAGCCTCTGCAGTGCGCTCCCGGCCCGCCCGGGCGCACATTCGTAAGGCCACAGTGCGACCCAGCGGGCCACGGGGAAACTGCGCCAGACCGCCACCGGGCCACTGCGGCCAGCCCCCGCTGCCAGCCGCCGCGCGCGCCTGCATCTAGGGCTCCTGCCCGTCACAGTCGCCCTGGAAATCCACGCAGGAGCAGTCTCTCTCCTGTAAATGGAACGAGCCGACCTGTTCACCAAGACATTGTGGCTAAACCTGGAGCGGATACTTCTCTTGTTTGCAGCTGACATCAGTGTGCTGGAAAAGTTCTGGTTGAGGGACTTGGATTTTTTAATTCAAAATTCCAGACATCTGGCAATGAATGAAGTACAAGGAAGGAAGAGTCTATTTCTATCTGAAGGATGGCCCTAAAGATCTAGAAAAATAGGGACCAGCACATGGCATAGCCGTTATGTCCCTGGACTCTCTCGGTTTGAATCTGGGACCTGGTGACTTAAAACTCACGCTGAGCGCCTGTGCTTGTGTGTCCAAGATCCCAGTAGGCGAATGGAAGAGAAGGGATTGCAGCCAGGCCATCCCCCCAGGAGTGATCTCTCTCTCTCTCTCCCCGCCCCCCACCCCTTCTCTCCCTCCCTCCCTCTCTCTCTCTGTTCAGGGAGTACCCAGCCCTAAGGGGGGGGGGGAAGGTCTAGAAAAATAGGATTATAAGCAGGCTCAAAGGAAATGCCACCTCCTTCCTGAAGTGAACCTCTGCCTAAATGGAAGTGTTCCCTGGCTCACTGTCGTGGCCCTTGGGACTGTCTCTCAGCTCTTACCACATTCTGTTGTAAACTAGATCTGCACAGCATCCCCCTGACCAGATCCTACCTGCTCCTTGAAGCAGAAGCCTTGTCTTCCTCATTTTGGTTAAGACAGGCAAAAAGACAGACACCCTGCAAGGGGGGTGATGGGGGGGGGAGTCATGTGAATAGTTTATTGAACATCGAATTGCCATATTATTGTTAGCATTTGAATATGTGCTCCCAAAATTCAGGGAACATGTGCTAACTGATCGTGATTAAGAAGGTGAAAACTTGATTCAAATATGGTATAGAAATACGGTCGGACTTCAAGAGAAGATTAGGAGTAAAGTCATCAGGGTTGGGCTCCCATGATTGACTCGGGGCAGGTTTGAGGACGGAAAATGAAAGACATACAGAACGTGGACCACACTCTTCTGCCTGCCACGGTGTCATAACGCAGCTAAAGAAGAACCCAACCAAAGAAGGTCCCCGCCTACGAGATCTCCAAACCGTGAGCTGAATAAACTTCTGTTTTTATTAATCAGCCAGTTTCAGGTATTTTTCGTTATTAGCAACAGAAGAGAGTAGAACAAACATGCTGAGCCTGGGTTCAGGAGGCCGGCGTTTTTCAGCCGACCGCCTCTTGCATATTGGTTTCAGGCTGTATTTGATGTGATGCATGTAAGTTGAACATCAGGCAACCCTGAATACAGTGACCCCACACACACACTTTGCAAGGGAAAAATCCCTCAAAAATATAAGATTGGGATTTGGGGATTTGTTTTTTGGGTTTTTTTTGGCCAATTCAAAAGTATAAGTATTTCACATATAGATCAGAGAGTTAAATGTCTGTGTATAGGACCAAATCCGCTCATTTAGTTATACATAAAAGTGCAAACCAGACATATGCAATAATGCATTGATTTTCAAATATTGCTTTTTTTCCTCACTGTCATATTTTATGAAGCAGTTTTATTCAAATTTATTCAGTTTTACTCAAACTCCTATTTCTCTTCAATTTCTCAGTCATCACGAGAGGTATGTGTTAAGCATCTTTTATTTACATACAGTATTTTTTGTATTTGTGTTTGAGACCGACACTGGATTTTCAATCTCAATAACTATATCATTTCAGGATTTTAAAAAATTTGTCCTGGGGGCCAGCAAATGGCACAGCAGCTATGTTGCTGTATTCCCACATGGCTGACCACAGTTCAAGTCTCAGATCCAGTGGCTTGAATCTCAGGCCCGACTCATGTGTGTGCGTGCTCAAGATCCCAGGAGGAGGGAACCAGCAGTTAGCGTAATGGCTATGTCGCTGGACTCCCACGTAGTCGACCGCAGTTCGCATCCTGGACCCGGTGGCTTCAAACACACCAGGCTCATGTGCATGCATGCCCAAGATCCCAAGAGGAGAATGGAGGAGAAGGGATTGGGGCGTGACCATCCCCCCTGGGGGGTGATTTCTAGCTTTCTGTCTCTATGTCTCTCTCTGTCTGTCTGGCAAGCGCACGTGCCCTATAGCGAAAACCTCTCAAAAAAAAGTGTTGGCAGGCTTAGTTTTTTCCTGAGTTTTAAATGGTAGGAGAATGAACCTCCCCTGGGGGTGAGGGGTAACTTCCCACTCTCTCAGTCTCTGTTTCTCTCTGGCAAGTGCACATGCCCTAAGGCAAAAATAAATAAACAAACTTCTAAAAAAAATTTGTCCTGAGACCAGCAGGTAGTGTGGTGGTTAAGGCTCTGGACTCCCACCTGAATGACTACAGTTCGAATCCCAGATCCAGCAGCCTGAGAATTATGCTGGGCATGTGTGTACATGCCCAAAATCCCAGAAGGAGAATGGACAAGGGATTACAGCCTGACCATCCTCCTTGGAGGGATGATTTCTCACTTCCACTCTCTCTGTCTCTGGCAAGCACACACACCCTATAGCAAAACCTAAATAAATAAATTAAATAAATAAATAAATAAATAAATAAATAAATAAAATTTTAAATTGTCCTGTAGGTTTAGATTTGTGATCTCTTCAACATATTCACTACCTATATTGCTTTTTTTAAAAAGGAATTATTTATTTAATTTTTAAATTTATTGTTTACTTTTTAAATTTGCTATAGTGCATGTGCACTCACAAGAAAGAGACCCAGGGAGGGGGTGAGAAAGCAAGCTGCCCAGTCTAGGACTTGAACCACAGTTGGCCATGGGAGAGTCCAGTAACTAAACCACCACACTATGTGCTTATTCCCTGTGAATCATTGCTGATTTGCACCAGCATCCAGAATTTGCACCAGCACCCAGAATTTGCATAGGAGGCCATACCCTGCACCCACAATAGGGGTCTAGCATCTGTTCTGGCTAGTTTAAACAAGAGGAAAGTTGTAACAGGGTATCATATCACTTCTAGAATCACTGAATTAAGATCCGTAGGGGTAGGTTTGGCAAGAAACAGACTCCAGGCTGAGCTTCCAGGAAAATTTCCAAAACCACACTAGAGGACTGGCCAGAGAACAAAAAAAGCCACAAACCCAATCTGGTCGGCCGCTATGGCTGTCCCATGTGAGAGACCTCCGCCCCTGCTAGAATCCGGAGGCTGCTGTCCCAGTCAAGCTCCACTGCTGCGTGTCTCCTCTGCTACCATCCACAAACGCATATAAACGCCTTCTTCCCAAGGCGAGGTTTATGCAAGTGCGTCTGAGTACTGAGTACTGGAACCTAAACTGCATCCAAACTCTCACTGTACAAGAGTAGACAACATCGTTTAGCTTTCTAGTTTCTTTAATATCAGACAGATTCCGAGTAAGGTAAAATAGATAGTGAACAAGCTAGACTACATGTGTTTTGTACTCGCAAGAATTAACAACTGATTTTGTATTATATTTATCTTCCCCGTTTTCACTAATTCTATCAGATAATCTTTATCAGCAACTAAAAATAGCATTAACTGAAGTGATTTCAGGATCCAGTTTTCCCCATGCAATACCTTAGTTGGTCAACATTCTTTTAAAGTTTTATTTACATAGGGTATGTACCCTTGCTGGAAAAAGAGAGAGAAAGTGAGAAAGCGCCCCCTTGGGACCAGCAGTTAGCGTAGTGGTTATGTCACTGGACTCCCACGTAGTCGACTGCGGTTCGCGTCCCAAACCCGGTGGCTTAAAACTCACGCCGGGCGCATGTGCGTGCCCAAGATCCTGAGAGGAGAATGGAGGAGAAGGGATTGCGGCGTGGCCATCCCCCCGGGGGGTGATTTCTCGCTTTCTGTCTCTATGTCTCTCTCTGTCTGTCTGGTGAGCGCACACACCCTATAGCGAAAACCTCTCAAAAAAAAAAAAAAAAAAAAACTCATGCCGGGCACGTGTGCGTGCATGCGCAAGATCCTGAGAGGAGAACGGAGGAGAAGGGATTGTGAGAAATCACCACTGGGGGTTGACTTCTCGCTTTCTGTCTCTATGTCACTCTCTGTCTGTCTGGCGAGCGCATGTGCCCTATAGCAAAAACCTCTAAAAAAAAAAAAAAAAGAAAGCGCCCCCTCAAGGAGGGTGACCATGCTGCAATCTCTTCTCCTCCACTCTCCTCTCAGGATTTTGGGCACACATCCATATGCTGGTATGTTTTTCAAACCTCCAGGTCAGGGACTTGAACCACAAAGTCGGTCATGTGGGATGCAGCCACCTTAACCACCACACAACCCAGTTGACCTAGTTTTTCAGCATTAAGTAATTATAAAAATACCCTGCAGTTTGAGATCTTAGAAGCCCCTGGATATAAGGAAACTTCATCTTTTCTGGGGGATAATTTGCGGAATTTAGAGGAGTGGTTTTCTACAAAATTAGTATTTCCATGCTCCAGTTAAACAGTCCTTGAATGTTTAACACCTGGATTATGGTGTCTATAATGGGTTGCATTCTATCCCATTAAAAAATACATTGAAGGGGCCAGCAGGTGGTATGGTGGCTAAGGCACTGGACTCCCACATGGCCAACTGCAGATCAAGTCCCAGATCTGGCTGCTTGCTTTCACACTTTCCCTTTCTCTCTCTCTGGTCAAATTAAAAAATAATAAATAATTAATGACGAATAAAATAAACAAATAATTCTTTTTAAAAATATATTGAAGGGGCCATCAGTGACAGTGGTTAAGGTGCTAGACTCTCACATGGCCGACTATATTTCAAGTCTTGAACCTGATGGCTTGTATTCTCACCACCTCCCCTTCTTTGTCTGTCTTTCTTTGGTGAGCACATGTGCTCCATAGCAAACTTTAAAATAATAATAATAAAATTAATTTTTTTTAAAAAAGGATACATTGGAATTCTAATCCCTAGGACCTATGAAAATGACCTTATTTGAAAACAGAATCTTTGCAGATATAATCCTGTTGTATGATGAAGTCACACTGAAGTAGGGTGGGTCCTTAAACCAATATGACTGGTGTCCTTATGAAGGAAAAGAAATAGAGACAGATGCAAAGCAGATGGCTATATGACGACGGAAGTAGAGACTGGAGTGATGTTTTTCCAAGCCAAGTTAACACTAAAAATTGTCGGCAAATACTAGCAACTAGAAAAGGCAAGGGAAAAGTCCCCACTACTGGTTTTAGAGGTAGCATGGCCTTGCTATCACCTTGATCTGGGGACTCTAGTCTCCAGAACTATGAGACAATGGGTTTCTGTTGTTTCAAGCCACTCAATTTGTGCTATTTTGTTACAGCAACCCTAGTTAACTAATACAGTGTTGCTCAAAGATATTCAGTTGTTTTGTTGTTGTTTTCTTTTGTTTTTATTTCCTAAATGCTTGGAGCCTTCTTCAAGAATTCTAATTCTGACTCCTGACTTATGTCATTTATAGAATTCACTCCTGATTTATCTAATTTTGAGATCAAGAAAGTGGGCTCTTTTTATATCTCATAAAAAAGTATAACTGGGACCAACAGGTGGCATGGTGCTTAAGGTGCTGGACACTCCCTCATGGTCGACCACCATTCGAATCCTGGACCCTTTCGGCTTGCTTTCTCACTTTCCTTCTCTCTTCTCTCTCTCTCTCTCTCTCTCTCTCTCTCTCTCTCTCTCTCTCTCTCCCTCTCTCTGTCTCTCTCTGGTAAAAATAAAATAATAATAATAACAAACGGAATTAAATAAATAAATATCCTTAAAACAAAAAGATTACAACCTGAAAGAGCTCCCGCTATCCAATTTTGGTGCAAATGGAGCAACAAACAGAATGAGAGAACAATGATGGTACTAGGTCACAACACAATGAATCATCTTTTTAAAATTCCATGGTCCAGGCCTGTAGGTGGCATAAAGGCAAAGGCACTGGATCCCACATGTCTAAGCACTTCAAGCCTCGAACCTGGCAACTTGAGAATCACACCAGGCGTGTGTGCATGCCCAAAAACCCTAGAGGAGACTAGAAGAGAAGGGATTGCCATGTGGCCTAGCCCCTGGGAGGTGCTCTCTCTCTCTCTCTCCCTCTCTCTCTCTCTCTCTCTCTCTTTCCCTGGCCAGTACACATGCCCTATAATAAAAACTTAAAAAAAAAAAAAAAAAAGGAGGGTGGTTAGCCATGCTGATTCAGCAGTAACTCAATGCTCCATGATGCTGAGGCCACATGCGAAGGTCCTGTGTTTGTGCCCTGAGGTCATCCTGTACATGGCAAGTGCACACATGTCCATGATCTAGGCTGGTTAGGGTTGGGAATGGGTCGTGGCATGAAGATCCTGTCAGAGAAGGATCCAGCAGGTGGTGTGGTTAAGGGCACTGGACTCCTATATGGCCGACTGTGGTTTGAGGACTGGACCTAGCGGTTGCTTTCTCACTTCCTCTCTCTCTCTCTGTCCCTCTCTGGTCAGATTAAAATTAATTAATTAATTAATTAAATTATTCTCAAAAATTTTTTAAATAATTTTTAAAAAGATGCTGTTGGGGACCAGCAGTGGCGTGGTGGTTGGGGTGCTGGACACTCCCACATGGCCGAACAGGGTTCAAGTCCTGAATCTGGTGGCTTGCTTTCTCACTTCCTCTTTATCTCATTCTCACCCTCTGTTTCTCTATGGTCAAACTAAAAAAAATAAATAAACAAATGAATAAAATAAAATAAATAATTATTAAAAGAAAAAAGATGCTGTTGGAGCTATCTCCCCCCCATATCCATCTCTGATAGAAAAAAAAATTTTTAAGAAAAAAGATTGAAAGAGATTTCTTCTTCTTCTTCTTCTTCTTCTTCTTCTTTTCTTCCTCCTCCTCCTTCTTCTTCTCCAGAGAGATTTTAGCTTTAGGATGCATGCCCTCACCAGAAAGAGAGACAGAAAGTGAAACATGAACCCCCTCCTGGGGGGATGGCTATCCCACAATCCCCTCTCCTCCATTCTCCTCTAGGGATCTTGGACACACACACACAGAGCCTTGTGTGAGTTTAAGTCACTGGGTCCAAAACTCAAACCAAGGTCGACTACTTGAGAGTCCAGCAATGTAACCATTACATCATCTGCTGGTCCCAAAGAGATATCTTCTTCCTCCATTCTCCTCCGGGGATCTTGAGCACGCACACACATGCACCCGGTGTGAGTTTAAACCACTGGGTCCAGGACTACATGGGAGTCCATCATCCTAGCCATTACACCAACTGCTGATCCTGATACACACAATCTCATATGTAGTGCTTTATCAAACATGTTTCCTTAAATGTAATCATGAGAAAACAATTAGACAAATACAGAATATGGTGCATCCACAAGGTAACTTGATTAGCCTCTTCAAATAAACTAGTGTCACAAAAATAAAAATGATGGGGCAATTATTCTATAATAAATGCAACTAAAGGGTACAGCAGATGGCATAATGGTTACATAGATGTAGTAGTTGACTGCTGTTCGAGTCCCAGATCTGGCAGCTTAAAACTCATGCCATCCCCAAGATCCTGCAAGGAAACTGGAGGAGAAGGAATTGTGGCGTGATCATCTCCCCTGGGGGTGATTTCTTGTTTCCTGTCTCTCTCTTCTCTCTGGCAAGTGCACACGTCCTATAGCAAAAATCTCTCTTAAAAAAAAAAAATGCAACTAAAGGCATAAGGACCAAACATAATGTATGAATTTGATTGACTCAACTTAAAAAATAAGAACTCAATACAAGTTATACATGAGAATTGTCACTAATTTCACTAGGTGTGACTCTGCTATTGTGATTGTATAGGGGAAGGTCATTGTTCTCAAGAGAGGTGTGTTAATACAAAGTGTAACGCTCTGCAATTTTCAGATGTCAACAACTGGTAAGTCTAGGTGAAGGTTGTATAGGTGTTAATTGTATTATCTTGCAGGTCTGAAAATTGTCTATTTTGCACCAGGGGTGGCATGGTGGTTACTGCAGCTGGATCCCACATGGCCAACTCTGTGGTTCAAGTCCTGGACCCCAGTAGCTTAAAAATCACAACATGTACCTGTGCATGTGTGCACAAAATCCAGAGAGGAGAATGGAGGAGAAAGGATTGCAGCATGGCCATTCCCCTTGTGGGGAAGGGGTGATTTCTCCCTCTCCCTCTCTCTGTCCATCTCTGTGTCTCTATCTTTAACTCTCTATAGAGTGCATGTGCTCTATGGTTAAATATATATATATATATATATATGTGTGTGTGTGTGAAAAAAAAGGAGTCCAGCAAAAAAACCAGTACGCGAACGGCTGGGTCCCTGGGTGTGTATTTTTTTTAAATGAAAGAAAGGAAACTGCGACCTCAAGCTTATTGGATGTTTTCTTCCTGTTTTCTTCCTTCATGATCCTGGATGGTAAGGCATTACCCCCCAGTCTTTTTAGATTATCTTTTCTTTCCAGTGTCCTCTACCCTGGCGCTCCTGAAACTGAATACGTCTCTTCAAAGGAATGCCTGCCTTCCGCTCCCCAGAAGGGCACAGGTTTTCCTCTTCACAGCTGTGTCACTGGGAGCATTCTTTTGCTTCAGCACCCCACCTTTGTCATTATCTCATGGATATGCACAGCCTCAGGGATCTATCTGTCCCTGTCTCCTCGTGACTTAGAGATAAATCATTCTCCTGATCTCCAGAGAAAATGAGGATGCCATGTGACTCTTATTGCCTGATAGCAAGAGGGAACCACACCCAGAAGCCTCTGTCCACATCACCTGCAGATTCAAGCAGTGCCTTCTGACGTCTATTGGGAATGCCACTGGGCTAAAAATCGGGAATCTCAGCTGAGCCATGGCAGTGCAGGTGGGAGAGGGTCACCCTATGGGGCATCCCATACGGTGCGGTTCTGTAGGGATCAGACCCCCGGTTGACCTGAACACACTGGGCACATGGGCACTTCCATGAGCCTGGCTGCCTGGAGGGCTGAGAGGAACACAGTGCAGTGAGACCTGTCAAGGGTCTTTCTCTCTCTCTCCTCTCTCCCTGAATTAGCTGGGAATTTCCTTGGGAAAGTCATTTCACCTCTCAGCTCCAGCTTCTTCATCTGATAAAGGAAGCGATTGAAACAGGTTTTAAAGTTCCCCTCAAGCTCTAATCATTTATCATTTGAGCCCTTGCTTTCCTGGACTGAGGTCCAAAAGACAAAACTAAGAGTAAGTCCTTTTCCCTGAGGATAAGTCCTCAAATTCTTGATGCTCTAACACGAAGCAGCATGCTCACCGCTTCCTCTCACCACAAAACAAAAAGATTTTAAGACCTGACCCACCCCCTCCCCAGGACCACACTTACCTATGGAAATAAGATGTCAGTTGGCAATGAAGCCTCAGAAGCAAAATTAATTCCATGTGTATTTAGCATGCTGTATAAAGAGAGTATCAAAGGAGGCCACTCCATGTGGAATCTGGTTCTCCGCTTCCTGTATTCCCTCAAGCTGAACGTTGGCTACATGGCCCCTTAGGGAATGCTGGTAAGGCGAAAGGAAAGAACACAATGAAAGCCTGGGAAAGATATTATAAAGAAAATCAGGGTTCCAGCAGTTAGTGTAATGGCTATGTTGCTGGACTCCCACGTAGTCGATCGTGGGTCGAGGCCCGGACCCGGCGGCTTAAACTCATGCCGGGCGCATGTGCGTGCGTGCCCAAAATCCCGAGAGGAAAATGGAGGAGAAGGGATTGCGGCATGGCCATCCCCCCTGGGGGATGATTTCTCACTTTCTGTCTCTCTGTCTCTCTGTCTCTCTCTGTCTGGTGAGTGCACATGCCCTATAGCAAAAAAAAAAAAACTCTCAAAAGAAAAGAAAAGAAAGAAAATCAGTAAACTTTCATCCAGGGTGTGACCAGAATTTTAAAAATTTTAAAAAAGACAAAAAGTGTAAGAGATTGATAATGAAGGGAAAAGAAAACCGCATTCTGGAGCCAGCTCCATCATACAATGGCAGTGCACTGCTCAAGAGAAGCTGGATCCCACATGGTGACCACAGTTCGAGTTCCCCACCTGGTCAACCTGAAACACTCTGGGTACTTGTGGCATTGCCCGAGAGCCAACAGGCTAGACAACTTGAGGGAGGTGCTCATAATGTGACCAGACCTTACAGGAGGTGCTCATCTCTCTCTCGCTCTTTCTCTCCCATTATTATTTAAAGGCCTATCAATGCTGACATGTAAGAAAGCTTTTGATTTGAGTATATCTGCTTGCAATCAACACACTAAACTCTCACTAAATCTAATCATGGCGAGTTTATTTTTGCGTTACTCTCTTAGTAGGGTAGGTATAAAATTATATCATCTGCAAATAATAACAACTCATGTTTTTCTTTCAATGTTTTCAGTCAATTTCTGTTTCATCTTTAAATGTGCTGGCCACAAACCGGGAACGACTTCAATGATAATGGTATTGGTGGGTGTTCAATAATCCAGAGATGATTCCAAGGAGAAAGCCTCTGGTGTCTCCTCATTCTGATTTTCACAACCAGAGTCCTGCAAGCTCTCGTTTACTCATTTCCTTTCACTTTACTCTTGTTACAGACCGCTTAAAGCAACCCTAATGTAATAATGTAAGTCTTAATAATAGCAGGGTGGTTAGCTCTCAAAGGAATTTCCTTTCTGTTCCTAAACCACAATGCAAGAGTATTCCTGTGCCTCTGTTAAGTAGACACACATGCACACGCACATACACACACACACACACACACACACACACACGCAGAGCAGAAGTAGGATGTCCAGCCATGCTTTTGATCTGGGGGCTGCGTGGAGTGGTGGGGCGAGCCGATGCCCAAGGCTGGAGCACATCTGCAGTTCTCTGGCTAGGGCTGTGCCTGCAGCTCCGCAAACATCAAGGGCACCCCTGGCATCAACATGCACATTCCCACAGGGGGTCCTGGCAGCGCTGGAGGATCAAGGGGGAGCTACTGTGTGTTTGCCCTCATCGGCATAACAGAGGCTGCCTTTATCCTCCTTTCCCAAGTCCCTCCCCACTTCTCTCACACCTCAGTGGAAGTCTGGCCCGAGCTATGGTTCATCACCGACTCTAACCCCAACTATCTCTGTTTCCTTTTCTGGCTAGCTCGTTCTAGCCCCGAGCCTACCTGACTAGTGCCCACCTCTAATGGCCAGTTCAGCACGCTAAGCCCTACCTTATGCTAATTAATAACTGTAGCCCCCTACACACGCACACACTTTTATAGTTTTGTATGTGTGTGTGTGTGTGGGGGGGGGTTTGCCATGGGGTGTGTGTGCTCACCGAAGACAGAGAGAGACAGAGAGAGGAATGGCCATGTCACAAATCCCTTCTCCTCCAGTATCCTTTTGGGATTTGGGGCACACACACACACACACACACACACACACACACATGCAAACCAGTGTGATTTTCAGGCCAACAGATTCAAGACTTCAACCACAGAGTCAGCCATGTGGGATCCAACACCTCAACCACCACACCAACTGCTGGCCACCACGTGCATATATTTAATCCTACAGTAATCCTCTGAGGTAGGTACTATTACTATTTCCGTTTTATAAATGAGAAAACTGAGACTCAGAGATTAGGTGATTTCCTTAAGGTCACCAAGCTTTTAACTAACAGCACTGAGATCTGAACTCAAGACCAAAGCTCTGCACTGTACCAACACTGAAAGGTTTGGCCCCCTCTCCTCAGTCCACCCTCCTCACCTCTAGACCCTCCAGCTCTGATGGCAGCCTAAACTCCCTGACATCAGCTGAGCCCACAGCCCTGCCACCCAAAATCACCTGCCCCCATCAGATGATCTCCCAACATACCTGCTTCCCTCCCAGACAGCCAGACCCGACTCACCGAGGTCAGCAGTAAGCCAGGCTGAGACAGTCCACTCATGGGAGTCCTGGGAGCCCAGACATCAAAGCACACCAGCTGCTGACCTGAACGCGCTCTGGACACCCACGACTGGGCCACAGCACCCCAGGCCCACCTTCCAGGGTCGTGGAGGATGCTGCACCATCAAAAGCAATTCCGTGTGTGGAAGTGCCTGTGAAATCCAGAGTGAGCAGGGGCGAGGCAGTTGGAAGCCCAGAAGGCCCGAGGGAGAGAGCATGCACAGGAAAGAGGCCTGGGCAGAGGCGTCCTTCCTCTGTAGGCAGCAATAGCGGAAACCACACATTCCCGTTCTGGTGAAACCCTCACATCGACTTCTCTGAGCTGTGTGCCAACAAATCCAGACTGCTGTGCCATGGCTTCCTGGGCTAAACTGGCTCTCCCACTCCATGTGACTTCCCAGCAAACAGGCCTGGATTTATTCTCAAGTCAACTTGGTGTCACTCAGGTCCATCTTGTCCCCAACCACATCATCTCCTCAGCACCCAGCTCCCTCTCTAAGCACTTCCTAAGGTATTCATTAGTGCAAATTATTAATAATTAAATGTATCACTTATTAAGAACTTGTAGGAAATAAGCTAACTCATTTCGTTCTTACTTCATGTACTCACTTAGTTTCAGTATATGCGTATTTTACAGACAGGGAAGCAAAACCCTCAACTTTAGGGCTGGCCCCATAGTACTGTGGTTAAAGGAGCTGAATCCCTTGACTGTTCACAATTCAAATCTCAGCCCTGGCAGCTCCAAAACACATGCCAGGCACATGTGCATGCATGCCCCAAATCCCAACAGGACAGAGGAATGGAGGAGAGCGGACTGCAGCAGGACTGTACCCTACTGAGGTGTAGGTGTGCTTTCTCTCGCTTCCTAGCTCTCTCTCTCTCACTCTCTGGCAAGCACACACAACTTCTGGCAATAAAAAAAGGAAAGAAAAGAATTAATTAAGCCAAACTGGGAATATTTGAAAGAGCCGAGAGGGATAGCATGTGAAAAATAAGCATCCATTCTCCGACAACACCCAGCTCAAGTAGCCTGAGGAATTCATTGTCGGGAAGCCTGGAAGGCTGGAAGCACTCAGGGTAGCAGGTGGGGGTCTCTGAAGGTTAGGCCGGAAAAGCACATTACATGGGCTGGGCTTGCAGGTGTAACGAGCACAGATCAGAGCAGCGCAACAGATTAAAGCAACCTAGATGCTAGGAAGGAGCAGATGGATGGGTCCCGAGCCAGGGAGGAAGCGAAAAGTTAGAGGAAGGCTGTTTCATCGACCATCTCTGAGAGGAGACGTGAACTTTTTGCAGAGATGTCAGAGGACTGGGCAGATTCCAGTGGGGAAAGAGACCACATGACGAGGCTATAAAGGAGAAGACAACTGAGAGGTGGGGTTTTAAGGAACAGAAAGTGGAGGGAAGGTATGATGGCTGAGAAGAGAAACTGGCCAGCACATGGAACATCAGATACTCACTGTGAAGGCACACGGTAGATGAATGGACTAGTCAGCAAGCGACGGAGGAGAGCAGGTGCAGGTGTATGAACGGGTGATTTGGGTCAAAGGAAATGGAGGAATCCTCCCCACTCCAGGCCTGCAGCCCACCTGTGCAGAGATCTGCCCTCAGCTCTGGTAACTGCTTGGTTTTTCAGTGTGTGTTTTTTTTTTCCCCTTTCCTTTTCTTTTCTTTTCTTTTCTTTTTCTTTTTTCTTTTTCTTTTTAATTGCCAGAGGGTATGTGCACTCACCAGGGAAAAAGAGCACTTCCCAATAGAGGATGGTCATGCTGCAGTCTCTTCCTCCATTTCTTTCTCCCATCAAGATTTTGGGTATGTGTCTAACTTTTAACTTGTTAGGTTTTTGCGTAGGGCACATGAGCTCGCCAGAGAGTGACAGACACAGGAGAAACAGAGAGAGGGTGAGAAATCACCCCCCAGGGGATAACCATGCCACAATCCCTTATTCTCCCCTCTCTTCTAGAGATTTGAGGCATGCATCATGCCTGGCATGATGGTTAAGCTGCCAGATCCAGGAGTTAAACCGTGGTCAGCCATGTAGTTGTCCAGCACCCTAACCGCTATACCACCTGCTGGTCCTTCCAACATGTTTCAAGCTACCAGGATGGGACTCAAACTATGGCCACTCACTTGGGTCTGGCTTTCTATGCACAACTTTCAGTCACCGTGCTGTGAGGCCAGTCCTCCGGGAACTGTTCATGTAGAATTACTATAAGCACGGAGGACGGTCCCAGTACCCACCTGCCCATAACTAATCTGAACAGCACTTTCCCACTGAGCAGCTAAGGCTAGAGAATAAATTACAGCATGAGACACCTAAAAAATGACAGCTAGCCCCCTCATTATTCTGGAACAAGTTCTTCCCCTTGAATCTGTACTGTACTCTCTTCCTCCATTCATAACTATTATAGGAAATTGTGAACGTCTCAACATCTAATGGCTATCAGTAAATACAGTATGGTTTAGCTATGCTCTGGCATAAGAGCAGCTACTGAAAAGAATGGCTGCATTCATGTATGCTAATATGGAAAAATATCCAGGACTCCTTCCTCAGGGAAGAAATACAAGTTAGAAATTATATGTACAATATGATCTCGCCTATGTTTTTTAATTATACAAATAAATATCGAGACCAGCAGTTGATGTAATGGCTATGTCACTGGACTCCCATGTAGTCAACTGCTGTTTGAGTCCCGGTCCTGGTGGCTTAAACTCATGCTGGGTGCGTGTGCATGTGTACCCAAGATCATGAGAGGAGAATGGAGGAGAAAGGATTGCAGCGTGGCCACCCCACCCACCCCCTCTTTCTGGCAAGCACACACGCCCTATAACAAAAACCTCTCCAAATAAATAAATAAATAAACAAGTACTGGGCCAGCCCCATAGCATAGGGGTGAAGGGAGGCAGATCTCACATTGCCGACAGTGGTTTAAGTCCTGGCCCTGGTGGCTTGGATGAAGAAATGGAGAGAAAGGACTGCAGTGTGACCATGCCTGTTAGAGGATGCTCGCTCTCTCCTTCTCTCCCTCCAATGGGAAGGGGAGTAAGAGGCACAAACAAGAGTGGCCGTGAATTAATAGCTGTCAACGCTCAGATATGGCTCCATGAAGACCCAGTTAAACCATTCTTTCTATGTTGTATATTTCAGTAAATCCAAGATTAAAAAAATATATATTTTAAGGACCAGCAGTTGGCATAATGGCTATGTCACTGGACTCCCATGTAGTCAACCGTGGTTTGAGTCCCAGACCCGGTGGCTTAAACTCACGCAGGGCACGTGTGCCTGCAGGCCCAAGATCCTGAAAGGAGAATGGAGGAGAAGGGATTGCGCTGTGGCCATCCACCCTGGGGTGTGATTTCTCGCTTTCTATCTCTCTGTCTTTCTGGCAAGCGCACGTGCCCTGTAGCAAAAAACCTCTCCAAAAAAAAATCTTTTAAATAGGTCATCATGGAACAGGCTCCATGCACTGTTGGGCTCCACGTGATGGCTAGATTACACATGGTCAACTGCATGGTTTGACTCCTAGAGCCCATGGCTTGAGAAATACACTGAGCATGTGTGCATGGGTGCACAAAATCCAAAAGGAGGAGAAATGGAGAAGCGAGCTCAGAGTAACCATTTCCCATAGGGGAATTGCTTCCTCACTTTTCTCTTTTCTCTGTCTCTCTTCGGTGAGCACACGTATTCGCTTGCAAAATTTTTTTTTCATTTTTTAAATAATTATTTATTTCTTTAATTCCATATTATTATTTTATAATTTGACAAAAGAGAGACAGAAAGAGAAAGAGAAAGTGAGAAAGCAAGCCACCAGGTCCGGGACTCGAGCCCAGGTTGGCCTGGAGGAAATCCAGGACCTTTAACCACCATGCCACCTGCCAGGCCCAAATTTTTTTAATTTAAAAAGTGGGAAACCACTGGGGTGAGCAAGTGGTGTGGTGGTTAAGGCACTGGACTCTCAGGGACAACTGCAGTTTGAGTCCTGGACCTGGCAGCCTGAAAATAACACCAGAGTCCTGTGTGTGTGCCCCAAAATCTTGAGAGGAAAATAGAGCAGAAGGAATTGTGGCATGGCCATCCCCCCTAGGGGATGATTCCTCACTTTCCCTCTCTCTGTCTCTTTTTGTATCTCTCCATCAAGTATATGTGCCCTATGGCTTAAAAAAAGCTTAAAAAAAAATGCGAGGGGCCTGCAGGTGGCGTGGTGGTGTAGGGTTCTGGACTCCTACTTGGCCAACCGTGGTTTGAGTTCCAGACCTGGCGGCTTGCTTTCTAACTTTTCCTCACACTATCACTCTCTCTCGTTCTGTCCCTCGCTGGTCAAATTTTAAAATTTTTAAAATAAAGTTAAATAAAATAATTCTTTTAAAAAAATAAAAGGAAAAAATGAGAAACCACTTCCCTAACTTATTCCTTTTTTTTTTTAGAGAAATATTTTGCTATAAAGGTACATGCACTCACCAGAGAGACAGAGAGACAGAGACATAAAGTGAGAAATCACCACCCCCAGAGGGAATGGTCACACTGCAATCCTTTCTCCACCATTCTCTTCTCAGGATCTTGGGCACACATGCACACTTACCCAGCATGAGTTTTAAGCCACCGGGTCCAAGACTCAAGACTGTGGTTGACTACATGGGAGTCCAGTGACATAATCACTATGCTATCTGCTGGTCCCCTCCCCCCGACTTATTCTTGATTGAGGTATTTGCAAATCAACAGGCTGTATAACTTAGGGACAGGAAATTGTAACCAGGACGTGAGATGAAAAGAGAAGAAAAACACACGCAGAGCAAAAATCATATCCCAGAAGATTACAGCTCCACAGAAGGCAGGTATGAATAAGCAGTCATGGCAGGGACCTTTCTCCGGGGCCTTCAGGTCTTGCCCTACCTGCCCCAAGACACACACACACACACACACACACACCCGTGCACCGGCTGGCACCTCACACACACACACCCGTGTACCGGCTGGTATCTTACTAGCCTGTAAGCATACCAGTGTGCCCTGGTGGCCCCCGTATTGTCAGAGTTCACCAGAAGCAGACAGAGCAGGACACTTTTCTTGAGTCCAAGCCTATCCATATCGATCTCTAATTAGAACACAGGTTTTTTGTTTTGTTTTTGCTATTTTTTTTCTTCTAGAGTTTCTAATGACAAAATTTAACAGATGCATACTGAAGAGTAAGTTATTTTACCTTGTTTTTCTGTTGACCATACTGAGTAAGAAAGGGTATGGAAAAATCAAATAAGCTCCTGTTTTGTTTTGTTTTTACTTTTCAAGTTGGGCCTGACTTGAGAAATTCTAACATGTTATTATAAGGCTCTTAAGCCTGTGTATTTAAATACGGATGAGTTGTGGAATGAATATGTTCAACGTACTATTCCAAAATGGTGACATTTGGGTTCCAGAGTATCCCAAGAAACATTAAGAATGACTTAAAGAGCATTGCATCATTACTGTTTAATTTAGGTCTTCTCTATTTTGCTAAATCTTATGCCCATTAATTAAGAAGTGATGCCAAAGAATCGCCACACTCTCCGAACACCAGCGGACCAGTGCTCCGCTCTTACTCTAAAATTTGGCTCAGGCAAATTTCAATATGCAAATTTATGCTTTAAAATTAAGCTTCATTAAAATGCACTTACCAGTTTAAGTGGAGGCTGATTTCATAACCACATTTGGAATTTAGATTCTTACTACATTCAAACAAATGCTATGTAAACATGAAAATTAAGTAATCAAATGATTCTTTGCCCTCCGTCGACAACACATTTCACTTGAAAACATTGATGTACTTTTTTTTTTTTTTGGAGAGGTTTTTTTTTTTTTTTTTTTTTTTTTTTTTG
>NW_006159514.1:569275-574389 GCF_000334495.1 Tupaia belangeri chinensis
TATAGGGCACATGCACTTGCCAGAAAGACAGAGAGAGACAGAGAGACAGAAAGTGAGAAGTCACCCTCCAGGGGGGACGGCCACGCCGCAATCCCTTCTCCTCCATTCTCCTCTCGGGATCTTGGGCACGCACGCACACGCGCCCGGCTTGAGTTTAAGCCACTGGGTCTGGGACTCAAACCGTGGTCAACTACGTGGGAGTCCAGCGACATAGCCATTACGCTAACTGCAGGTCCCAACTCTGATGTACTTTAAAACACAAATTCTCAAAATACAGAGCCTGAAAATATCCCAGTAAAGAAATAGAGTTCTCAGCTTTGTAAATGTACTTTAACCAAGTTGAAAGCAGACTGCCCTGACCTCCGGATCATGGGCGCAGGAAAACCCCACAAAGGCCCTCGACACCTCATCATGGAGGCGCTGCCTAGGCTGGGACTGGCCCTCTGCATTCTCTCATCCTCGCAGGTCAGCCCAGGAGTGTGGTCTGCATTCTCAGGTCTGGCTCCACTTCTCCTAGCGCTTGAAGTCCTCCTTCCAAGTTTGGCTACAAAAGGGATGACAGTCACCCCAACACCCCAATCATTACTGCTCCAATTTGGGAAAAGGGCAGATTGTGAAAAAGGCACAGAATGCAGGGACCAATAGCACTCGCCTGTCATAGGGTTCACGGTCCAGACCTGCCACAATCCTGGAAGGAAAGTTGTTAGGCCTCATTTACAGAGAAGAAAATCAAAGCCATGGGACCAGCAGTTAGCATAATGGCTATGTCGTTGGACTCCCAGGTAGTGGTTCGTGTCCCAGATCTGGTGGCTTAAAACTCACGCCAGGTGCGTGTGTGTGCGTGCCCAAGATCCCAAGAGGAGAATGGAGGAGAAGGGATTGCGGTGTGGCCATCCCCCCGGGGGGGGGTGATTTCTCGCTTTCTGTCTCTCTATCTCTCTCTGTCTTTCTGGCGAGCGCACGCACCCTATAGCGAAAACCTCTCCCACACCCCCCCAAAAGAAGAAGAAGAAAATCAAAGCTCTGAGAACTTGTAACTGCATCCTGGGGCCAGCAGATGGCGCAGAGGTTTCGTTGCTGGGCTCCCAAGTGGACAACCATGGTTCCAGTCCCAGACCCAGGTAGCTTGAAACTCACTGGGCGTGTGTATGTGCGTGCCCAAGATACCAGGAGGAGAATGGAGGAGGAGAAGGGATTGCGGCATGACCATGTCCCCCGGGAGGGTGATTTTCACTTTCCCTCTCACTGTCACTGTCTCTGTCTCTCTCTGACAAGCAAACACTTCCTAAGACCAAAAAAAAAAAAAAAAAAGCCTTTTTAAAGGAGAAAAAGAAAAAACACCTGCGGCATGAGCTCATATGGCCAACAGTGGGGCCCAGTTGTGACTTCTCTGTCTCTCTGCAGACTGGGTGTGTTAGACTCCTCTGCTCCATCCAGGTGTTCAGAGTTTGCAGGGTCAGATCGCTCTAACTGGAGCCTCGGGCCCATCCCCACCAAGCTATGTAACCCCAGATGGATTGTTTAACCTCTCTGGCTTCAGCTATCCAAGTCAAAGCTCAATGAATAGTAGCCATGATTATCACTTCTTGCTCAGATACGAACCTCTGGGGTAAGCCTAGAGGTTGTCAAACTTTCCTTTGCCTAATGGTATCCAGGGGAACTGGTTCACTGCAGATTTATCCTGTTTGGCTTTCAGAATCTGTAAGCCTTGTCCAGGAAGCGCTACAGATGGTTCCCAACTTATAATGGCTCCACTTACTATTTTTTTTTCAAATTATGATAATGAGAAAACAATATACATTTGGTAGAAATCATACTTCAAGTACCCTTACAACCACATTATTTTTCTCTAAATTCAATAAATTACATGGGATTGTTAACACTTCATTATAAAATAGGCTTGTGTTAGATGATGTTGTCCCACTGGAGGCTCATGCAAATGTTCTGGGTGTGTTTAAGGAAAATTAGGCTAAGCTATTAGGCTGTCAGAAAAGTCATGCATTTTTGTATAGAGATACAAAAAAAAAAAATCGTGACTTTTCCAACTACTCAGTATGATATATAGGTTAGGTATATTTAATGCATTCGATTTATAATATTTTCAACTTATGATGGGTTTACTAGAACAAACTCCACTATAAGTCAAGGAGCACCTATACATACATGTTTTCATAAGAGTCCAGGGTCCAGCCGTGGTGGTACATATTAAGACACTGCTCCTCAGAGATGGGGGCTATATGGTAGTCCCCATGTTCAGTTCCCAACCCACTCCAAAGCAGTGAGCAGCGGTATGCACCTGTAGTCCAGGCTAGCTGGGAGGCTGGACGGGAGGATCCCAACATGGTGAGACCCTGTCAAAAAATTTTCTCTCTGGGGCCAGCAAGTGGCATGATGGTTAAGGGCACTGGACTCCCACATGGCTGACCATAGTTCAAGTCTCAGTCCTTGTGGTTGGCTTTCTCACTTTCCCTTTCTCTCTCTCTCTCTGTCTCTCTCTCTGATCAAATTTTTAAAAATAATAACAAATGGAATTAAATAAATAAAATAAATCTTTAAAAAAATTTTTTCTCTCTTACACACATGAAAGAAAAACAATGAAGGACCAGCAGGTGGCATGGTGATTAAGGGCGCTGGACACATACATGGCTGACCATGATTCAAGTCCCAGATCTAGAGACTTGCTTTCTCACTTTCTTTCTCTCTCTTCCTCTCCCTCTCTGTGTCTCTCTCTGGAAATATTAAAATAATAATAATAAATAAAGTTAAATAAAATAATTCTTTTTAAAAAAAGAAAAAAATTAAGATTTATTTTATTTAATGCTATTTATTCATTCATTTTTTTTTTATTTGACCAGAGAGAGAGACAGAGAGAGAGGGAAAGTGAGAAGGTAAGCTACCAGGTCCAGGACTTGAACCGTGGTCAGCCGTGTGGGAGTGTCCAGCACCTTAACCACCACACCACCTGATGGTTCCTATTTTTATTTTTTTAAATGAATCATTTTCAAAAAATGGTAAACATGCAAGTAAATATGAAAGATGATCTTTTTCTCTAATTTAAATACAACTGATTATTTTTTAAATAATGATTTATTTATTTAATTACACTTGTTATTTTTATTTATTTATTTTTTTAACTTGACCAGAGAGAGAGAAAGGGAAAGCAAGAAAACAAGTCACCAGGTCAGGACTCTAACCACAGTCAGCCATATGAGAATCCAGTGCCCTTATCTACTACACCAACTGCCAGCCCTACAACTGATTATTTAAGGCAAAATTGTAACAAAATACTACGGTATTCATAACATAATTATAAATGTTACATATGACAACTAGAAGTTAATAGGGCCAGTTAAGGAAGCGAATACCACATGCCAACCATGGTTCAAATCCCAGCACTGGTGGCTCAAAAACCATGCCAGACGCATATGCTTGTATGCCTCAACTCCCAACAGAATGGAGAAATGAAAGAGAAGGGCTTGCGGTGTGACCATGTCTCCCTACCCCTCTCTCTGGCAAGTACACACATTCTCTGGCAACTAAAATGACAAAAACAAAAACAAAACAGAAATAAACTTTTTTCAGTAAAGGGCCAGGCAAACAGGAAACATTTTAGGCTCTATAAACTACATCCTCTGTTGCAACTACTCAGCTGCTACCATAGCATGAAAGGGCCATAGGTGATATGTAAGCAAATGGATGTGGCATATTACAATAAAATGGAACGGATACAGTCACGGTTTGCACCAAAAGTCGCTATTAGCCAACCTCTGGCATAAAAGATTGGTGGTAGAAGAAACTGTATGGTTGCAAAATTCTTACTTTTTATGTAAACGGACACCGTAACTCCACATGGACTATAAAAAGTTAAAAATATAGGGCCGTTTCTGTAGTTTGGTGGTTGAGGCAGCCAGATCCCACATGGATGACCACAGTTCACCAAAAAACAAGTCTCAATAAGTTTCAAAAGTTTAGAATCCTGAGGCTGGCAGGTGGCATGGTGGTTAAAGGCGCTAGACTCCACAAGGCCAACCACGGTTCAAGTCTCGGACCTGGTAGCTTGCTTTCTCACTCTTCATCACTCTCTCTCCTCTCTCTCTCTCTGGTCAAATTAAAATAAATAAATAAATAAAGTTAAATAAAATAATTCTTTAAAAAAGTTTAGAATCCTATGGAGTTTGTTCTCTTACCACAATTGAATTAAATTAGAAAGTAATAACAGTAAGATATATAGTAAACCCCCAAATATTTGCAAAGTAAAAAGCACACTTCTAAATAATCACTAGATTAAAGAATAAATCACAAGAACTTTTTAATTTTTTTTTTTTACATACTTTCACTGGACATCACCACTGCATACAAAATGCGATTTTCCAGCCAGAATACACTGTAGAGTGGCTTAAATTTACATGTGATCATCAACAAATAATTTTCTATTTCTTGTTTCTTGTATATATATGTGTGTGTGTTTCTTATAATATATATACATGTGTGTGTGTGTGTGTGTTCTGTGTGTGTGTGGAGAGAGCCCCCTATTTCTCACCCCCTGCCATTTCCCATCCTCTTTCCACCCTGTTTCTGTTTTCTGCAGTTGCTATCCATTCCTTTATTCTTTCCCACATTGTATTGATTCACAAAATATTTTAATTGATCTAAATTCTTTCAATAGAAGTTCAGCTGATATATACGCATCTGTGAACAAAAGTTGACTTTAGGCATGAAACTCTGTGGGTAGAATGAATATACACTATAAAATAGCATATAGCTGAGGCTATATAGCTTACCGTGGTTACCAAATAGGTATTTTTTAATACACTTTTTAATTTCAAGAAAGGCAGTTTTGGCTTTAATAAATCAAAATAAAAAAATGTTAAGAGGGGACCAGCAGTTAGTGTAATGGCTATGTCGCTGAACTCCCATGAAGTCAACCTCACTTGAGTCCCAGACGCAGTGGCTTAAACTCACGTGGGGTGCGTGTGTGTGTGTGCCCAAGATCCCAATTGCAGTGTGGCCATCCCCTGGGAGAGTGATTTCTTGCTTTCTATCTCTCTGTCTCTCTCTGTCTCTCTCTGTCTTTCTGGTGAGTGCACATACCCTATAGCAAAAAAAAAAAAAAA
>NW_006159514.1:574743-580098 GCF_000334495.1 Tupaia belangeri chinensis
CTCTTTCCTTGCTCCCATTGTTTCCAATAAGAGGTCTGCTGTTAGCCTGATGGGATATCCTTTGTAGGTAAAATGGTGTTACTCTCCTGCCAGTCTGAGTATCTTGTCTTTGTCTGTGGTTTTGGTCACTCTAGCTATAATGTGTCTTGGAGAAGATCTTGGGTTGATCTTATTTGGGGTCCTTTGTTTCTTAGATCTAGATCTTTGAATGCCTCTCTAGCTTTGGGAAGTTTTCTTCCAGGATTTCATGGAATAGATTGTCAATACCCTTATTAGTCTCTTCACCTTCTGGGATACTGATTATCTGGATGTTTGGACATTTAATGGTATCTAGTATTTCTCGTATATTATTCTCATTTTGGGGGGCTATTTTCTCAGTCTTCGTGGTGGATTTTACTAGTCCAGTGATCATGTCTTCTACATCTGAGATTTGATTTTCTGTATGATCTAGTCTGCTTTTAATACTTTCTAAGGAGGTTTTGACTTCCTGTATTATAGCCTTCATCTCCAACAGTTCTCTTTGACTCTTTTTTATGGTGTGTATTTCCTCTTTCAGCTCTCACAAGAAATTCCTCATCTCCTGAGACTCATCGGCTTTTTTCTTTTGGTGTTCATTGTCCCTCTTCTTTCTCTTCCATCTCTGTTAGTTTTGTCATTATAAATAATTCTTTATCAGATATTTCCATGATTTCCATTGTACTGTATGTGGGTGAAGAGGAACTATTCTTTTCCCTAGAGGATGAGTTATTTTCTTGGTTTCACATATTTCTTATGACTCTGTAGTGATTCCTAATCATCCGATGGATTATCCGTTTTTCCCTAAATTCTAGAAGATCAATCTGAGCGACCAGAGGTGCACAGGAGGATGTGGTCTGCAAACTCCTTGGCGTTGTGTTTTTCTCCCTTTGTGACACAGATTCGGTAGTTGAGGAATATGAGGACCCAAATAGTATTCAGATTTGACAACTTTTCATTTAGACTTGTCTAGACACTCAGTAAGTGTAAGCTGATCAGCAAAGTGATGAGGTAAAAGACAAAGGATAAGAAAACAAAGAAAAAAAGAGAGAGAAATGGATAGAGCAAACAAAAAAGCTATTTATTTGTTAATTATAAAAAGCAAAAAATGAAAACCACATGGCACGCAGTAGATCTCTGCTCTCATGGTGGACTCAGTCTTCTTCTGGCCTGCCTTTTTTTGCCTAAATGGGGGGCATAAAGGGGGGGGGGGGATTATTACCAGGATAAAGGGGTATTTCAGAGCCTAGAAAAAACTTTGCCATAAAAAAATTTTTTTAGAAATTAGAAAAAATTAAAAGACAGAGATAGACAAGCAGAAAAAGACAGAGACAGAAGGAAGGAGACAAGGGCTCTACCAGGATAGATTCTCAGCAGAACATCTTCATTGCTCTTATCTCTGAAATCACTAGATCTCAGCTCTCATGGCAGACCCACAAGAACTTCTTTAAAATAATTATTTTATTTAACTTTATTTATTATTATTATTATTACTATTATTTTAAAAAGAGGAAAAGGGAAAAAAAAAGCCACTAGGTCTGGGACTTGAATTAGGGCCTGCCAACTGGAAGACCTGCGTCTTTAACCACCACGCCACCTGCCGGCCCCGGGAACTTCTTAATATTTCAAAATGAATGATAATAAAATATGCAACATATCAAATGTATAGGATGCAGATAAACTTTGAGTTCCCAAAACTTTCTTCTAGTATATTATCTTTATTGTCTCTGTAATTTTTCTACAGTGTCCCTAGGCAAAACAAAAGCAAAGACAGAATAGTTCTATTTCTTAGTTAGATCCAAACAACTGAATAAATACCTAAGTTCTAAAACTTACTAGCCATTTGAAAAACAGGTGGTGTAGTGGTTAACGGAGCTGGACTTGCACATGGCCGACTGCAGTTCAAGTCCTGGACCTGGCAGCTTGCTTTCTCTCTTTTCCTTTCTTTCTTTCTTTCTCTCTCACTCTGTCCCTCTCTAGTCAAATTAAAATAAATAAGTAAAAAAAAAAAATTATTTTAAAAAAAGAATACACATGAGGCTGGCAGGTGGCATGGTGGTTAAGGGTGCTGGACTCTCACATGGCCAACTGAGGTTCAAGTCCCAGACTTGGCACTTGCTTTCTCTCTCTCTCTCTCTCTCTCTCTCTCTTTCTTTCTCGCACTCATCCTTCTCTGGTCAAATTTTAAAAATTAAAATAAGTATAATTAAATAATATAATTATTTTTTTTAAAAAGAATACACATAAATTGAAAGAATACAAAATACTCACATTTTATACTTAACAAAACTGCTTAATAATAGAACATGTGAGGAGCAGCAGGTGGCATGGTGGTTAAGGGCACTGGACTCCCACATGGTCGACTGCGGTTCAAGTCCTGGACCTGGTGGCTTAAAATAAGTATAATTAAATAATATAATTATTTTTTTTAAAAAGAATACACATAAATTGAAAGAATACAAAATACTCACATTTTATACTTAACAAAACTGCTTAATAATAGAACATGTGAGGAGCAGCAGGTGGCATGGTGGTTAAGGGCACTGGACTCCCACATGGTCGACTGCGGTTCAAGTCCTGGACCTGGTGGCTTGCTTTCTCACTTTCTCTCTCTCTCTCTCTTCCTCTCTGGTCAAGTTAAAATAAATAAATAAAGTGTGGGGGTTTTTTGGAGAGGTTTTCACTATAGGACGTGTGAGCTCACCAGACAGACAGAGACAGAGAGACAGAAAACGAGAAATCACCCCCCGGGGGGATGGCCACGCCACAATCCCTTCTCCTCCATTCTCCTCTCGGGATCTTGGGCACTCACGCACACACGCCTGGCGTGAGTTTTAAGCCACCGGGGCCAGGACATGAACTGCAGTCTACTACATGGGAGTCCAGCAACATAGCCATTATGCCAACTGCTGGTCCCGACAAATAAAGCTTTTTAAAAATCTTTAAATAACAATAGAATGTGTGGGCCTGGAGGGTGGCGTGGAGGTTAGGGCGGCATGGTCAACTTCATATCTCAAATCCTGGACCTGGTGGCTTGAAAATTACACTGGGCATGTGTGCGTGCATGTCCAAAATCCCAAGAGCAGAATGAGGAGAAGGGACTGCAGCATGGCCATCCCCCCTAGGGGGTGATTTATAACTTCCCCTCTCTCTGTCTCTCTTTCTCTGGCAAGCACACATGCCCGATAACAAATTAAAGCACATACTAAATAAATAAGAATAATGGAATTGTGTACCTAGTGAGCCCTGCACGACTTCTCAAACCTTGGAATTAGATTGGACATCACCGTCCTTACCTCCTGTTCCACAGTGATTCTCAGATGGCACTGGCCTTTTATCGCAGTTATGCTGAACATTCAGCTTCACAGCAATAGCCTGTCAAAAAGAACGTCATGTGGGAACCAGCAGTTAGCGTATTGGCTATGTCGCTGGACTCCCACGTAGTAGACCGCGGTTCGAGTCCCAGACCCAACTCATGCCGGGCACATGTGTGTGCGTGCCCAAGATCCCGAGAGGAGAATGGAGGAGAAGGGATTGCGGCGTGGCCATCCCCTGGGGGGGGGGTGATTTCTCGCTTTCTGACTTCTCCAAAAAAAAAGAAGATGGGAAGAGACAGGACGGAAGAAATACTTAGAAATAACCACCACTTAACAAAGACAGCAATGTATAAAGTCAAAACTCAGCAGACCCACCCACAGAGGTGCAGGCAGTAGGGTGCCACAGGCACAAGAAAAGAAGGTTTAAATCATGGACCCACCTAAATAGACCAGGCATGGCAGCATGCACCTGTGGGTCTGGCTGACTGACAGCCTGGGGGCAAGGACCATGACACAGCGAGACTCTCAAAAATAATCTTCCTGGGACCAGCAGTAGCATAATGGTCTCTCTTTTCCTTTCTTTCTTTCTTTCTCTCTCACTCTGTCCCTCTCTAGTCAAATTAAAATAAATAAGTAAAAAAAAAAAATTATTTTAAAAAAAGAATACACATGAGGCTGGCAGGTGGCATGGTGGTTAAGGGTGCTGGACTCTCACATGGCCAACTGAGGTTCAAGTCCCAGACTTGGCACTTGCTTTCTCTCTCTCTCTCTCTCTCTCTCTCTCTTTCTTTCTCGCACTCATTCTGTCCTTCTCTGGTCAAATTTTAAAAATTAAAATAAGTATAATTAAATAATATAATTATTTTTTTTAAAAAGAATACACATAAATTGAAAGAATACAAAATACTCACATTTTATACTTAACAAAACTGCTTAATAATAGAACATGTGAGGAGCAGCAGGTGGCATGGTGGTTAAGGGCACTGGACTCCCACATGGTCGACTGCGGTTCAAGTCCTGGACCTGGTGGCTTGCTTTCTCACTTTCTCTCTCTCTCTCTCTTCCTCTCTGGTCAAGTTAAAATAAATAAATAAAGTGTGGGGGTTTTTTGGAGAGGTTTTCACTATAGGACGTGTGAGCTCACCAGACAGACAGAGACAGAGAGACAGAAAACGAGAAATCACCCCCCGGGGGGATGGCCACGCCACAATCCCTTCTCCTCCATTCTCCTCTCGGGATCTTGGGCACTCACGCACACACGCCTGGCGTGAGTTTTAAGCCACCGGGTCCAGGACATGAACTGCAGTCTACTACATGGGAGTCCAGCAACATAGCCATTATGCCAACTGCTGGTCCCGACAAATAAAGCTTTTTAAAAATCTTTAAATAACAATAGAATGTGTGGGCCTGGAGGGTGGCGTGGAGGTTAGGGCGGCATGGTCAACTTCATATCTCAAATCCTGGACCTGGTGGCTTGAAAATTACACTGGGCATGTGTGCGTGCATGTCCAAAATCCCAAGAGCAGAATGAGGAGAAGGGACTGCAGCATGGCCATCCCCCCTAGGGGGTGATTTATAACTTCCCCTCTCTCTGTCTCTCTTTCTCTGGCAAGCACACATGCCCGATAACAAATTAAAGCACATACTAAATAAATAAGAATAATGGAATTGTGTACCTAGTGAGCCCTGCACGACTTCTCAAACCTTGGAATTAGATTGGACATCACCGTCCTTACCTCCTGTTCCACAGTGATTCTCAGATGGCACTGGCCTTTTATCGCAGTTATGCTGAACATTCAGCTTCACAGCAATAGCCTGTCAAAAAGAACGTCATGTGGGAACCAGCAGTTAGCGTATTGGCTATGTCGCTGGACTCCCACGTAGTAGACCGCGGTTCGAGTCCCAGACCCAACTCATGCCGGGCACATGTGTGTGCGTGCCCAAGATCCCGAGAGGAGAATGGAGGAGAAGGGATTGCGGCGTGGCCATCCCCTGGGGGGGGGGGTGATTTCTCGCTTTCTAT
>NW_006159514.1:580108-585309 GCF_000334495.1 Tupaia belangeri chinensis
CTGGCGAGCGCATGCGCCCTATAGCAAAAACTTCTCCAAAAAAAAAGAAGATGGGAAGAGACAGGACGGAAGAAATACTTAGAAATAACCACCACTTAACAAAGACAGCAATGTATAAAGACCTCTCAAAACTCAGCAGACCCACCCACAGAGGTGCAGGCAGTAGGGTGCCACAGGCACAAGAAGCCCAGGTTTAAATCATGGACCCACCTAAATAGACCAGGCATGGCAGCATGCACCTGTGGGTCTGGCTGACTGACAGCCTGGGGGCAAGGACCATGACACAGCGAGACTCTCAAAAATAATCTTCCTGGGACCAGCAGTAGCATAATGGCTATGTTGCTGGACTCCCATGTAGCCGACCGCAGTTCGCATCCCAGACCTGGTGGCTTAAAACTCACGCCGGGCGCGTGTGCGTGCGTGCCCAAGATCCCGAGAGGAGAATGGAGGAGAAGGGATTACAGCGTGGCCATCCACCCTGGGGGGGTGATTTCTCGCTTTCTGTCTCTCTGTCTCTCTCTGTCTGTCTGGCAAGCACACACACCCTGTAGCAAAAATCTCTCCAAAAAAATAATAAAATCTTCCTCTCAGGGCTGGTAGGTGGTGTGGTAGTTAAGGGCTCTGGACTCCCACATAGCTGACCACAGTTTGAGTCTCAGACCTGGCGGCTTTCTTTCTCTCTCTCTGTCTCTCTCTGTCTCTCTCTCTCTCTCTTTCTCTCTCTCTCTCTCTCCCCTCTGTCCCTCTCTGGTCAAATTTAAATTAAAAAAATAAATAAATAAAGTTAAATAAATAATGTAAAAAGAAATAATCTCCCTCTCTCCCTCTCTCAAAAAAAAAAAAGTTAACTATAAAAATTCAAGTCATCTAATTTAAAAAATGGACAAAAGACTTGAAAAAAACATTTCATTAAAAAAATATAGGTCAGACCAGCAGATGGTGGGGTGGCTAAGGCAGCTGAATCCCATATGGTCAACTACACAATTCGAGTCCCAGACAGATGACTTCAAAAACATGCCAGGCACATGTGCATGCATGCTCCAAATCCCAAGGGGAGAATGGAGGAAAAGGAATTGCGGTATGACCATCCCCCATAGGGGCTGATTTCTCAGTTTCTCTCTCTCTCTCTTTGTCTCTGTCTCCGGCAAGCACATATCCTATAGCAAAAAAAAAAAAAATTTCAACGGAGAGTGATAGACGTAGGTAGTTATCTATGTATCTATTGGGTCGTCTGTAAAGTCATGGTGCATTTTTGCATAGAAAAATACGTCATTGACTTTTCCGATGACCCAGTATATGGCAAATAAGCACCTGAAAAGATTTCCAAAATCATTAGTTGTTAGAAAACTACATGCTCGCCAGAAACAAAAACGTGGGGAGAGCATGGGGAAACGAAAGGAATAGGAAGTATGCAAGCACGAAGCGAGTGCCTAGTCTCCGAGGTCAGAGGCTGTGATGTCTGGAATCAGCAGGGCTCTTTGACCGCTCAGAGATATGAGTCATGAGGGGAAATTAAGAAAAGGATAGATTAAAAACCTAAAATGAAAGAAAAGAAAGACCCCAGCACACTGAAGGAAAGAGAAGTCCCCTAACATTCTTATTGCCTTTTTTTTTTTTTTTTTTTTCAAAATAGTACACAACTAGGTCCACCATACCACATCCTGGATGATGCCTTTATCCACGTTTTCATTAAAGCCAAACTGGACTTAATGCAGTCGGTGATGGACTATGCACGCCAGGTGTACCCCTTGCATAATTGACTGTGTAGTGACTGAAACTGAGACATGGGGACAAGGATCTCCAAGGAGCAAAGATCTGCACAAATACCATGCACATCCCAAGGGGCCTATGTAGATGACTTTAGCACAGAGAGTAACAGCTCAGTGTGTTACATTGTGGCCACAGTTGACAGAGACCTTTAGCAAATTCAAAGAATCTGAAAGAAAGATCCCAGGAGTTTCTATCATGTACATTTCTTCCTTCCTTCCTTCCTTCCTTCCTTCCTTCCTTCCTTCCTTCCTTCCTTCCTTTCTCTCTCTCTCTCTCTTTCTTCTTTCTTTCTTTCTTTCTTTCTTTCTTTCTTTCTTTCTTTCTTTCTTTCTTTCTTTCTTTCTTTCTTTTTTTCTTTCTTCTTTCTTCTCTTTCTTTTCTTTCTTTCTTTCTTTCTTTCTTTCTTTCTTTCTTTCTTTCTTTCTTTCTTTCTTTCTTTCTTTCTTTCTTTCTTTTTTTGGAGAAGTTTTTGGTATAGAGGGCATGCACTCATCAAAAAGACAGAGAGACAGAAAACGAGAACCGCGGTTGACTACATGGGAGTCCAACGACATAGCCATTACACCAACTGCTGGTGCTTCTATCATGTACATTTCTTACCATAGATACAACACTGAGTAAACTCCAGATAATTGTAGAGCACCTCAGTTCTAATTCGGTTTTTTTGTTTGTTTGTTTGTTGTGTTTTTTTAAGAGCGATTTTTGATATAGAGCGCATGTGCTCACCGGAGAGACAGAGAGACAGAAAGCAAAAAATCACCCCCCAGGTGGGGATAGCCACACAACAATCCCCTCTCCTGCACTCTCCTCTCTGGATTTGGGCATGCACGCATACACATCCAGCGTGAGTTTTAAGCCACCAGGTCCCAGACTCGAACTATGGCCTATTATGCAGGGGGTCCACAGATATACCTGTTACATCACCTGCTGGTCCCCCACTTCGGTTCTAATTCTTAAAGGACAAAGTTCCTGTGCCTTTCTTTGACCAGGTTTCTCTGTTGCCAGTTCATTATACATGCTATATGTCATAAATTATTATTCTGTTCACATATTTGCTGCATTATGAGCTTAGTACAGCTAAATACACTTATTTTTCAATGCTGTTTTTTTTTTTCCTTTGGAGAGGTTTTCGCTATAGGGCGCGTGCGCTCGTCAGACAGACAGAGAGAGACAGAGAAACAGAAAGTGAGAAATCACCCCCAGGGGGGATGGTCACGCCGCAATCCCTTCTCCTCCTTCCTCCTCTCGGCACCTTGGGCACGCACACATACGCGCCCGGCGTGAGTTTTAAGCCACCGGGTCTGGGACGCGAACCGCAGTCGACTACATGGGAGTCCAGCAACATAGCCATTACACTAACTGCTGGTTCCCAATGCTGTTTTTTTTTTGTTTGTTTGTTTGTTTGTTTGTTTTTAAAGAAAACTGCATACTAAAACCACAATGACTCCTAACACAGTGGCGCACCTGTAATCCCAGCTACCCAGGGGGCTGAGACAGGAAGACCACAACGTAGTGAGGCCCTGGCTAAAACAAACAAGAACAACTACACCAGCACCATAAGTTATCCCCACAGCCATCAGAATTACTAAAATAAAAAATGGTGGCAACACCAAGTGCTCATGAGGACAGAGACATCAAATCATTCTTACATTGCTGAAAAGCATATAAAGTTATTTTGGGACCAGTAGATGACATAATGGTTATGTCGCTGGACACTCATGTAGTCAAGTGCAGTTCGAGTCTCGGACCTGGAGGCTTAAAACTCACGCTGGGTGAATGTGTATACATGCCCAGAGTCCCAAGAGGAGAAGGGAGGAGAAAGGATTGTGGCATGGCCATTACCCCAGGAGGTGATTTCTCACTTTTTCTGACTCTCTGGTGAGTGTATGTGCCCCATAGCAAAAATCTCTCTTAAAAAAAAAAAAAAGAAAAGAAAAAGGATATAAAATGGTTCAGTCACTCTGCAACACTTTGGAAGTCTGTTCATCTGCTAGGGCTGCTATAACCAAGTATCACAAACTGAATGACTTAAACATCAGACGTTTCTTACCATTCTGAAGGCTGTCTGAGATCAAGGCATAGGGAGAGTTGGTATCTTCTGAGGCCTCTCTCGTTGGCTTGCAGGGGTCATCTTCTCCCTGTGTCTTCACATGGTCTTCCTCCTCCTCTATGTGCGTGTATTTTAATTTCCCCTTTTTATAAAGATACTAGTCCTACTGGTTTAGGGCCCATGATAATGAGTTCATTTTAACTTAATTACCTTTTTAAAGACTCTCCAAAAACAACTTTTTTTTTTTTTGAGAAGTTTTTGCTATAAGGCTCATGTGATCGCAAGACAGACAGAGAGAGACAGAGAGAAAGAAAGCGAGAAATCACCCCCTAGAGGGGATGGCCACGCCGCAATCCCTTCTCCACCATTCTCCTCCCAGGATCTTGGGCACGCACACACACACGCCCAGCGTGAGTTTTAAGCCACTGGGAGTCCGGGACGCGAACCACAGTTGACCACGTGGGAGTCCAGCGACATAGCCATTACGCTAACTGCTGGTCCCTCCAAAAACAGCTTCTAAGATACTAGCGCTTAGGGCTTCAACGTGTAAATATTAAGGGACACAATTCGAGCCCACAGCAGGCAATTACTTTAAAAATTAAACAGGTGGACCATTAGATGGCATGGTGGTTAAGGCACTGGACTCCCACATGGCAAATTGTGGTTCGAGCCTCAGATCTGGCATCTTGCTCTCTCACTTTCCTTCTCTATCTCTTTCTGGTCAAATCAAATAATAATAATAATAATAAATTAAAGTAAATAATTCTTTTTAAAACATGTAACTATCATGCAACCCATCAGATGCATTCCTGGGCATATATCCTGAGCATATGAAGACTTCTATTAACACAAAAACATATACACATATGTTTATAGCAGCTTTATGGATAACAAAATCTAGAAACAGCCTAGATGTCCTTCAACAACTGGTTAGACAAGCTGTAGCACACACATACTATGGAATACTACTCAGTAACTAAAAAGATAAACTACTGATACTTACAACAATCTAGATGACTATCCAGACAATCATACTGGGTGAAAAATAAAGGCAATCTCAAATTGTTTTATACTGTACGATTTAATTTCTGTAACAGTATCATAATGTTAATTATAGGAATTAGAGTTAATTAGGTTGCCAGGGGTTAAGGAGGAGGTGGAAGTGGGAGGTAGATGGATGTGGCTATCAAATAGCAATGTGGCTCCCCGTGCTGAAAGAAATGTTCTACAGAAATGCTATCTTTTTTTGTTTATTTATTTATTCATTTTAATTTGACCAGAGAGAGACAGAGACAGAGAGGGGGAAAGTGAGAAAGCAAGCCACCAGATCCAGGACTCAAACCGTGGTCAAACGTGTGGGAGTGTCCAGCATATCACCCAC
>NW_006159514.1:585580-598255 GCF_000334495.1 Tupaia belangeri chinensis
TACAAGCCTTGGCCCTGCTGGCTTGCTTTCTCACTTCCTCTCTCTCTCACTCTCACCCTCTGTCTCTCTCTGGTCAAATTAAAAAATCAATGAATGAATAAATAAAAAATAAAATAAATAGTTATTTAAACACACACACACACACACAAAAGAAGGTAAGATGGTCAGACTATCAAGTGTAATGGGAAGAAAAGAAGAGTCTAACAGGACCTTCTTTAAGTTCAGCCAGGGCAGAAAATTACACAGTGAGAAATGCCAAGGTGAAGCTATGAGGGTATAAGAATGCGGGCTGTGAAGTCTCACTCCCCCTCCCTTCACAGGTGGTCTTTTTCTGTGGAGAGTTTGAGGGTTTGGTTATTTATGTTAGAATGAAGAGGTCTTTTGGTTGTTTTAAAGAAAACACTTAGGAGCCAGCAGGTGGTGTAGTGGTTAAGATGCTGGATCCCACATAGCCGACTTCACAGTTCAAGTCCTAGACCCGGCAGCTTATGTGCATGCCCAAAATTCCAAGAGGACTATGGAGAAGAAGGGATTGCAGTGTGACCACCCCCAAGCCCCATATGGTGCTCTCTCACTTTCCCTCTCACTTTCTCTGTCTCTTTCTGGCAAGTGTACATGCCTTACAACAAATCAAATATAAGTCAATACATAAAGGCAAACACACACACAACACTTTCTTTATATAAACGTGTGCAACGTGTTAGCTCAACTATGAACTGGGTTGATGTAGATGAAGACCCTAAGTGACCAACGGGTGTCATCACAGTCTTGTACAAGACTTGGTGTGACTCCCTAGTACACAGCCGTTCAGGAGCATGGTGACCGGCTGCTCAGTTCTGAGTGGAGCCAAGCACATCGGTTCAGAAGGGAGCATGTGGCACCAGGGGCAACGAGCACACAGCTGAGGACTGGGAAGGAAGCAAAAGCGATATTAGTAAAGGTTCCTTCGGGGCCCAGCAGATGGCTTGGAGGTTGAGGCGCTGGAATTCCCACATGGCCAACCATGGTTCGAGTCTGGATCTGGTGGCATGCTTTCTAGCTCTCTCTCTCTCTTTCTCTGGCAAAACTCATGTGAAAAAAATAGATATATAAATAAATAAATAGAATAATTATTTTTAAAAAAAGAAAGAAAGAAAGGATCCCGAAGTCCTTTCATGTAAATTTGCATATGTTCCTCCAACAAAAGTCATTTGGGCCCTTTCAGCGGGTCGCTTCCTGTTTTGCTTTTTTTTTTTTTTTCCTTTTTGAAGTTATTTTATTATTAGAACTTCTGGTCTTTGTGTTGCCTTTGCCTTGGTTCATCCAGCAGCCTCGGAATTGAAGATCCAAAAAAGACTAGTAGGAAGCGGGCTTCTCCCCCCACAACTCCTAAACATAATAAGCACGTGCCCAAGGCGGGAGTGACACTGACTTGAAAGGGAGGGCCCGGTGCAGCAAGGTGACAAAACCTTTACAACCTGTCACCTTTAAAAGGAAACGCATATGATTTGGGCTTAGACCTGCCAGAATCTCTCTAATGATCATTGTGAGACTTAGTTCCTGTGATGACAAGCAGCCTCGCCAGCCCGTTGCTATTCACGTACTGCCGGCACCTAGGGATCAAATGGTTCAGGTCTGCGCTTGGCTCCCAATTCAGTCTCTGGTTTTCACAGATAAAGGGTGTTCTGGATTTGTTTTTCCTGTAATTTGCTGACAGTCATTGCACCCTGATGCCAAGGTCATAGTATTAGTTATGGTAGGTAAGATGCTTTATTTTTAAAAAAATCCTAGAAGTCAGCAGCTTAAACTATGAAACTGTTTATTTCTTGGTCAGATAATCTTCCAGACAAGTGCTGAAGATCCCCCTGGGGTGATTCTCCTATGTGATGCCCGAGGCCGTGGTATCTGCTTAGTTGAATCTGGTTCCAGAGAGTGAAAGGAGAAAGAGCAGGGAGGAGTCTCAACTCTGTTTTGAAGATGCCGTCCCTCAAGGGACACACACATGACTTCCACTCATGATCCATTGCTTAGAACTGAGTCACATGATTACACAAAACTTCAAGGAAAACTAGGAGACAGTAGTTTAGCTGCATTCCCCCAAAATCAGATTTTGGGAGACAGCATTGGTGTATTCCACAAGTATCCATCTGTAGTCCAAATTATAAAGTTTTATTAAACACAAAATTAAAGCCTAGCTATGGTTGTACAGTCGGTAGCACACTGATCTGCAGTGCTGGAAACCACATGGCTGACCACAGGTTTGGGATCCTGAGTTGATCTGAAACACACCAGGCTCTCGTGTCCAACATCCGGACTAGCTAGAGGGCTAGAAGAAAGAGGTTACAGCATGATCAGATCTTGGCAGGATTACTTCTCTCTCTCTCTCCCTCAGAAAAGAAACAAGAAAGAAAGAAGCAATAACAACAAAAAACTAAATTGAGGTGTAAAGAAATTAACTTTCCCAAGATCGCACAGCTAACAAGTGGCAAAGTTAGAGTTTGAGCCCAGAATCCATACTTTCCCATTGAATATATTAACTCTAAAAGTGAGGCAGGAGTAAAGCTAGAAAATGGAAGTGGGAAAGCAGGGGGTACAGTGTCTGCCTATGTAGCTAGATAGAAAAAGTGATCAGGCCAGAACATTCCCCACTCATGGTGACATGGGCAGTAGATGTCCAGAGGAAGATATCTAGCTGCTAAGCCACATTTGATTTAGCTGATGAAATAAATCAGTGGGCCCAGTCACATTTGACAGAACCAAGGAAATAAATCTGTGGGCCCAGCCATATCTAACAGCGTCAATGAAGTAAATCCATGGGCTCTGCCCTCTCTGATAGAGTCAATGAGATGAGAATAGACAGTGGAAGCCAATGATCAATCAACAGGACCTAGATTTAAAAATTATAAACCTCGGAGCAGCAGGTGGCATAGCAGTTACATTACTGGACGCCCATGTAATCAACAACAGTTCAAGTCCTGGACCTGGAATTTTAAAATTTCTCTCAAATAAATAAAAATTATAAACAGAATGTAATTGCCTGGGCCCTTGAGCCACTCTTTCTCTCTCTCCGCTCAGGTCTCTCCTATCTCTCAGGTGTGTACCTTCACTTTTACATAATAAACTACCCTTTGCTTTTGCTCTTGGTGTGTTTCGTTCAATTCCTTGTCCAAAATACCAAGAACCTGCACATTGCCAAAACCAACCCACAACGAAAGTATTTGACAAATATGGAAAAATAAGAGATTGTATAGTAGATTATGTATCTATAACCATGACCTAAAGTTCCTGAAAGTCATAAAAGAAAAGTCACATTTGGCCACACACACAAAACTTAAGATTTCTGAACTGGGGGCCAGCAGATGGCATGGTGAGTAAGTCACTGGGCTCCACATGGCAGATTGCAGTAAGAGTCCCAGACATGCATTTTGCTTTCTCACTTTCCCTCTCTATCTTTCTCTGGTCAAATTAAAAAATAATAGTAATGGGGACCGGCATGTGGTGTGGTGGTTAAGGCGCTGGGCATTCCCACATGGCTGACCATGGTTTGAGTCCCAGACCTGGTGACTTGCTTTCTCACTTTCCTCTCTCTCTCTCTCTCTCTCTCTCTCTCTCTCTCTGTGTGTGTGTGTGTGTGTGTGTCTGGTCAAATTAAATGAATGAATGAATAAATGAAATTGAATAAAATAATTAAAAAAATAGTAATATGAGGTCAACATGTGTCATGGTGGTTAAAATTGCTGAACTCCAACCTGGGGTGATGGCCACACCACAATCCCTTCTTCATTCTCCCGGAATTTGGGGCATGCACACACGTGTTTTCAGGTTGCCAGGTCCAGGACTCAAACTATGCAGTTGATCATGTGGGATCCAGGTGCCTTAACCACAAACCCCACCAACTGACCCCAAATTGCTACTTTTTAAGGAGAACTTAGTGGTGTCTGTTAAAAATGTTCAACTAATGTGCCAGCCAGCAGGTGGCACAGTGGTTAAGGTGCTGAACTTCCACAGGACCCACTACGATTGGACTCCCGGACCTGGCAGCTTGCTTTCTCACTTTCCCTTTTCTCTCTCTCTCTCTCTCTCTCTCTCTCATCAAATTAATAACAACAAATAAATAATTCTTTTTAAAAAATGTTCAACTAAAATTCAATTATTAAGATTCTGATTGGGACCAGCAGATGATGTAATGGTTACATTGCTGGACTCCCTTGTAGTCCACCACAGTTCAAGACTCAGACTCGGCAGTTTAAACTCACACTGGTCACATGTGCATGCGTGCCCAAGATCTCAAGAGGAGAATGGAGAAGGAATTGCAGCATGACCATTCCCCCTGGGGAGTGATTTCTCGCTTTCTGTCTCTCTGTGTCTGTCTCTCCAGCAAGCACACATGCACTATAGCAAAAACCTGTCCAAAAAAAAGATTCTGGCTTACTGAGATAATTGGACATGTGGCCAAAACTCTCCAGAAGATACTCACTCATGTGTTGTTTGTAAGCATTAAAGATCATCTAAATGACAATGCATAAGAGAATAGTTAAATAAATTATGGTGCATTCCTCATAAGGTCCTTGAAAAGAAAGTGGTTGCTCTGTAACAACTGACATGGAAATAAAAGATCTCTAAAAAATAAAAACGCAAGCAGTTTGAACCCGTGTTTACAAAATAAACATATGCTTGCAAATGCACAGAGAGACCTGGAAGAGGTATTTTGCATAATATGTCTCTAAAATTACTTGATTCTCTGACAACCACTATGCATTATTTTGTAATTTTTTTTGGATAACAATAACAATATTTTATTTTATATAAAAACAATGCTGGGAGCTGGGCCCAGCTCCACAGAGTCAATTCCCTGTGAATATCCTCCCGGGGTTCTTTCCCCCAGGACCTGCTCCCTTTTCAAGAGGGGAGCAGAAGCAGCCCAGGTATGCCTCACAGGGAAACTATTGATACCTAGAGGCCTGGCACCTAGAACTTTGCCAGTGTACTGTAGGGGTGGTCCAGTGCTCCAGGGTTAGGAGCAGTGGTACTGCCCTGTAATATGAGGTCAACATGTGGCATGGTGGTTAAAATTGCTGAACTCCAACCTGGGGTGATGGCCACACCACAATCCCTTCTTCATTCTCCCGGAATTTGGGGCATGCACACACGTGTTTTCAGGTTGCCAGGTCCAGGACTCAAACTATGCAGTTGATCATGTGGGATCCAGGTGCCTTAACCACAAACCCCACCAACTGACCCCAAATTGCTACTTTTTAAGGAGAACTTAGTGGTGTCTGTTAAAAATGTTCAACTAATGTGCCAGCCAGCAGGTGGCACAGTGGTTAAGGTGCTGAACTTCCACAGGACCCACTACGATTGGACTCCCGGACCTGGCAGCTTGCTTTCTCACTTTCCCTTTTCTCTCTCTCTCTCTCTCTCTCTCTCTCATCAAATTAATAACAACAAATAAATAATTCTTTTTAAAAAATGTTCAACTAAAATTCAATTATTAAGATTCTGATTGGGACCAGCAGATGATGTAATGGTTACATTGCTGGACTCCCTTGTAGTCCACCACAGTTCAAGACTCAGACTCGGCAGTTTAAACTCACACTGGTCACATGTGCATGCGTGCCCAAGATCTCAAGAGGAGAATGGAGAAGGAATTGCAGCATGACCATTCCCCCTGGGGAGTGATTTCTCGCTTTCTGTCTCTCTGTGTCTGTCTCTCCAGCAAGCACACATGCACTATAGCAAAAACCTGTCCAAAAAAAAGATTCTGGCTTACTGAGATAATTGGACATGTGGCCAAAACTCTCCAGAAGATACTCACTCATGTGTTGTTTGTAAGCATTAAAGATCATCTAAATGACAATGCATAAGAGAATAGTTAAATAAATTATGGTGCATTCCTCATAAGGTCCTTGAAAAGAAAGTGGTTGCTCTGTAACAACTGACATGGAAATAAAAGATCTCTAAAAAATAAAAACGCAAGCAGTTTGAACCCGTGTTTACAAAATAAACATATGCTTGCAAATGCACAGAGAGACCTGGAAGAGGTATTTTGCATAATATGTCTCTAAAATTACTTGATTCTCTGACAACCACTATGCATTATTTTGTAATTTTTTTTGGATAACAATAACAATATTTTATTTTATATAAAAACAATGCTGGGAGCTGGGCCCAGCTCCACAGAGTCAATTCCCTGTGAATATCCTCCCGGGGTTCTTTCCCCCAGGACCTGCTCCCTTTTCAAGAGGGGAGCAGAAGCAGCCCAGGTATGCCTCACAGGGAAACTATTGATACCTAGAGGCCTGGCACCTAGAACTTTGCCAGTGTACTGTAGGGGTGGTCCAGTGCTCCAGGGTTAGGAGCAGTGGTACTGCCCTTCCAAAATTGAGATTAGCAGGAGACCCCACAGTTTCCCCACCCCCTCATCTCACCCCAATGCACCTGGGCATCCCCAGGTGCCTCCAAGGCCCACTGCCAAATCCCACCTCCACTTCCACCCCTACATGCTCTGGTCCACTGGAGCTGGAGACAGTCTAGAGAGGGTCTGTTTTGGAACAGGTGAGGAAAATGGAGCAACAACCTCCATGCCTGGGCCTCAGAGTTTAATTATTATTTTTTTTTTTAGAGAGAGGTTTTTGCTACAGGGCACGTACGCTTGCCAGAGAGACAGAGAGACAGAAAGCAAGAAATCACCCCCTGCGGGATGGCCACACCACAATCCCTTCTCCTCCATTCTCCTCTCAGGATCTTGGGCACAGACACAGAGGCGCCTGGTGTAAGTTTAAGCCACCAGGTCTGGGACTCGAACTGTGGTCGACTACATGGGAGTCCAGGGACATAGCCACTATGCCAACTGCTGGTCCCATGGGCTTCAAAGTTTAAAACCTTGGAGTCTAGGCCAGAAAATGCATTTTCAAGGCAAACCTAAAGCTGACAAAAAGTCTGTAATGGTGTGTTTCTAGGCAATGATCCCAGGGGAAGGTATTATTACATGCATCTTACAGATGCAAATAATGAGACACACTGACATCAAGTCCTTTCCCACAGCCACAAAGTGCCCGCAGCATTTCAAGCCATGAAGGTTTGCCCCTGGGTCCCTGTGTCAGCATATCCCCTTTGCGTACATGGGAGGTGGCACAAAGCTCTTCAGTTAAGGGATGAGCAAGACAAGGGAGTGAAGAGATTAGCTAGGAAAGAAATGAATCCGTGCGCCCAAAAAGGTACTGAGTCCAGACATTTCCTTCCAAGCTTTTCTCCTCTCTTGGTGCTGGGGAGGTGTGTTGGCCACAAGTGCTTTATATCTACTGCTAGACAATTACGTGGAAAGGGCCTACTAGTTTAAGATCTGGGAGCAGACAGTGAGAGTGACTCTAAGGGTCCCACAAGTGTGCTGTACTGACAACCCACAGTGTGACCAGGGAGTCTGCTCACACCAGGGCTTCTCCTGTGGCTCTTGGAGTTTCCATTTCAACCCTGCAGCAGGAGCCAGTGTCCGCACACAGGGGAGGGAGGTTCCAGGACCTCCAGCCCTCCAGCCTCCCAGCACAGCTCCAGGAACACAGTGCACTCCAGGAATACAGCTTGCCCAGGGAGACGCACTCCCTGCTTCCCTGTGGTGGCCACAGGTGCGAGGAGCTGGTGGTCTCAAGCCTACAGACAGGGAGCTTCAGAGATGAAACATTCTAGTAGTAACGTGCTGAACCTACAGCCCAGAGCACCTGGGAAAGGGTAACGGTCTCTCCAAGAATGATCAGTGTGCGCTCATTCCCATTCCGGCCCCTGGGTTTACACCACCCTAGGCAATGCGCAAAAGTTGGTGATCTCTGGTGAAATCACAACAAATACAAACATCAGGTACCCAGAGCTCTGCTTGGTTTGGGGGCTCAGGAGGCCTCTGTCTCCTGCCCTCCCCAGGGACAAGTCTGTTGGGAAATCTTCCCCAGGTGGGTCCAGGATACCTCCTGCTTGCACCTCAGGCCTCCTGTCTCTGCAGGGAACTCTCATCTCTAGTCCAGGCCTGTAGGCAGGAGGGGGCGCTGGGTCTAGGGGGCTGCCAATGCCCCTTCCCATCTGTCCCACTGACCTCACAGCACCAGGCCTCAGAGAGGTAAACCTGGTGCAGGCTTTTCCTGTGTTCCCCAAGCCAGAAACCCAGCCTGGAGCAGCAGCAGCCTGGAGTTCAGGGCCCAGAGCGGGGCTTGAGTCCAGACTCTGCTGTGTGTCCATAAGCTAGTGATTCTTCCATCCAAATTTCCTAGTGCGGATGACACCGTGCCCCTCAGGGCGATTCCCAGGAGTCACCGCAACACGGAAGGTAAGGAAAGGGCTTTGCAGAATGCTTGGTGCTCCACGAACACTCAATACATAATTGCTAGTAATCGATTTCTCCAGTAGACCAAGCTGCTGGAGGACAGAAACCCTTGCTGCGGCACTGAGTGGCTGGCTAAGACTCCAGAGAACTCACGGTGGGGTGGGGTGGGGTGGGCAGCAGGTAGAAGGAGGGACCCTATACTAAATATACATACAGAAATCCCAAATAGTTCCCGGGCTGACAGTGAAAGGAAAGGTGAGGCACTGGCTGGGGGCGGGGGCGGGGCGGTCTCGGGGTTCAAGAGCAGCAGAGATCAGAGGACCCACCTACTGTGGCTTTGGCCCCAGCCAAGGCCTCCGGAAGGGGGTTCTCAGGTGTGTTTCCAAGGTATCCTCTCTCCAGGTCCACGTGGGGCGTGGAATTGCGGGCTGGGGTCGGGGTGCGGGTTAGAGAGGGGACAAAGTGTGAGAGAGTCAAGGACGCAGAGCCTGGAGACAAAGCTGCCCCTAAGTGGCAGCGGTGAGCTGCTGGCTCCCGGGTCGCTCCGGTGCTCTAGGGGCGAGCGAGGAAAACCAAGCGCGAAAGGATCGGGCGAGAGCCGTCGCAAGAAGCCGCCCTAGGCCAATGCAGGCGGGACTGAGCTCTGAGCGGTCGCGGTCGCTGAAGGCAGAGCTGGGAGGTTCTCCTAAACCAAATCTCCGCCCTCTCCCAGCGTCTTGGCGTCCCAGGGCAGTCGAGAGCGCGGGTTCCTACAGCTGCTATTAGGAGACGAAAGCATCAAGGAAACTGCCGTTGTCTCTAGGACCAGAGGCCTGGAAACCTGAGTCCACCGGACCCTCGACCAGAGTTCGGAGCGGCAGGCACAGGACAGTCCGGCCGCGGCGCGTGGCCCCGCGTGGGGTAAGCGAATGAGGACGGGCCTGACCTCCTGCGCACGAAGGGCACCCAGGCGTCCAGCCCCGCGCCCGCTGCGGGCAGGGGACCTCCTCTCCCAGACTGTACCCCTCCTGGAGGGCCTTCTGAGTAGCAGTAGACCCCCAATAGTGAGCAGGGGCAGAGCGTTGGAACCCGGGCCCAGACCAGCTGTGGAGCAGGGGTCTGGGTGCAAGCAGATCTCTGCATTTCGCCCCCAGCTGGAGACGCCGGGCTGTTGGACCGAGGCTCACAATAAATACATGTCTGATCTGCGCAGTGGCTACAGAGAAAGGCGGCTGCCTGGCGAGGGGAAGAGGGCACCTCACTTGAAGTGGTTTTGTCTAGCCTCAGTGCGCCTCTGCACAACCGGAATGACGATCCCGCCCCTGCGAGGCCCCCCCGGTGGGCGCTAGGCGCTCATCCTAGGAGAAGGCCAAACCCCAAAACCAGATAAAGAGCCGCGACTACACACAGCCTGAGGCACGAGATCCAAAGCGGGAAGGTCTCGGCGATGGGACTGGGGAACCGAAGGCCAGAGCGGAAACACCGCGCTCCCGGGTTCTGGAAGCCTGATCTAGGTCTCTGCGAGGTGAAAGAATGCCAGGACAAGGAGAGAACACTGAAATCAGAGAAGGGGAAAGACGGGCCCTGGGACGGAGGAGACCGACCGGGCTCAGGCACACTAACCCCTCCACTCTAAGCCCCTCCCTCACTCCTCTTAGACGACGATGGAAGACCTCACCCTGCTCTGAACCCAGAATAAAAGTACCAGTTCTCTCGTCCACTGCCTTTCTGACCTTAGACCGAAGTAAGGAAATCGTCTGGATGTGGTGACGCAGTAATTAGATAATTTGGGCAAACGCCTATTTGTGTCCTAGTGATCAGAATCGCCCCCTCGAGTCTCTGCTTGAGTCTCCAAATGCAGTTGTGTGTGCAGCTTCTGTGTGTGTGAGCACGCACGCGCGTCCTCGCTCATAGCCTTTGGTCTCACACATGCACACACAGTCCTTTGTCTACCAGATAAAGGGGGACTCAAGTCCTATTCCTTGCAGAAAAACACCATTCTCCAGATCGGCCCTGACCCAGACTTAAGGCTGTTAATGGAGGTTCCTGAGGAAGTGCAATACAACAAACTCACCACCACAGTAAAGTCCAGAGGACACATTGGGATGGGAACAAAGGAACTGAGATTTAAAAGCAAGATTAGAGCAGTTAGATTTCTTTTTTATTTCATTTTCAGATAAAAGTTTTCCTAGGGGGCCAGCAGGTGGCCTGGTGATTAAAGGTGCTGGACTCCCACATGGCTGGCTGTGGTTTGAGTCCTGGACCTGGTGGCTTGCTTTCTCACTTTCCCTTTCTCTCTGTCTCTGTCTCTCTGGTCAAATTAAAAATAATAATAACAAATAAAATTAAATATTTAAAAAGTGTTCCTATATTACATGGAAATAGCTACCACTGTAGCATCAAGAGAGAAAGAGTTGTAATTTGGGGTCACGACCCTAAAAGGCATTCTCGATTAAGTATCAGTACGTTAATCATGTAACCACAGCCCAGGGAAGCAGCCAGGAGGGCACTGCGGAAAGGCAATGTATAGCCTCCCACAAAGCATCCCGCTAAACTCACCCTACCATCCGGGCCTTCCTTAACCTAAAGGGAGGCTGGAAACTCAATCCAGGCAGACTTGAAGGTGCATTACCTGCCTCATTCTGCTGTGTGAATACTGGAGTTTTAATTACACACTTGCTGTTTCTGGAGAAGCCCAAAGATCATATTTTTCAAAGTATCAACTTGTTTTTCCATTAGGTGGTTGTTGTAACAAGTTCTTTCAGCGACATGTTATGTCTTTAGGAAAGGGTGCTTCAGATGGCGAGCACTAGCACAATTTTGTGGCTTTTAATTACTATTTTGTTCTTTTGGGGGGTTTCAGAAGCTGGCGCCGGGGCGTGATTAGAGCGTCTACCGCGCGCGCAGCAATCTCACAGATGGTCCACCAGGTGGCACCACAAAACAGGAGCTGCCAGAGGCGCGTTGGACAAGGTGTATGTGACCATCACCGTTGGGCAAAGGTTGGTAACCACCAAGCTACAGAGGAGATTACCACTTCAGATTTTTTAAAAAGGAAAGGGAAAAAAAAAAAAAAACAGGAGGCAAAGACTGCAATAATAGGGCCGAAAAGATTCCTAAAGTGGAAAGCTAACACAGGGTTATGCAGAAACTAAAACTTCTTATAACTTTTGTAAAGTTTACCAAGATGTGATAAATCTAGTATCAAAACATAATAAACCTACAATCTTACCTAGGTATTATCACATTTCATTTCTTGTTTTAAAAAAAGTCAAATTTAAATTTAAATGAACTTTGAAGGCCTTCTGGTCAGTCTTGTCTACCTTTCCACCGTCAGGATTGCTTTTCGGCGGTCAATTACCCATCAAATATATAAAATTACTCAGAGCCTCGGTGTATCAAAAAAGTACAAGGGAAACTGGTTTTGAACATTATTGGCAATAATATCTTTGAGTTTATATAGCTTTTCTGTCAAGCAACAACAACAAAGAACGTTTAAATATTACCTAATTAATTGCCCTAATAGCTCTGTGGGCTGGTTAGGAATCAGGTATTATTATGCATGGTTTATGGATAATTTAAATCACTTGACTGTCAAGTGCCCAGTGGCTGACGAGAGTAGGTGCCAGATGCTTCAAGGAAAAGCAGAGAGAGCTGACTGGACTCGACGCCGATTTTCGTTGGTTAATGTGTTTGAAAATTGACCTCGGACAGGAAGGTTCGATCACGGAAAATGGCATTTGCACACAGAATGGGATGGGAGAGCCCACTTCCTCTGAGTTGATATGGCAGTCTGTTTTCACGCCTTCTGTCCTGCTGCGGGCCACCCTGTCCCCCTATCTCAGTCCCTCGCCTACTTATTCATATCCAGCGACCGCCTGTTTGTACCACAGCGCCCGCCAAGTGACACCCGCCCCCCGGCCGGGCGATCCTGGGCGCCGAAGCCGGCGCCCCGTTGCTTCTGATTGGCTGTTGCTAGGTGACGTCGCCTGCGCTCACGTGACTAGTGTTAAATGCCCACCCTGCAGGAGCCCGCCTGGCAGACAATCGTAAAGCTGCTCCAGGCTGCTCACCTGCTCCCGCCTCCCGGAGCCCCGACCGACCCGCTCCCGCCACCCCTGCCCCCGCCCCCGTCTGCGCTGGGCAAGGAGCCGAGCAGGCCGAAAGAGGATGCGGCCGGCCACAGCTGTCCCGAACAGCGCATGGTGATCGCCTCCCCCGGAGGAGGAGGCGCCTAGACCGTTGCTGCATTTCTTGTTTTCCTCCCTCCTCTCCCCCGTAATTACATTGGCTGCTGGAGCGGACCGGGAAAGACAGAGGAGGCGCCGCGCTTCCCCCGCGCGCCCGCCACCCCTGCTCTTTCCCGTCCCGGGTCAGGATGACTGGAGTCTTTGACAGTCTGGTGGCTG
>NW_006159514.1:598393-599847 GCF_000334495.1 Tupaia belangeri chinensis
CCGGCTCCCCCCCCACCCAGCAGCACCCGGCGGGCGGCGGCGGAGGCGGGGGCTCACCCTACGCGCACATGGGCTCCTACCAGTACCACACCAGTGGCCTCAACAACGTCCCTTACTCCGCCAAGAGCAGCTACGACCTGGGCTACACCGCCGCCTACACCTCCTACGCGCCCTATGGGACCAGTTCGTCTCCAGCCAACAACGAGCCAGGTGTGCATAACGCTGGTGTCAAGGGTGCCAAGTAGATCTAGTAGCTGGGATGGATGGGTAAGCGTTTGAGGAGAGGGGCCGGCCGGAGCGCGGGCCTTCCACACTGCCTGCTTCCCGCCTGCTCTGACCCTGTACTCTCCCCGACCCCCAGTCCACCGCGGGTCACTGGTTACGTTCCTCCTCCGGGCTCAGCTAGTGGGATCTGGTGGCCTAGAGGACCGAGTGGGCGCGCGATACATGCTTGGTGGTAACGGCGTTTCCTTGCCACCTGCTTCTCCTTTCAGTCCGATGCGCGCCTGTCTTCCCCTTCCTTGGAGGGTTTGGCTACTGGGGTCCGCGGTGGTGCAGGTCCGCGCGCGAAGAAATTGTACTCATATACCCGCCACAGTTCCCAGGGTCGCCTTGTGACTCAGACCCAGTCCCCAGCCAGGCCCTCCAGAAGGGCTGCAACTCTAGGACCCCCAGGTTGCGTGTCCGGTTCTCATGATCCCGTGTGGTTGCAGAGAAGGAGGAACTCGAGCCTGAAATCCGAATAGTGAACGGGAAGCCAAAGAAAGTCCGGAAACCTCGTACCATCTACTCCAGTTTCCAGCTGGCGGCTCTTCAGCGGCGTTTCCAAAAGACTCAATACTTGGCGCTCCCGGGGCGAGCCGAGTTGGCGGCGTCTCTGGGCCTCAACCAGACTCAGGTGGGGCTCGACTCAGGTGGGGCTCGCGCTCTGCGGGAACCAGGAGCGCACCGGCCACCTCGGCCGAGAAGCAGTAGGGTTCAGTACAAGGATTCTGAAAGTATATTTTAGGTGATCTTACTTCCAGGCCTCGGGCGGCCTAAACGTCTAGGCCCCAAACTGCAAACCCCCAAGGGGCTGCCGCGTGGGAGGGAAGAAAAGGGACCGAGGTGGGCAGAAATCCGTTGTCTTTCCGCTTGCCAGTAACTGAGCGAGTGGAATAGCCGGCACTCCGGAGGCCCTCCCGCTGTCACCATCACCACGGAGCACAAATGCCAGCGGTCTCGGCTTTTTGAGATTACCTCCCACAGGAGCGGGACCCTGCAGAGCCTCCGAGGCCGTCACACGTGATCGGCTCACCCACCCGGTCGGTGAAGGTGCTCGGTGCCCACCTTAGTTCTTTCTCTGCTCCCTCCTCTCCCCTGTCCCAAGCCCAGGTTCCCACTAATGTTCGGATCCTTTTATTACAAAGGTCAAAATCTGGTTCCAGAACCGCCGGACTAAGATCAAGAAGATG
>NW_006159514.1:599974-607927 GCF_000334495.1 Tupaia belangeri chinensis
GGCGCGGGCAGCGGCGGCAGCGGCGCAGGAAGCTCCGGCTCCAGTCCTAGCAGCGCGGCCTCGGCTTTTCTGGGCAACTACCCGTGGTACCACCAGGCCTCCGGCTCCGCCTCACACCTGCCGGCCACCGCGCCGCTGCTGCACCCGACGCAGACCCCGCAGCCGCACCACCACCACCACCACCACGGCGGCGGGGGCGCCCCGGTGAGCGCGGGGACGATTTTCTAACCCCAGGGACACCGCGCCAGAGACTGAAAGAGCAGAGACCAGTTAACCTCAGCGCTCGCTCCCACGGCTAGAGGGTCCCTCCTGGACCCGCTGCCGTCACCCTTCTCTCCCGGAAGCTGCGGCCCCGAAGCAGCCAGCCCCAGGCCCTGGCTCCCCGCGCGGCCACCGAGCCACCGGGAACTGAGAGGCAGCTCCTTGCGCCGCGGACTCCTCTCAAGGGAACAGGACAGCCATGTGGCGAGGGCCCCCCCCCACGGCTGCATCTCCTATCTGAGCCCCCCGGCTTCGGCCTTCTGGAGCCACGCCACGGACTTGCCGCCCCTCCCCTCCCTGCCTGGCAAGGCGGCCCGGCGCCTTCCTCGCCCCGGGCAGAGAGCTGGATCCCGGAGAGGGACGTCTGCCCCGCCCGCCAGTCTCCCCAGGCGCTCTGCAGCTCTTTTCTCCTCGCCCGCCCCCGGCCTCAGCTCGGATCCGCTCCGGCTTTTGACCTCCGGGGCTCCTGCCTGCCCGCCCTCCCAGGTGCCCCCGTGACCCCGGCAGCCCCGCCGCGTTCTGGGCCTTGCTGTTCCCAGCCCTTGGAGCCCCCATCCCCGCCCGCGCCCTAGCCCCGCAGGAACGTTCCCTTAGCGCCCTCCTCATCCATCACCAGTGGAGTTTTTTTATTTTTATTTTTTTAAAAGTTTAGGTGCCTTTGCGGATGACCTCATTTTGATGTTGGACAAAATGACTTTTTAATATGTGGACACTGCAAAAAAAATGTGTTTAAATTATCTTTTTAAAAACTTATTCAGGTTTCTTCGTCTGGACTTCAACATAGAGTTTGTAAATAAAAGTGTCTGTGCAGATTTTCCCATTGATTTATTTGTATAAAAATACGCATCTTTTCAGACTTTTTTGTACACCTCCAGTTGTGAAAACTGCGGTTTAGCAGTGACCTCAACAATCCCTCTGTTATATCCCCCTTTGAAAAAAAATTTCTCAGTTAAATTAAGCTACTGATTTGGGTTTGTGTTTATCTTATCCTAAAGTCTTTGTTCTTGAAATGAAAGGTATTTTGGGGTTATTTATTATGAAAACAACATGCTCTTAATGTTGATTTTACAATATGAAGAGATTATTTAAATAAATTATTGTTTTCATTGGATGTGTGCGCTTTCTCCTTGGTGCCAGGGTTCAGTAGGTAACGTGCTGGGGAGCCTAAGCCGCTGCCAGGCTAGGGAATCCGGTCGGATCGCAGCGACATTTACAGCTTTCGGAGGCTACGAGCTCCGTGAGGACCGGCGCGTTCAGGTTGGGGCCGCTGCGGTTGCATTCCCGCGCTGCCCCCGCGGGAGACCGCGCTCAAGGTTCGCCAGGCGGCGATGCAGTGACTCACTCCGCGCCGGGCGACGCCAGCCTAGGCCCGCCGGGCCGCTTCGGCGCCGGCGCCGTCGGAGCCGCCTCAGCGGGCCGGGTAAAGGTCTGAGCTCTGCCATACCCTGGGGTCAGACCCTACTTTGGACCCTCCTCTCCATTTCCCTTCATCCCTTCTGAGGCTGGCTGAGCGGAGAACCCTGTGAGTCACCCTCAGGAGGTATGGTTGGCTGCTCTGGAATGCTGGGCGACCCCGGCGCATAGGGCTGCCCCAGTACACACATGCATCACACTCTGAGACTGTCAGCATCACACCTATACTATCAAACACACACGGATGCACACAGTCACACTCGTGCTCTAGAACATTTTCAGATGCAGGCATACTTGGCATAGTTATACAAACACACACACTGACATACAAATCCATGCACTCACACACACTCCTATGCTGACATGCAGACTCACAAATGCACACAAACACACTCAGATACTGATGCACATTGCTATGAGAACACGCACATCCACCTCACTATTAGAGGAGAAAGGTCCACACACTATTCAGTGCTTTCTATTCTTGGTCTGCATACAACCGACTTTAGAAGTGACCCTACCTTCTGGCATTTCCTGCAGAGGCCGGGGCAGGAGGGTAATGCAGGTGTAAATTAAAAGTGCCTTTCCCTTAAAGCACTGAGGCCTACAGCTGGAAACTTCTTGGCTTGGATCACTAACTCTGTGACCTTGGGCAACCTACTTAACCTCTCTGTTATATTTACAGATCTGTAAGATAGGAGAAACCATAACAACTATGGCTCAGAATTGTCATTGGCATTTGATGAAGCAATGACAGGCACTCAATACATTTCAGCCACTTAGTATTCAGTATAACCGTTTTAACCTAGTGCACCCAAAAACATAGAAGCTTTAGGTTTGTTATTGTGAAGCCCAGAATTACCTAGAGGCTTTTCCAACTTCACTTCCTGTGGGAAAGCAGCAACCTGGGTTTGGGAGAGTTCTGGCCCCTTGTAGGCTTGAACCTCAGCCATCACCCCTGAAGGGAGCCACCTCTACTGGAGAGGAAGTTAGGCAAAGCAGAGAGCCCTGCTTGCCAGGTCCAAATCTCTTCTCCCTTAGGATGGTTATTCAGGCCATCCATGATTGGCCCACTCATGTGGCCCAGAAGCAGACATGAGTGGAGAGACTTTCTAGGTTTGGTGGCATCATCTGAAGAAGAATTCTGACGTTTCTGGCCAGGTCGTTTTGGATTCTGCTCTCAGACTAGTTTGAAATGGAGTGTGGTCCAGGGAATTGGGGTTCTGGGAAAGGCAGGGAGGCCACACAACCCAGTGCCCTTAGCATTTCTGCATTGGTTTTCTAAGCTGGGCTGAAACCCATGACCCTCGATTCTGGACTTTTCCCTAAGTAATCACTGTTTGGCAGACCCCCTTGTCCACCATCTCCCACCCCACTGGGCTCTAAATTCCGTGGGTTTTGAGTGCCAGTAGCTGGTGCCAGCCTTTCTCCTGCGATTGCCTCTGCCCTCCTCTCCTTGCGCGCGCTCCCTTCCCCCCTCCCGAAACCAGCCGGGAGAGACAGGGCAGTAAATTGGCTGGTGTCGAGGATCTGCTGCAGACAAGATGATTAAGAGGCCTACGCCGGAGCGCCCGGGGCAGGGAATGTCAGCCCAAGTTGGAATCACGCAACAGGCCTTGGCATGAGCGGAGCCTGGGAGCCGGGAGGGCGGGCGGCCTCAGCTCCGGGGTGGGCCAAGGCCCCACAGACTCGCCGGAGTCACCGAACCTGGCACCCGGCGGCGGCGGGGTCGGGCTGGGCCACTGTGCGCCTTTCTCAGGGGAGACAGCGATGCCTAGGGCAGGAGGGTGCAGGGGCTACGGGAAGGGGGCGTTTCCGCAGACTAGGAGAAGGGCAAAGAGAAGGGATCCCGAGGACGCGCCCGGGTCTCAGAAGTGGGGGCGGGAGGAGGAGGAGGGTTGGACCAGGAGAGGAACAAAGCCTGGCTCCAGGAGGCGGGGGCCGGCTCCAGCCCCGCCGGGGGCGACGCGCTGGCAAGTCTTTCTCACAGTCTCGCGGCCCGCCCGGAGACGCGGAGCCCTGTGATCAGCCCGCCGCGGCGCAGACACGCTCCCCCCGCGTTCGGCTGCTCTCCCCAAAGCGCGAATGAAAAATGGAAATGGGAAGCAGCGATCTCGGCTCTCTACACTGGGAAACCAGCCGCGCTCGAAGCCACACATAAATCTTCATTGTAATCCCCTTCCATTTGCTCGCGTGAAATATCAGACCAGAGACAGGATATGACAAGCGCTGGGAAGCAGGGGGAGGGTAGCCCAAAGGAGACGGGCGCCCGGCCCTCTCCGCTCCACCCTCTGGCAGGGCTCTCCGAACTGCCGCGGAGCGCAGGCAGAGTCGCAGTGCCAGCTGTGGGCCGCCCGGGCGCACCCACGTCGCCCGCCCCTTCAGTCCGCCTCTCCCCCACCCGTCACAACCACAGCGCGTCTGGCTGCGCGCCACCCCCCCCGGGCGCTCGGCTGGGTGCAGACCCTCCCCCGCCGGCTGCGGCGAATTCCCGCCGCTTGGCGGAGGCTCCCGGGCTGGGAGGGCAGAAAACAGAGGGAACGGATCTCGGGCCTAATTAGCCCTGCTGCAATGTGGGACCGTTTAGGAGGCTTCCCCTCGGCCTTTTTTCAGGATCACTTGTGAAAATTATGAATATCCGTCCTGTGTACGGATTTCCGAGACTGGTGGGGCGAATTTGCGGGACGTATCAGGTTTGGCGGGGGCGGAGAGCGCGGGAAGACAGGAAGGCTGTTTACAAACAGTTCTGAAGAAGATGGGTGGGGGCGGAGGCAGAAGGAGTAGGGAGAGAGTAGCGCGAAAGTGGAGGAATGGACACCCCCCCCCCATGTTAACCGCCTCACCCCATCCCCAAAGAGAAGGTCGACCAGAAAGTCTAGCCTTTCAAAAAGTCGTTCTTGCGGACTGTCATGCCCCGGTGTAATTTCCCCGCTCCTGCCTCCACCCCACATGCTCAAAAGTCACAAGCTTCTCTTCCGGGGACAGCGACCACCAGTGGCTTTAGCCTGCTTGGAATCAGAGGCAACTTTGACTACGAAGCTACAGATCTTCTCCTAAAAAGACAGGTCCCTTTGAATTAGACTTTGGGTCCAGGGTCCTAGAAGCGGTGAGCAGGAGCGCTGCCCTGGCCCTTGGCGCCTGGGCTCTTGGCACTCCGGAGACTGGCCATCTCTCACAGGGGTGGCACCCAAAGCCTCCTCCGGACTCCGCACCCGGGATGTGCTGGGCAAGTCGCCCTCACTCCGCACCTCTCACACGCACACGCACACACACACACCAGTGCAGGCGGATTGTGGAGGCCCCACATCCCTCCAAGCCCTCCCTCCACCCCCGCCATGGGAGTTCCCCTCTCCGGGACGGGTTTGGCAGTGATTGCCACATTACAAGATGTTACATTCCGCCCTGGGGCCTGGGGCCGGGCGGGGCGGAAAAGCCAGTGCTCCTCCTTTGGTGAAAGGAAAGAGCCAACAGGTCTTGGAGCTGCACCCACTGGGCGCATCCACGTGAGAACGCGGATGGGTCTCCAGACAGACCTTTTTTCTCCGGACCTCTCCAGCTGCGGCTCCCACTCGTCCTCCCGAGCCAAAGCGCACCCCTGGCAATGTCATAGTTCCCAGAGTGCGTGGCAGGGGATAGAAGGAGTCCCAGGAGTTCTGGTGCCACCAGCTGCGTTCCTGGTCGGGTCCGCCGGGTGATAGGAGCTGGGAGCATAAGGTTGAGCGGGGAGCTGCGGAAGATGGAGAATGGGTCCAGGCTGTGGGCTGCTGTGCAGAGGTTACACTTGGGGTGGGGGCGGTGAGGGGAATAGAGGAGGGAGAGGGAAAGCCTGGACCTGGAGCACGCTGGGTGCTCCCTGCGGGCAGACTCGGCCCGACGCGGGGCAACTCTTTACACCCTCCCGCCTCTGCCCTCCCGACTGTGGTCCGGGAGTCTCGGACACGAGAGGTGAAAGCACCGTTCCCGAAACAATGGGGACTTCGGGCGGGAGAAGCCAAGTCCCAGCGGCTCAGAGCGTTGACAGAGCTAGGGTCTGCTTCTCCCGCCGGGCGCAGCCCAGTTCCCCCTCCGCTGGGGCAGCCCTTGCCCCGCCCCCTCCCTCTACGGGCTTGGCCTCGGCTTCTTAAAGTCGCAGGGTGTCTCCGTGCCAGAGAGAAGCGCCGCCCAAGTGGGGAAGGAGCCTTGGGGGGATACTGTCTCCCAGGCAGTGGAGACAAAAGAAGAGCCCAGGCTGTCGCAGAGCGGGCGGGAGAACCCTTAGCGACTTCCTCCCTAGCCGCCCCCCCACCCGAAGCCCCCAAATGGCAGACAGGTAATCGCTGGCACTTGGCTGCCGCTGACACTCCCCCGAGGTGATCACCGCATCACCACCCTGTGGTTGCCTGGCACCGACACCTCAGTCCGCCACTGGCCCCCGAGGCCCAGCCGGCCGGTCACTGTGCCCTGCTTGGCTGCCAAGTGGAGGAACCTTGCAAGAATCCGGGAAAGGGGCCGAAGAACGGAGGAGGGGAGACCTCGAAAGGAAAAGAAGGAAAAGTTGATGGGAGGGGGGATCCGGTTCATCCACTTTCTTAGTTGCTTGCAGAATGCCCCCCCAGGTGTGTGTGGGGGGCTTCCCAAGTGTCCTGGCCCAGGCGAGCAGGCAAGAGGGAAAAAGGATTCTCTCCTCTACACATCCATGGGGAGAACAGTGAAAATTGCCTAGGGTGACCAATTTCCTCATTTGCCCCTATTAAAAGAAAAAACCCAAGAAATTCAATTAAAGCCACCCTGGCCAAGGCGCTATTTGAGGCATGAATGTCTCCCCTAAAGCTGCAGCAATCATGTGGCATTAGACACTTCCGGAATCCTATAGCCAACCTGAAAAATCCCAGACCCCCTTTTTCCCTAATTTTTGCTCTGATCTGTAATTTTATCCACATTTGCACTAGTTTGAGCATTCTGGCTCTCCCATCTGAAAGCCTGCAATTACTATATAATTCTTCGCAATTTCAGATGTCCTAATATGGACTGTAATTTTTGCGCAAGACAATTTCCTGCTATTTCAAGCATCAACATTGTCAAAGTTGTATGTACATAATAAATGGGAATATCAATGCATAGTTTTTAGCATAACATCTTGACTCCTCGATAATTATATCCGTTCGGAGCCTACGCAGAATTAGCCTGAATTGCATGGTAACTGCTGCTGCTTTAAAATTTTTAAAAATTACTCATAATTTTCCCAAAGATTACCAAGATCTCGAGTGCACAATGTCATCAGCGTAATGAAGAGTAAACATTTATGCTAATAATCTGCAATTTTTTTCATCAGCTATAAAGACAGAGGCTATATAGCCGAAATTTTCAGTCCTATTCTGCAAGCGCAGCGCTGCAAAAAGCCTGCGGCTCTCGGAGGCGCCTGGTCCTGGGGACCTCTTTCCACTTTTTACTTTCAGGATAGGAGGATGGGGCTGGGGGATTCTTTTTGGTTTTCTGGTTTTGTTTAGCCCTGGTTCGGTGGATTTTGTGTTTTTTTTCTTTTTTTCCCTTTTCCCTCTTTTTCTTTTTTCTTTCTTTTTCTTTTTTCTATTTTGTTTGGTTTGGGGGCTTTTTTTTTTTTTTTTTGCCTTTTCTTTCCCTTCATTATTCTCTCAGCCAAAAGCCGCCTTCGACCCTTTTGATTTGATGTAGCAAAGAGTGTGTGTCCAGATTATCTGAAATTGACACTGAAGAAGGTAAGGGTGGAAACCGGTTTCATTTTTCAGAGGGTTGGAAGGCAGTGCTGTGCCCGTGGTGACTCCCGCTCCGGGAGTAGGAGGGTGGGGGAGTGATTATGTATGCACCAGCTAATTCTTCCATCAAAACTTCTTGTCAGCGATGTCAGGATTATTTTTTTCCTTTTTATAAAAACACTTGATGTTTCAGGAAGTGTTAATCCCTGAAGATTGGGGGATGAAGGAGGAGATAGGGAAGCAGGGGGGGGTGTGTTTGACATGTTTCTTGAGCCTGGGGAAGGCACCCTTTAGAGCCATTTGCCTGTCTACACTGGACTTGGGGTTTGTTGTGGAGCTGGGGACTGAAGGATTTGAAGCCTGGGAGGAGGGACTCATACCCTCTGTACTGCACTTGGTAGAGGTTTTTATGGCCATGTGGGATGAAGAGCAGAAAAGTTTGCTTTAGCCTGTGATTTCAAGGGCGTTTACCCCAGGTGGTGGGAGGACAAAAACCAGAGAATTCTGAAATCGGCTTATAGAAGATACAGAAAGAGATGGAACCCAGAATAATGATTGAGGGGGGGGG
>NW_006159514.1:608031-632965 GCF_000334495.1 Tupaia belangeri chinensis
AGAAGAGAAAGGGAGGGAGCGAGAAGTAGGGGTGGGGGGGGGGGTAGAGGAGAAATGTTGCTTCTGTCCTCCCAATTTTTCTTTATCTACTATCTGTCTCAGGTTCTACATCCAGCTCCCAGACCTACCTTTCCTTGGGTGGCAGCAATTGACAATTTCTCTAAGAGGAGATAGCTCGTTGTTTTTTCTTTTTTAATCAAGTGACTATGAATAAATTCAGGCTTCCGTGCATACAGGTGGGGGAGATTATAAAACTTTTCCTGGCTCTTAAAATTAGTATAGAATTAGGAAGGATGAAGAGCCAGCTAACCCAGACTAGGTGGAGATTCTCAAAAGAAAGAAAAATAATAAGACATGACTATCAACGAGGGAAACCTAAGAACTATAAATATTTCCAATTTTTTAGTTAAAAAGTATTACCTAGATTTGGGGACTGAGATTTTCCACAATTAGACTAGCACAGTGTCAACCAGTCCATGCAAGCTTGTGAAAGCTAAGCCCAGTGAGAAGGGGGCTGGGAACTGTTGTTTCTGTCCCCACCCCCAACCGACTCCCTTTTTTAGAGGGAGTGTGTGTGAGAGAAGATATTAAAGAGGTATCTGTTGTTTGGCAATTTTGCTAAGTCTGTCTTCATTACTTTGCCGCTGTGCATTTGCTAATTTGGAGGCCCGGCCATTGACAAGCTTGCTCCATACACCTGCAAGCAATTTGCCGGCTCCGGTACCGGAGAATTGCAGAGATGGCAGCTCGCACCTATTTGATTTTTTTTTTTCCTTTTCTCAATGCACAGCAAATTTGGCTTTCAGTGCGTTATCTCTTTTGTTAATGCAAAAAGATTCCCTGGGCGAAAAAATTGCTCATAATTACCAGAGAGATGGGGAAACTGCATTAGAATAAATAAACCTGAAATTACTGTAATTATGTTGTGTTTGATGGGCCCGGCTTGTAATCAAGAAGAGAATACAGTGAAATGATGCTGACCCTCTTGGGTTTGCAGCTGTACGCGCACTTTGGGGTCTTTTTTTGCAGAAAAGAGTCATTTTGATAATCATTAAGCTGTGTGTAACCTATTTCAGAAGTGTTTTAAAATGAGGTTCACATTTTTTGAACAAGGGGAAAAAAAATCCCAAAATTGCATTTTGCCATTACAGACTCATACATAAGGAAAGGTTGTGTTTTCTAAGTGACAATTGTTAAGACATAATATTCGAAATCAGTATTTAATCATTATAATGAGGTATTGTTTAAATATAACCACCTTTAGATTATTCATAGTTTAATTAATATACTCATTATGAAAATCTTTGAATCAGATATTTGATGAACTACTTGTCAGTAACAAGGCAGCATTAATTAGGCCTATATTGAGATTAACATTTTTTAAAAGTACAACTGCTTATAATTATAATAGAGCCTAACTAAAGACCGCCTTCATTGAGCTAAAACTAATAATTTCTCTATTTGAACTGTTAGCAAGAGATTATTAAATTAGTATAAGCTAATATCTCAAAATATTAAAATCTGCTTGACCAAATAGATCTTGCCTGTGGTTTGGGGTGTTAGGCCCAGATTGTTGTCTGGGGGACACAAGTCAGATGCCTGAGAGATCTCCCTACTAACAGCCACATATCCCGGGAAACAAACCCAGAAAGACCCTTGTCCCCACTGGAGAGTCCAGCCAGGGAAATGGTTCCCTTTCTGAGCTTTGAGGCCAGGCCACCCGCCCAGGAAGCCCTAGTCTTGGAAATCGGATCTCCCACTACTTTAGTGCTCCAGGTCCTAGAGGAGGCAGGGGAAGGAAAAGCCCCAATCCCAGGCCTCGAGGTCCCTGGCTTCATCCCCCCCCCCCACTACCTCCCCTGCTTCCTCCACCACACGGCTTCTCCACCCCCACCTCCCCCCCCCCCCAACTCCCCCACTTCCTCCTCCCCTTCCCAAAGGGCTTCAGAAGAGCCCAGCGCATCTGATCTTTCACCAGCACCAATTGAAAAATGGGTGCTTGTCACAACACAGATCACTGCCTTCCCGGCTCTGCTCCCCACCGCGTGCAGGGTAGGGCCCCCCAAAGGCGGAGGACCAGCCCCTGCCCGCAGCAGCATCGTCGGAAGGAGGGTGCATGGGGGGTGGGAAGCAGAAATAGCATAAAACAGCCGATCAGGGTTCGCTGCTTTCCGGAGCTGCCTCGACCCTGCTGCGGAGTCTGGCGTTGGGGTTGTCCTGGGACTGAGTCACTAGGCAGAAAAGAGAACTTATCTGGTTCTAGCCTCCCTGAGCCCGCGCTCTCCTGGATCCAGTATATCTAAGAGCTTCATCAGAGGTGCCTGCATAATGGCTTGACCAGGGTTTTTATTTTTTCCTGGGAGGTGGGTGGTGGTGTGTTTGACTCTGACCAGCTCTCCAGTTCCAATAAGTGAACTGAGTCCATCTGTCCCTCTCTTGACACCTCAATTTCTGGAAGGCACATCCGGATCAGACAGCAGGAACGGGCGTTTCTCGCTGTGAAGGGGCTCAAGTGGCTCCCTGGGACTGTGCCCGGTCCTCTGGAGCACAGATTGATTGGGGGCGGCCTAACAGACGTGTCCTTCAGGCCTTGTCAGGCATCTCACGGGTCTTTTCTGCGAAGGGATCTGAGGCCTCCCGGTGCAAAAGCTTGAGACCAGGTCCCAGCCAAGGCCCAGAAGTGAGGGGCAGGGAACAAAATAGGGCAGCTCTGCTTCCAGGCTTCCGAGGAGCCAGCTGGGCAGCGGTTGGGCACGGGAGGAACTCAAATCTCCCAGGGGCTGCGTTTGATCGCTGTCTTCCTCTCCTCACAGCCTGTCTTCATCCTTTCTGTTCCAGATGCCGGGCTTTGCCCTGCGCACCTGTTTCTGAGCCCCCTTCCTTGGGACCCTCACCAGAAACTCTCTCCACCCTTCCGACTCAGGTAGGGGTCAGACACCCTTGGGGGATGAGGAAACCAGGCAAGAACAGACCCAGTGGAGCACCCCTCAGGCCTTAGATGGTATCTTGGAGTGTCTGGGATCTCTGCCTCCATGTTACTTGTCCCAGAAGTGGGTACCCGGCCTGGCCCCCTGCACCCTCACACAGCACGCGAGGCAGCAACTCTTTCTTGAAACCATAATTTTACTGTCTCAAAGAAACTTTATAACTTATTTACAAAGTTTTTTTCCCCCCAAGATACAAAGCAATAAGTTAACATTCTCAATATAAAACTAAACTTTGACATAGAGAACACAAAACACTGTTGATTTCAGTTGATCACATTTCCCAAATTTCACAAGTAAAATGTCAAGATTATCATTTCACAAAGCATTGGGTTTTACAGCCACACACAACGGAACAGAAAAAAAAGGCTAAGCTTGTGCAACATGTTTACAGAACAATAATAATAATAATAACGATAATAATAACAATAATAATATGTACACTGATTAGATCCTGCACTGGAGACTGTGCGTTCAGGGTGGTGACTGGTATTACTCTGTGGTCGAGCCTCTAGGGATTGTTATAAAGCTGCTTTTGTCTTACTTTAAAGCCCAGTGGAGATAGGGCGCTTGCTCCTGCCTGCTCTCTCTCCCCTGCCCATCAGACCTCTTTCTAGCAAAGGAGGAAATCAGGATTTTCCTTCTGGTCCAGGCAGAGTGACCAAGCATTCCTCTCAAGATGAGAAAATTGTGTTGGCTTCATATATCTTTCTTTTATTGTTATTTAAAAAATAATACAGAAAATGTAAAAAATGCAAATCATTCGGCTCCACCTCGTCATACCATCCAAGTACAAAAGTTACTGTATAAGTTAAAAAGCACCACATCCCCCTTATTCGTTTTTTCCAGGTGCATTTAAAGTAAACAGTTCGTTTGGACAGTGCCCTCCACGCTGCCCACAGAACCCCAATTCGGCCAACACTCAGCCTCAGGCAAGTCCATTTTTCAATAAATAAAACCCCCTCCCACCAATTTCCCCCCAAATCTCAAACAAGCTACACAGATGGTCAGACAGGGCCCAGGAGGCCGGAAGGGACAAACATCCCAAGATCCAGAGATGGGCGGCGGGCAGACCGCGCAGGCTTGGACTTGGTGACTTTTTGCAGAGGCTGCAGAATGAGGACAGCAGATAGAAGAGGACCTTGACTTCATTGGCGCACAGACAGAGCAAAAGGAGACAAGAGACTTGACAGGACTGAAAAGAGCTTTTGCCTTTTCTACATTTTTGTTTGTTTGTTTCTTTTCCTGATAGTCCCACAAAGCTGAAGGTCGGAGGTTTGGGTCAAGTGGGTTTGTCTTGGAGCTCGGGCTGTCTCAGGTGGCTGTGCCTGCACTCCCTGCTGTCACCGCGCAGCCCAGGCCCGGGTTAGGACAGAGCGCCGGCACCGGGGAGTAGCCGGGCAGGACAGCGCGGGCTCTGAGGAGGCGGCCGCAGGGCGTCCTGTCTTCGCTTTTCCTTCTTTCTTTCTGGACCCTTCTTCTCCTAGCCCAGGGCACACAGACAAGGAGGATAGACCGGGAGCGGAAGGGGCCCGGGCCGGGCCGGGGGAGACGGGAAAGTGACGGGTGTAGGAGGCCGAGCAATCTCACATGAGCTGGGGTTGCTGCATAGCTTCTTGGTGCGCAGAAGGGTACCACGACGTGTAGCTGGGGATGTAAGAGCCGGCGCTGCCTCCTGAGCCCTTCCCGGATGAGGAGTTCGGGTTCCAGCCCGGCGGTACCGGTGGGGATCCGGCAGACAGAGCCCGGCCGTTGGCCAGCGCACTGCCCTCCAAAGCCGCCCCTCCCTGCTTCATCAGCTTCTTGAACTTGGAGCGCTTGTTCTGGAACCAGATCTTGACCTGCAAAACCAGACAACAGCGTGACTCCGACTGGGACCTGTGACTCTATTTTGGTATCGGGGAAATAAAGAAGGATATCGGGGACCAGCAGAAATACCATCACCCGCTGCCCTGCGCAACCTGGCAGCTCTCTGCCGCAGAAGCAGAGAGCCTGTAGCCCAAGACTGGACCGCTCAGAGCCAGTGAGCCGCAGAGTCAGCTCCCAGAGACCCAGGGTTGAGACGTGGTGGTGAGGGGCTCGCGGGGATCCAGCCCTTCGCTGCCAGGGGCTCAACCGGACCCTGGCTACCATCTGTGAAAGATGCAACGTCTGCTCAGCACTGAGCCAACCATCCCAATATTAACATCAATAAAAAAAAATAGAAAACCTAAGGAAGGAGTGGAGGAAATTTATTTGCAGTGCGATCCGTCCTCCTTTTGCGCCACTTTCTGCTCTTGAGTGAGGTGGAGACCGACTTGAGGAGACTCGTAAGATTTTAACGTTCCTTTGGACTCAAACCAATCTTTCCCTAGGGTCTTAGGCTCTGTTTGTTTTCCCCAGCTCTGCTCCAAATCCCGGACTGGACGTTAGAAACCCGCACCAGCCGAGATCAGAATGTCCAGGGGCATCCCGGAGTCTTGGAGAAATCCGGGGGAGGAGGGAAGGAGTCTGGCTTCATCTACAGTCAGTGTCAGGGATTTAGCCGGTGAGAGGGCGAGGAAAGGATCCCCCCACCCTTACCCCAGACAAGACATGGAGGAAGAAAACCCAGGCGGCGGTCCAGGCCGGAGAGACTAGCCACACATTTTAAAGGCAAAGGCGGGATTAAGCCCAGAGTCTATTGTTTTAGTTGTTCGGGCACGTGTGACCTCAGAGTGTTCGAACGAAACATCTGGGGAGATCCTTCCGGCCCCTTAATAGAAATGTCCGGGAATGGAGGGCCAAACGCAGGCAGCACCGGGTAGAGAGAGGAGAGGGAGAGCTCCACCAGGGAGCATGAAGAAGGAAGGAGAAATGCTAGGAGCCAGGGAAGACAAAGACAGACAGAAGGGCAGACACACACACACACACACACACACACACGCACGCACGCATGCACACAATCTGACACCCCGACCCTAGTAAGCAAGAAACGAAGCCTAGGGCGCAGGCCGGCCACGGGAAGCCAGTTTGACTGAAGGCAGCGGCGAGGTACCTGCGTTTGCGTGAGTCCCAAGGAGGCCGCGAGCTCCGCCCTCTCGGGCAGAGCTAGGTACTGAGTTTGCTGGAACCTCCGGTTCAAAGCCTGCAACTGCAAACTGGAATAAATCGTCCTGGGTTTGCGGATCTTTTTCCCCTTGCCATTGAAGCGCACTTCACCGCCTTCCACCACCGTGCTCTTCTCGGAGTCAGCCCCTGGAGGGACAGCAGAAGTGGGTGCTGTTGTTAACGCGGGGGCTGCTTTTAGTGTGGAGAGCCCAGAGCGAGTGGCTACCAAGGGGTGGCTCACACAGGGCCAGGGAGAGAACGTTCAGGAAACTCTGAAAGCCAGGAAAGGGTCCCCCAAAGTCCGTGGGCCCAGCAGGGCCGCTGCAGGCGGGATGGGGCCGTTTCCAGGAGAGCAACTCCTGCCTGTGCAGGGAAAGTTTGCTATTTTTGCAGGCGGTAGTTGAAGTTTAATTACCCTTAATTGCATACATTGTTTATAGCACTACGCAATAAATAATTACCGAGACTAATACGTGCACATGTGGGTTTCTGTTTTCCAGAGGGGCATTGTGTGCTTGGCGCACACCGAGCAGCCCAGAGGCCCAGCCAGTGCCAGGAGACCCTCTCGGATTTATCCTTTGCTGGATAGTTGTGAATTGGGTAGATTTAATTTTTTTTTCTTTTGCTGTGACAAGGATTCATAGATTGACCCATTAACAGTCTCTACTCTCTCTCCTCTTCTGTCTCCCTCCCTCCCCCTCTCTTCTCTTCTCCCCCCTCTCTTCTCCCCCTCTCCTTCTTTCCCTCTCTCTGCCTCTCACCCTAGTACCTCCTCCTCTCCCTCTCCCTCTCCTTGGCAAATGCACGTACCTGGGTCCTCTAGGCGGCTCTGGGCGAGGCTGGCGCTGCCCGGGTAGGACTGCACCGAACTGATGTAGGGGCTGGACGCGTGGCTGCTGACCGAGTTGACGTAGGGGTAGCCCAGCGGTCGGGAGAAGGACGAGGCCGAGCTGTAGGCGCCGTCGGGCTGCGAATGGCCCGCCGAGTGTAAACAGTGCATAGAGTAGTGCCCGTGGGACATGGGAGAAGGAGACATTTGCTGGTTGGGCGGCCCAAACTCCATAAACACCGCCTTGCCCGACACGGGGCTGTTGAGACTTTCTGGCATGGTGGTCATGGTCATCTCTTCTCGCGGGGTCTGGGTGTGGGTCTTTCTCTCCTCTGCTTTCCTTTTGGGGGTCTCTATGTTTCTTAGGACAGGAAGGAACCCAATTTAAGCGGACAGGGGTTTTCACTTTCCATTCATAAGAAAATGGAGTTTGTCTCTTTGAAAAGTCTAAGCATGATGCTGCTGAGCTCCCCAAACTCGGTTCAAAGCTTTGACTCAGCCAAGGTCATAAATATTCATGAGCTGGCGGAGCTGATTGGTCCGCTGTCTTGCATAATCACCGGGGATTGGTCCGAGGCGCTCCGACTCCGCTGGACTAGAGCACACGCGGCGGCCGGGCCTCGGGAGAGACGCGTCCACCTTCCCAGGCCGGGGTTCCTCTGCAACAGAGCGCGCAGCGCGGAACGCACAATGGGCTGTGAGGTCCGCGCCGGACCTCTGCGGCCGGTAGCTCTTCAGCCTCCCGCCTCCCTCGAGTGCGTTCCTCCCTCGAAATCAACCAGCGGCTCCGCGCCACAGCCCTCCCCACCGCTGTCCTCCCCTTCCCCCTGTCTTCACTCTCCCCCCCTACGAAACCCACCCTTCGTCGGCTTCCAACGCCAGAGACGCAGAACCACTTCTAGTCGCCGCCACCCAGACGCGCGCTGAATAAGGGCGTCTTTGAAGCCTGGCGGCGGCCTCTGGAACGCGGATTCACGCACTGGGGGCGCCGACAGCGGCCAATGATAGCGTTACTCGCGAGCGCCTTGCGCCTAACGCAATGCCCTTTGGTTGCGCCTCACTGACCAGGGTCCGCTCTGCCACATTGCTGGGGTCGGGGTTTGAGGGCCTTCCCCCGGAACTCAGCCACTCGGCCGCCGCGCCGCCGCCGCCGCCGCTCCCTGGGGCCCGCTCGCATTGCTCCAGGCCTGCTGGCCAGCTTCAGGCTGCACGGGTCTGATTAAAGCAGTGCGCGTGGAGAGCCAGGATCCCGCGCTTCTCCTCCCAGGAAAGGCGGCCGCACCGCCCCCTCCCCGAGGCACACACCCTCTTTTCCTCCCAACCTTCCTCCGCCTCCCCCTCCCCTCTCCACTCCCTCCGCGCGGTGCGCCCCGGGCTCACTAGCCCCGAGGGAGCGGCGCAGCGTGGAGCCGAGGGGCCAGAGGCTCAGTTCTTGAGCCCGGGAAGCTAGGTGGTCATTTCCCGGCCTCCTGGGGTCTGGCGAGAGTACCCGTGGGTTTAGGCGTTCCTGGGGGACGCCGAAACCCGCGGCAAACCCAGTCCTGTGGTAGGCTCGCTTCTGTGTGTGTAGACATCTCTCTCATTGTCGTCCAGTATCTTCCTCACCTCCAGTGGCTAAGGCGGGCGCTATGGCCCTGGCGGGGGCAGGGCTGGTGGAAGCAGGAGCTGCCACGGCGCTATCTTCTGGGGTGCTAGGTTAGGTAAAGAGCACAAAGCCCCCCTCCCTGCACTGACACACAGCCACCCCCGTGCGGCGTGGCGCATGCCGTGCTGGCTGTTAGGGGCTGTTGGTTCCCTGTCCCGCCAGCCCCACGGTGAATCCCAAATTACTTTGTTAGGTAATTAGAAAGTGTTGATAATTATTTCTTTCATAATTTAGCGGTGTGACGGGAACAGGGAAATGATCTTGTGAAAGTTCACACGTGCAGATGTATTAGTTACTGATTCATTTGATTAAATGGTAGTCTCAAGTGCTCAGATCCGCAGCTGAAGGCGCCCCATTAGCATAACACTGATGTTTAATTTTCATACGCATAATTAGCCATATATTTAACACTAATAGCAACATGCAGCCTTTCAGCGTTAAACAGCCCGGGATTTGATCTGGCCTGAGCTGAACCTTCGCCGTTGCACCTTTCCCTGTCTGGAGTATGCAATGATCACAGGACAAACCTCTGTAATCAAGCACATTTTGGCAGAGGGAACACCAATAAAAATGAACATTCAAAACAAATTACAGCAGTGCTGCCGTTACAGATATTAGCAGAGGGGGGTTCTCTCTTTTGTAACTTCTGTAGCAGCTGCTGCTGCCCGCGGAATTCCTCTCCTTTGGTTTAAGGGCACGATGCTGGGGGTAGAAATATTTCAGGCAGCGTGGTTGGAGCAAAGAGAAAAACAAAAGCAAAACAACAACAAAAACCCCACAATCCTCCAAACCAATAACGGGGTTGCCAACGTTAAAGAGATTTTTTTTTTCTCCCTTAATCACCGAACCACACGGTGAGGCTTTGTAGCAACAACCAGCTAATGACTCCGCCACCAGACAACTCCTGGAGCCGATCGGCTCGTCGTGATTTCTGAGTCGCACTTGTGGTTTTAATTGCTCCTTCCTAGCGCCTGTTTTGGGGTGTGGAGTGCCTAGCCCTGCACCCAGCACTGCAGCTCGGATGTCGCCCAGGCCCCAGGTCTCTCACGCCTGCCGTGGGGGCCCACGTAAGTGATCGCCACAGCTGACGGGGTCGGGGTTGGGACCCGGGAAAGAGGGACTGCTGATTTCCGGAGCTAAGGGCAAGGCAAGAGGAAACCCGACGGTAGAAGCCGCCTGGGGCCAGTATATTCAGAGAATTGCAGAATGGGGGAAGGGGACTGAAACCGCCGCTGGTAATGGCAGTATCCGGGGTGCTCTGTCCCTTCGCCTCTGCAAAAGGAGGGAAGACTTTCGTGGCGCAGGGGACCAGGCTGGCTCTCGAGAACAAAGGTCTAGCCCCCTCCGAACAGGGTTTCAGATTCTTGCTTAATTTAGAAGTAAATTGTATATGGGTCAGGGAGTATCTAAACTCCAGAATTATTTCACGTCGTGGAGAAAGTGGTTCTGGAGAGGGGCTCTGAGCCAGAGCCCTCAGGCCCAGCCGCGCCAGGGATAGCGTCTCAGTGTGCGATCTTATCTCTATTCTAGGATCTTGGAGTGGGTCCCTCCCACCCTCCTCGCTAGAGCGCTAAAGCGACACCTGTTTTGAAATGCCGGTTTACTTAGATCTCTGCTGGTCCCAACTCTAAGACGAAACAAAACTGTCAGGGGTCTCGGATTCTCAGTAGGACCTATTGGGGTCACTCACGGACTGGGTGGCACTGGTCATGTTAGCCATAGCAGCACTAGGCTAGAATCTTGAAGGCTCCGGGAGGTGTGGGACCGGCTCAGCTGGCAGAGGGGTGGAGAGGCATTCAGGAGGTGTGTTTCAATCTACTTCCTAACCTGTTTCAAAGCATATTAAATGAGGTTCGTTTGTTAATTCAAGTTTGTTTCTAATGGCGCTCCTTAGCATTGGCAGTATTGGAATATATATATATACACACACACACACACATACACACACACACTTTCAGTTAGTTGCTTTAATAAATGGGATTATAAACCTGTCCCATAAATACCTCAACCTCAAAATAATTGCTGCACAACAGCATGTTACCCCAGTGGTTGGTAAAATCCTGTGGTCCTAATAACACTATCCTTGGGGAACCTCTGAGTAAACTGATCCTGATCCGCAGATAAGATAAGGCACTAATCGTTGAAATCCGATTGCTCTAGGAAAGAAGTGAAGTCATTCCCTGGCAAATTTCTCCCAAGGCCAGCTGGGCCCTGTTCTGTAGGGAATCTGGATTGTTCTGGGTAGCAGCCTGTCTCTGGGCCTCTGCGTGGCCGGCTCCCCAGCATGTCAAAAGTTTTTCTACAGACCCTGTAAATCCTCAACTCCTCCCTATTCTTTTTCAGCTCTCAGATCCAACAGAACTGAATCATTTCTATCCGAAAGCTTACATCTCTGGGATGCAGAGAAACCAAGCTGGGGACTGGGGGACTCCTGGAAATCCCAGCTGATGGAAGAGGTGGAACTCATTGCCCTTCTGAGTTGCTCATTGTCCCGTTCCCTTCTCCTTCCCCACCACCCTGAGAGTCACAGAGCAAGCTGGTTCTCAACCAGCTACTGGGAACACCGAAGCCACCTGTTGTGGCGACTACAGGTGCCCGCATGTCCTTGGCCTCTCTGGAGCCCAAACTATATTTAGCAGAGTTCAGTGCTGACAGCCAGACTCCTCACTGGACTCCCTCCGAGGGGACGGCTTTCTTCCTGGATTGCTTCAGGCCCAGTTCTTCCCCACCTTCGAGGACGGGTGTGAACAAGTCCTGGACCTCAAGCACAAGGGAAGGGACGGTGTTCCGGGCAGGAATGGGCCCTGGGAGACAGTCGAATCCTCGGATTCCTGCTCCGCAAGCGGGTTGAAGCTGCTGACCGGCCGACCCTGGCTCTCTCTCGGGTCAGCGGGGCCCTTGCTCTCCTCAGATCCTCTAAGTCTCCAGAACACTTTCGTGACTGCTGCAGCGTGAGGTGGGTCTGAAGAGGGCCAGCCAGGAAAGGGGTCAGTTTAGGGACTAGGCGACCGGCTCACCCCGCAGGCACTGTTACCATCTGGGAGGGGAGGGCCAAGACCGAATTCCTAGTGCAACAAATGATGTAGCGTGTGTGTGTGTGTGTGTGTGTGTGTGTGTGTAAAGTTAACCTCTGGCATGGCCTCAGAGGATGCCGGTCGGGGAAGGCAGAGCCTCAAGGGACCAGGAAAGTCGCGTTTCTGGTAAGGAAAACAAAACAAAAAAAAAACCAGCAGAAGCGCCAGACCCGGGGTTCACAGCCAAGGACATGTTTGTAATCGATGCCTCTATTCGAAGGCTAATCTTTTCATCTTAAAGCTGCAATGAGGGTAAAAGAAGCGGAAGTCCTGGGGGGCAGGGCAGGTGCTGGTCCCGGCGGACGCCCTCCGTCAGACCAGTGTGTGAAATCCACAAGGGGAAAAACATTTAAAATTTGCAGCTGACAGCGGGCTTTTCTTCCTGAGCTCCCGTGTAAAAAGTTCAGAGACAAAAATTACCCACCCACTCTATGCCCGCGGTAACCGTCAGAAACGTAAGGAGTGCAAACACCATGGATTTGAGGTTTTTACTCGTGACAAGGGCAAGAGAAAACCGTGCTTCTGGAATCCCCGGTGTCCCAAACGAGGGCGTCCCCATTCTCCAGATGCGGGAGATTCCCGCGCTAGGAAGCCGAGCCTGGAGCCAGGGTTCATCATTCGGAAGCTGCCAGACATCTCCCGGCTTCAGATCTGATTCCCCAACTGCCCCCAAGCCCCACAGCGTTTTCCCAAGTCGCTACTGGGCGCCGGAGCGGTTCCTGCACGACCCGGTTCCCCAGCTCCTTCTAAAAGTTCTTTAGCTGGACCTCCGCTATTCAGATAAAAGGCGCCGGGCCTCCGCGACCTGGGGCCGCTCCTCAGGGTTCGTGCGGCAGTTTGGTCAGGATCTGCGCACCCCTCGACGTGATGAGAACTGTGTGCTCGAACTGGGCGGACCTGAAACACACATCGAAGCCGTCAGGAAGCACGTCAGGAGCCGGGGCCGCACGCACCAGCTCCTGGCGCTGGCGGACTCGTCTCCCCTGCCCAAACAATTTAAAGGCGACAGCGCGGAAAGCGAACACCTTCGATTGTCTAAGGAGACCACTGTCCAAGCATCCTCCAGGACTTTAAATTCAGGGGATCCCTCGGTGATGATTGGCTCTGTAAGAGGGAAAATATTTACTGCAGTGACCTCATCAGATTCTTGTCAAACACAGTTTCGGCTGATTATCAAAAAAGAGAATAAGAAGGTTCTCCTCCCCTCCCCTCAAGGGCTTCCTCCACGGGTTCATGTTGTCATCTTGCAAGGGCTGATAATTGACGTTGCTTACATAGTATAAGACGAACTAAACAGTAGGAAGAGAAGACGCTATGGCATTAAAAAACGTATGAAGTTGTCTAGTTCATATTTTTTTTTTAGAAAAACAAGGGCATTTTAATCAAGCCTTAATTAGGACCCCGTGGATAATAACCACCCAAACACCAGTCCCTCTTATAAATACCAGCCAGTTTTTAAAAATATTTGAATTTTAAAAACATGCTCAAAATGTTCATTAATCAGCAAATAACAATTTTCTTATTTCACTCTAATTGCTTCTCCATTAAGTCCCACAGTCAGAAATATGATGCCTTCGTGGCCCCAGGTGATTGGGCTTCGGTGGTGACACCAATCACAAATCAGCCCGAAATGGGCTGCCAGAGAGCACAAGCCACTAACTGACAAGAAGCAAGGGACATAATCACCTCTAGTTACTGGGTGTTAATGAAAAAACAAAGCAAAACAAAACAAAACAAAAACCCCAAACACCACATTATGTTGGTAACAGAATTAGAGGTTGGCCCGCTGCCGTTTCCTAAATGTGTCGATAAGTATCTGATTTAGGAAGATGGGGCTCCAGCACATTATTTAATCAGATTTACTATGTATCCGAATTATTTCATTACACTGATTGGCATTATTACTCCTTCACCGGACTGCCGGGCTTCGGCCAGCGCCACAACTTCTGCCCAGAGCTACCCAAGAGGAACACCAGCATTTACCTATAGTGAACGCCATGCCCTCCTCCATGAGAAGGTCATTGTCATTCTCTGCAAACAAAAAACATAGGAGGAATGAGAATAGGAAATGGGCAGGACACAGAGACACAGAATTAGGGTCATTTCCTCCCTTTCTTTTCTTTTAGGGGAGAAGGAAGGATGGTAGCTTCTGGAGTCCTGTCAAATACAGGGCTCCTGGGCCTGTCTTTACATTACCTGGGCTCTGGGTCAAGCCCCCCCAGAAGTTTGCCAAGGCCTGGCAGGGACGGCCTGAGTGTTTTAGACATCTTTCCCACTCCCTCTCCAGACTGTCCCCCAGACCAACTGCTGCAGGCCTTACTGGGTCCGGGGTCTGTTCCCGCCCCTTTACCCCAAAAAGAAAGAATGCAAAGGGAGGGTAGCCCACGGGGGTGCAGGTTGTGGTCTCCAACTTTAATAACTCCAGGCAATGACACTGAATGTGGCACCAGGCTGACAGGCTCTGTTGCACGCTCACTCAGATAGCATCGGAGCTGCTTCAGGTGGCACTCTTTGCCCTGAAGGGGGTTCTGACCAGCTGGATTTCTAAGGATCCTTTAGGAAGTTGGTTCCAGGCAGATCTCACTTCCAGTGCACAGATCAAGGTCCCAGGACCAACTTTCTTTTGGTCCCTGTCCTTGAGGGTACTCTGTAGAGCTGTTTCCTACCTATACCCAAATCTCCCCACTCCTTCAGGCCCAGCCCTGCCTTCTCACTGTAAGGGCGCACACCCAGGCAGTGAGAAACACGGGCTGGGTATCATCTAGAAAGCAGTACAGAGCACATGCTGCTAGATGCGTCAGCTGTCAACGCTGTGGAGGGTGTAATGGAGTTAACCACAACAGTCAGTGGTTACTGCTGGGACACTGACGCAGTGGCATTTTGCTTTCAGTAACTTTTTCTAGACAAATATCCCTTGTGCCTTCCAGTCGTGCTCCTTTTGGGAGGCAAAAAATAAAATAAAATGAAATAAAATGAAATAAAATAAAATAAAATAAAAATTAATAAACTTTATTATAGACTAAACTTCTTAGTTTCTAATCCAGTGACATAGTAATGTGCTGTATAAGTAGCTGCCCCTTCAGAGAGGGAGAGAGAGAGAGAATGTGGATTCAAAGTTAAGAGAAAGAGTTTCAGAAACAAAAGTGCCTGAGTTATCCTGATTCTGTTCAACAAACAGGTTTCAAATTAATTTTCTTACCATGATGCCAAATTTCTGGATGTCCATGAAAATAAGATCCTATTCCATGCCCCACAAAGTGTGGACAGACTTGCAAACCATGCTGAGAAGTTATGCGGCTTTGAAAATGACCCAAAAATATTTAATTAAATTAGGTAAATTTTTAATGCATACTAAGATTAAACAAAATCACCTTAAATTAGTCTCTGAAAAAGAAAACAAAAAGTTATACTGAGAGTCAGATGATTATATTAATATGTTTTCATTATTCCAAATAAGTTTCATTTTAGTTGTGTCTTGTAATATATGTTACTTTGGGTACATGAGGAAGGTACGTGACTGACACAGTGGTTCAAGTCATCTTAGTGCAGTACTCAAACAAGGGCACTTTCAGACAATAAATGTGTGTGCATATACACATACAGATTGAGATCAATAACCAAGATATGTGCATGTAAGACAGGTCACAAATACATGCCTTTTTTTAAAATGGGATTTCACAAAAAGCGCAAACTACCACTCATTTGGGAACCAGAATAACATATTATGATCTATTGTAGAAATAGGTCTTTCTACTTCCATGATTGTCTTCATCCTGGTCTATTTAAAAAATGTTAAACGTGTTCTACACGGGCATGCACACATGTGAAATCTGCTTTGTCCTCTAAAACTTTGTGATCATTTAGAAGTTCCTCTCATTAACAAAATAAGTTTTTTTTCTTTTCTTTTCTTTTCTTTTCTTTTTTATTTTTTACTAACTATGACACTTAGGAAGAGGCAGTATTGTGATTTTTGATTTCTAATGCTTTATTAGTTACTTCAGTATGCAAACGCTGTGGGTCCTATCTATCCTATACAAGTGAAATCTAATAGATGGTAGCCCTAAAAGGACCACCTACAAGGTTGAAAGTTGTTGACATCTGGTGAACATGTTTATTTTCTGGGAGCATCATACAGACAAGAACCTATGTACAATTAACGATTTATGTTGTCATGTGAGCAAAGGGCACAGTGCCCCTAACCCTAACAATGGATGGGCATTTACAAGGTTACTATTAGAATTCCTAGAAACAAAGAGTGTTTTTAGATTTCAAACTAGAGTTTCCGACAGGCCCTAGGTTTACTTCCACATGAACTCAGAGGCTCTTAACCAGCATCTGTATGGGCATTTGTATCTATATTATTTTTTCTAAACATTTTCAACCATCTCCAGATTTGTAAGATAGCTTCACTTAGACTAGAAAGTGACTATACCCGGCACATGGGCAGCCTCTCATTCAGATTTAATTTCACTTCAACCAATAGTGCAGAAATATGTAAGTTATGCATATTTTGAGGACAGGAATAACATGTTGAAGTTTTTACCCCTTAAATTGTATTTTACGGTGATGGTTATTTCTGTGGGTCTTTACAATTTGGCAGGAGGTTTAACATCTTTTCCAAGATGTTTCTATTTGTACCACAACATTTCTGAACAGATACTGAATGTGGACGATGGAAGAAGGATTATTTTAAAAAGCTAATAATATAGATTATTTTATTTTTAACAAGAATGTTTTCCAACCTAAACCTGTAAATTTTGTTATTTCAGTCCCAATAAACCTCATAATTCTAAGAGCATTCTGTATAAACTATGCTTCAATTTCTTTTCTCTTAAAAAAAAATCTAGTTTTTTTTTTCTTTTAAAGGATGCAACTGATTGGCAGACATCACAGCTACATCTTAAATGTGTGTTACAATGGCCATCTTCATTTTAATTTCCGATGAGAGGAAAAGAAGAAAGCCTGCTCTGAAAAAACACTTGGGGTCCCTCCCTCTATCATACCTCTCATTCCTCTTCATAAAAGAAGCTGGGCAATTACTAGGTAGCTAAAGATATCTGAGTGCATTCTCCTACAACAATTTACTCCAAGTCCTGCTGGAACTTCTGGCTATAGGCGGATCACAGAAACCGCGTCATGGACGCAAAGGTTAGAGGATTTCACAGCCGGATGGAAAGAGCAAAAGTGCAGGACAAATCTCCCAGTTCCTTGGTTGAGCATCCACTGCAATGCTCAATTCCCAGGAGCTAAGTAGATCCTTCTGTCTGCTGTTCAGGATATCGTCCCTTTGGACTGGTAGGTAGTGTTTAACACATGCTTACTGGGACGAAATGGGATAAAAATCTCATTAATGTTCTTAAACACTGTGTAAAAGCATGCCCTTTCTATTTTGGGATATGCAGGGAGTGCAAAATTACCTGATTGTAGGGTTTAATAGACAATCCAAGTGACTGGTAGTCCCATACTCCATTCCTCTGACACGGAAGCAAGTGCTGGTAGCCTCAACTGTGGCACGGGAAGGCGGTGCACTGGGGAAGGCAACGCAGGGCGGGCAGGAGTGTCCAAGGAGCATGCAGTCGCTCTCTGCACCAGCCCCTGCAGGCCCATGACCATTTCTGAACACAGGAGTATTCTTGCTCTGGATATTTTACTATGAAATCTGCCTTCTCTTTGCTGAAATCTACTGAAAAGAACCCTCCAGGTATTCGCTCTTGTGTTTTGACTTTCTCTTAACTGTTGATAAAAATCTTTTCAGAGAGTATGCCACCCACCCATGAGCCCAAGCACATTTAGGACTGGAAGTCCTTCATGTGGAATGTCTGGAGGAGAGGAGGAAGAAGTTATGTATAAAGGTAGTTTATGAGCTTACTTTTCAGTCACACTGTACTATTATGGTTCATGTTTCGGTTAGAGTTTCTAGTTGTATGAGAAATATCTTTGAAGGAGTTTCATCTTGTGACCATTTTCCTCACTTTAAGCCCTTATCATGAGGCAGCTGTACTCAATTAAAGTGTGGTCTAGATAAATGAAATTTCTTAATACATTTCAACTACTTTGGATGACTAAAAATACATTCCCCAAGAGGGCAGAGGAGTACTATGTTTAAGCACATGCTCTTATAAAGAAATCAAAATGCACATGGAAGTAGTTTTATTATCATTTTTCCACGAATGCTATAAAGAACTCTTATCTCCAAGTGGTCATGTCTCTAAGAAGGGGTCTCAAATGGCACCTGACTTTATAAGTTATGAAATTTTACTTTAGACTTCCCAGATACTTATTTTAAGCAGTCATCTTTGAATGGAGAAATGCACAAGTCCAGGGATTCCTCTTAATGATGAGGAATGTTTAAGTACGATTAGTAAGATTTTTGGAAAGCCAACAACTGTTTTCCAAAAGAGTTGAACATTTTTTTTTTGTTTCAAACTGGATCACAAATTACTGTGTTTTTCTTACAATAGTGCTCAACTTTTATTTGAGGTTTTCTGTTTCTGAAAAGCAGACATGATGGATTGAAATAAAAGATAATTTATTGCAATGCTTATTTCGTGTGCAGAGAGAAGCAGTGTAATTGTAATTTACAGTAGCTGTCAAGAAAAATCCATCACAGATGACATTAAAATGACTTATTTTGCCTGAGCCACTTATTGTTTAAATGTGCATAATCTAATAGAAGGAGATTATTTTTTAAAAATCTGCTTTATATTGTTCTAAATTAATATCAAAACATATACTTATGAATTAAACATTAAAAACCATGTATTGATACTTTCATCATGTCATTAACAACTGTTAGTTTATATTATATTCGATTGAACTGTCACACATTTGCGATGCATGAATCTACATATTCCCCATATACACATATGTACAGACCATATACTCTGGAGATAATTACACAAATACAGATTTAGAAATATTTTAAAGCAAATGGCGGTATAGTGAGTATAACATTATGACCTAAAGATGACATAATACAAACAAGATGCTTGAGTGTTCTTTTTTCATAGTGTATCAGTAGAGGGAGGCTATGCAAAAGATGTGAGTATCTTTACAATAAACCAGAGCAAGTTGAAAGATGTTTGTAAACCTTTGGTCTGTAATGATTTCAAGCAGTGTTCGCTTAAAGGTAGATACCATTTGTTTATTTACTCCCTTAAGATTTCGCCTGAATAAGAGAAGGCGAAATAACAGATGTCCAGGAACACTGCTTTAACACATCAGAATAAGCATTTGTTAGAATTCAGGGCCAGTTTCCTCCTCAGCGGCAGACATAAACCATCTAAATAATGAAATGTATTAGGGTAAAAGGAAAAAGTTCATTGTCTGTTATTTTCGACATAGTTTTGTAAGTGCAGTTGTTGGGACTGAACTGCTTTTCAAAGGAGCTTGCACATGCAAATTCATACTCTGCAAAAACTGACCTTTGCATCCAGACAGCTAAAATCCAATGTCACTTTCAATTCTATTCTTTTCCTTCCTTCATTTTTTTTTTTTATGTAGCTAGAATTAATGTAGTGAATATGTAATGAAATGCATTATCCTGCATGGAGATTTATCAGATTTTCCGACTGAATGCTATGCTTTGCTAGTACTAGCTGGAGTTCACCTGCATGTTGGTGTGGCGTGTGGCTCTTTTTTGTAAAGAGTTAAGTCGTACACAAAAAAAGGGAACAAAGGTCAGCACCCAGCCGCCACTTGAATGTGAGATTTTTCTTTTTATTCCCCTTGATGTATACGAGGCTCTGTGTTATTAGTCTTAATGATGGAAAATTGTAGTGTTGATACAAATCTTTTTTTCAAAGTAGTAGGCGGGAGCTCCATTTGTTAGTAAGTTTTTTTTGTGACTAAAAGCCACGGACAGTACATTTATGTAGCAGTAAAAGGCCTAGATGCTCTTTCCATAGCAGAGCTAATTATTCCTACTGTGACCTTACTGATCTAGCCTGTTCCTAGTACATCTCATCTGCACGCCTGCTCCTCTGTGTAGATGGTGTCAGAGAATATGAAAAACCCTATAATGAAACCATTTTCATGATGGAGAAAGGCTACTGGAGTTGCACTTGCTACAAAGAGGCTCAATTATATGAGTAATTGTGATAATTTTCTACATTCATAGCCTTCAATGGGGAAAAAAGAATGAGAGCCACAAAGGAAAATTACTTTAACAAGAAAGTACAGAGAGTAAAAATGGAAGAAGAGACAAAAAGGGGAAAAAATAACCAGAAAAAAAAGTTTAAAAAATAGATCTGGAGGGAGGAATAGCGAGACAGGGAGAACAACAGAAATGCTCAAAAGCCCATGTGCAGCTGTGTTGCACAATTAAATTGAATTTTTTTTTCTGCAGTTGATGAATGTGACTACTGCAAATGTGCCTCTGTAGTTAGCTATCATTTGTTGTTCCGTGACAGGAAAAGGATAATTACCTCTCAGAGAGAATCAAAGGCTGACATGCCCTTTAGACACAGCCATGAATGCAGAGCTCGATAGAATGCTTGAATAAGAATCTAGTGTTCTCTGCCCCCTTCGACTGAAGAATAAATTTTGTTAAAATGCAAGAGCACCACCAGTAAATTTGTTGAACCCTAGGTGTTCAAAAATATGAGGTGCATCTATCGACTCATCCCATTTGCAAAAATAAAACTGCATTTTGAATTCATTTCTATTATATTCATGGACAGTAAGATAGTGAGATATGCATTAAATTTCTTTTCCCAGTAGGGGTCTGATTCAACATTTCCTATGAAAGAACAGAGAGACACTATCCTTTTTTCCCAGGCTAGTTAGCCTATAATTTAAAACTGTCAAAAACACAATTTTGTTCAAAGTCTTCAATAAAAGCTTCTCAGATATAACCCAAAGAGATTTTACTAAAGTTTGATTCAGACACTGTTACAATATTTTTAAAGCCATAAATACATTTAACTGATATTTTACTGCCTTTTTTCTTAAAGTACTTGAAGGCTTACGAAGAAAAAAGGCAGCATCTTTTCAAGGTGACTAAGCCTTCCATCCTTTAGACAAATGGGAAGGGCTCAATAGTTCATATTAATGAGAACGGCACTTTAAAGGGTACTGATGTGATCATCTTTAACAAAATGCGTTACTTTTAAGTGAAAACACATATTCTGCATGTCTACTTCAAAACTGTTATGGGGGAAGAAAGACCTAAGTGGGTAACAGATTACAAAGAAAAGTCCTGAATTCAGAAAATACACATACACTCAAAAGCAAGCATAGAATAGCGTGGGGCAAATAAACAATGGTTTACGGAAAAAAGTGAATCAACCAAACAAAAACAAAAACAGAAGATCACCCTTTCCATTTGCTGATCTAATTCAGAAGGTGAGGTTTGCGGAAACTGATGCTGGTTTTCTTTGTATCTTGGGAATCCATTTCACTTCATTCCTTTAAGGAATTTAGCTTTTCTCCTGTCTCATTAGCATTGGGTTGGGATGCTCTTCCCTTTCTTAGGTACTCTTTTGCATGTTTGGTGAGATTTTTGAGGAATGGAACACTACAGACCATGGTGTCAAGGTAAAACAAAAGGAGTCATATAAATATTGCTTGCTGCTCCTGTAAGTTTCTTTGCTGACCCTAGCATAATTCACTTTTTAAAAACCTGAATTTTTTTTTTTTCAACCCCAGGAACGACATCACAGTCTGGCAGTTCACATACGGATATCAGACTGAAATGATGGTTCAGAATCATAAAACGTGTCATCAACTTTATACCAAGCCACCAATAACCTTTGTCCCATTTGCCAACCCTCCCTTTACTTGTCAGTGTAAGGCTTACCTGATTGTGTTTCCAATTACAGAGAAGGGAGCCCCTGCTCTGCAAGCTGCAATTGCATCATCTCTACACCTCCTGGCAACCTCCACTAACTTCTTACCACACTCATCCACGTTGCCCACCAAAAACGTCTCAGAGGTGTCTCCGTGGTAGCCATTGTAATAGACCTAAACACAGGAAGAAATTTAAAAACATCTCCTTAAAAAAACCCAAAAAACAAAAAACAAAAAAACACTAAAAAACTACACTCCTGAAGTAACAGTCTGTTCATTTATGTATTTAATATTCATGCATTTTTACCCTTTTAGAATTACTCTCAAGGTTACCTATTAAAAAAAAAAGAATAAATGAATATAATAAAACCTTGCAGAAATGAAAATGATGAAGCCATGCTAAGATGCTGCAAAATTTAAAACCAAGTAAGTGACTGGCCTGGCTATTTCACCATTATTAGCAATATCATTGTACCATTCAGATTCTTCGCTTTATTTTGGAGATAACAAAACTGCCCAGCTCCATCGCCTGATAGTTAAGGCTGCTGGATCCTGCATAGCCATCCCTGTGGTTTGAGTCCTGGACCCAGGAGCTTCGGAAACATACCAGGCACATATGTATGCATATCCCAAATCCCAACAGGATAGAGAAATGGAGGAAAAGGGACTGTGTTGTGGACATGCCCCACAGGGGGTGCTTTCTTCCTCTCTCCCTCTGTCTGTCTGGCTTTCTCTGTCTATCTGTCTCTCTCTGGCAAGGGCACACTCCCTCTGGAAAGAAAAAAAAAATATATATATAGGAACAAAATTCGGGATCAAAGACTTTCATCTACAAATTACCACACTGGGTTTAGAAAGCCAAGAAGTATTTAACAAAGTAAAAAGTTTCTTTGATAACATAAAGACTTATTTGATCTTACATTTACCAGTTCTATACTTGGAAGTAATATAGAATGATAAGAAGAAATAAGCTATGTCAGTACTTTAATAGATAGTAGGAAAATTGAGTTCTAGGAATTAAAGTGGCTTGATATAGGAATGAAATATGTTATAGAAAAATCTTGTCTAGAAGTGAAATCTTAATCGAATGTTTCAGATAGTAGAATGTTAACAGAAAACATTATCCATGGATTTTTCAAGAAAGCGACTATAACAAAACAGGCTTAAGAGTAAAATTACAGAGAATCTAATTTTATCAGTCTTCAGTGATTCAGAAACCCTGTTAGCATCTTGAAAGACTTCAGATTCATTATAAAAAATCAATCATTACCAAACACTATAATAAATACAGAAGGCAAAGGAGACTGGTTGAATATTGATCCTGTGATGTAGTATGGAATTTGCTATTTTGCATATATTTGTCCTATCTAGTTATTTTTCATATTTTTCTTTTCATAGAATGCAGAAACTGTTATAAAAAGATATTCATCTGAGCTTTGTTTTGATACAAAGTTAATGTCTTAAATCCGTACACTGTTCTGCATTTTAAAAATGCTCTCCTACACTCTGAGGGTAGCAAGGAATGTCTTCTTTTAAAAAAAATGATTTATTTATCTTAATTCCACTTATTATAATTTAATCTGATGAGAGAGAGACAGAGAGACAGAGAAACAGAGAAAGGGAGAGGGAGAAAGCAAGCAACCAGGTCCAGGACTTGAACCACAGTCAGACATATGGGAATCCAGTGTCCTTAACCACCACGCCACCTGCTGGCCTGCAAAGAATGTCTTCATTAGATCTTAACTTTATAAGTGAGGAAACTGAGGCACAGACAAGTAAGTTGTCTAATGTTACTGGCAGAATACAGAGGTAGAATCAGATCAAGCCAGTGGATTATTGGCTGCTAACCACATGATTCTCTACTATATCAAATTATCTTAATTGCAATTAAGTAATGATTTATACCTTGATTGCCACTCATTGTCCTTTGCAATCTAGGAAAGTACAAATTTCAATTTTACGTACAAGAATATAAAATTTGCTAGTATGGGAACCAACAGTTAGCGTAATGGCTATGTCGCTGGACTCTCACGTAGTCGACCGCGGTTCGCGTCCCGGGCGCGTGGGCGTGCGTGCCCAAGATCCCGAGAGGAGAATGGAGAAGGGATTGCGGCGTGACCATCCCCTCTGGGGGGTGATTTCTCGCTTTCTGTCTCTCTCTGTCTGTCTGGCGAGCGCACGTGCCCTATAGCGAAAGCCTCTCCAAAAAAAAAAATTGCTAGTATAAGAATAATTATTTAAGAAAATGTGTAACTGTGAATGTTTATATAACTACTCTTACAGTCGAAATGCACTATTGAATTTTATTTGCCTTTTCATATTATTTTTTGCCAGCTTTCAAAATGACTAGTATTTGAAAGGGTCAAGATATACGGAAATACAATAATTCAGAAAGTCTGCAGTAGTTATCTATAACTACTGTTTATACCCAGAAACTATTCTTATTTTGTATTTCATTTAGTTATCAAGTATTTACTGAGCAACTGCTGTGGTCATCGCGCTGTTTTTTTTTTTTTTCCTTAAAAAAAAAAACATTAAGCTTGGGGTCAGTAGGCTATGTGGAGGTAGAGGTGCTAGACGCCCACATGGCTGACTGCAGTGTGGATCCTGACTTCGCAGCTTGCTTGCTCACTTTCCCTCTCTCTCTGGTCAAATTAAAAAATAATAATGATGAATGAAATTAAATAAATAATTCTTTTTAAAAAAATTAAACATTTAAAGGGGGGAAGACATCTATTTTCTTGTGATAGATACGAGATGTAAACAATTATAAAATGCATTGAGTATTTTCTGATAAAAGTATAGGATCTGCTAATGGAGTCCTTCACTTATGGGCTGGCAGGTGGTGTGACTGTTAAGGTGCTGGACTCCCACATGGCTGACCACCCTCCCTCTGTCTCTCTCTAGTTCAATTGAAGAGGGATAATAATAAATAAAACTAAATAAATTCTTTAAAAAATTTTTTGAAATAAAGTATTTCATAAGAAATATAACTTGTGGGACCAGCAGTTAGCGTAATGACTATGTCGCTGAACTCCCACATAGCCAACCGCGATTCGAGTCCTGGAACTGGTGGCTTAAAATCACGCCAGGTGCATGTGCATGTGAGCCCAAGATCCTGAGAGGAGAAAGGAGGAGAAGGTATTGTGGTGTGGCCATCCCCCCTGGGGGGTGATTCTCACTTTCTATCTCTCTGTCTCTGTCTTTCTGGAGAACGCACGCACCCTATAGCAAAAACCTCTCCAAAAAAAAAGAAATATAACTTGTGCACCAGCAGGTAGTGTGGTGGTTAAGGCACTGGACTCCTACATAGCCAACCGTGGTTCGAGTCCCAAACCTGGCGGCTTGCTTTCTCTCTTTCTCTCTTCTTCTCGCTCTCTCTGTCTCTTTCTGGTGAGCACATGTGCCCTGGAGCAAATTTAAAAATAATAACAATGATAAATAAAATAAAAAATCTTTTTAAAAATAATTATTTTTATTTAACTTTATTATTATTATTTTCCAGTTTGATCAGAGAGAGAGAGAGAAAAAGAGAGAGAAAATA
>NW_006159514.1:633271-642849 GCF_000334495.1 Tupaia belangeri chinensis
CAGTCGACAACATGGGAGTCCAGCGACATAGGCATTATGCTAACTGCTGGTCCCGAAATATAACTTTTTTAAAAAAAGAATTATTTATTGATTCTTCTTCTTCTTCAATTTGAGAGAGACAGAAAAAGAGAGAGAGAGAGAGAGAGAAAGCTGCCAGGTCCAGGACTCAAACCGGGGTCTGCTATAAGTGGGAGTCCAGTGCCTCAGCCACCACACCACCTGCCAGTCCCAAGAAATACAACTTTTGAGGGTCAGCAGGTGGCATGGTGGTTAAAACACTGGACTCTCACATGGCCAACTGCAGTTTGTGTCATGGACCTCACAGCTTGGAAATCATGCTGGCATTGAGCCCAAAGTTGCAGGATGAGGGAACCAGAAGATGGCATGATAGTCCCATTGCTGGACTCCCACGTAGTCAATGGAGGTTCGAATCCCAGACCCAAAGGCTTAAAACTCAAGCCAGGCACATGTGTATTCATGCCCAAAATCCTGAGAAAAGAATGGAGAAGGGATCGTAGTGTGGCCATCCCCCCCCCCCCCCGGGGGGGGGGGTTTTTTCTCTGGGGGGGTGTAGTTTTCTGTCAATCTCACTCTGTCTCTCCAGCGAGCAGATGTGCCATACAGCAAACATCTCTCTAAAAAAATTCCAGGAGAGTAGAGGAGAAGGGATTGTGGCCTGGCCATCCTCTCTGAGGGGTGATTTATCACCTTCCCTCTCTCTCTCTCTCTCTCTCTCTCTCTGTCCTTCTGGCATTATCCCTATGGCAAAAAACTAAAAAAAGAAAGAAAAAGAAATATAACTTGTTAAGATACTGACCTAGGGCCCAGCAGATAGCATAGCAGTTACATCACTGTACTCTCACATGCCAACTGCAGTTCAAATCCTGGACCCAGTGGCTTGAAAATCATGCCAGGTGGGACCAGCAGTTAGCTCAATGGCTGTGTCACTGAACTCCCATGTAGTCAACTGCGGTTCGAGTCCTGGACCCGGAGGCTTAAACTCACGCCAGGCACATGTGCGCACGTGCCCAAGATCCCGAGAGGAGAACGGAGGAGAAGGGATTGTGGCGTGGCCATCCTCCCTGGGGGGTGATTTCTCACTTTCTGTCTCTCTGTCTCTCTCTATAGGGCACACGCCCTATAGCAAAAACCTCTTAAAAATATATATATGCCCGGTGTGCATGCGTGCAGCATGCACAAGATCTTGGGAGAAAAATGGAGATGGGATTGTGGCCTGGCCATCCTCTCTGAGGGGTGATTTATCACCTTCCCTCTGTCTGTCTCTCTCTCTGTCCCTCTGGCATTATCCCTATGGCAGAAAACTAAAAAAAGAGAGAAAAAAAGAGGAGAATGGAGGAGAAGGGATTCCTTCTCCTCCATTCTCCTCTTTTTTTCTTTTATCCTAAGACAAAAACTCCTAAAAAAAAAAAACAAAAAAAAGATACTGTCCTAAATATCTTCTAAATTTCTTCACATTTCTGAACACTCAAAAATGTCTTGGGAACCAGTAGTTAGCGTAATGGCTATGTCGCTGGACTCCCACATAGTCGACCGTGGTTTGCGTCCTGGTCCCGGTGGCTTAAAACTCACGCTGGGTGCGTGTGCGTGCGTGCCCAAGATCCCGAGAGGAGAATGGAGGAGAAGGGATTGTGGTGTGGCCATCCCCCAGGGGGGTGATTTCTCGCTTTCTGTCTCTCTGTCTGTCTGGCAAGCGCACGCGCCCTATAGTGAAAATCTCTCCAAAAAAAAAAAAAATGTCTTTGCTGGGGCCAGTAAGTGGCATAGTGGTTAAGGGCACTGAACTCTCACATGGCTGACTACAGTTAGAATCCCGGACCTGCGGCTTGCTTTTTCACTTTCCCTCTCTCTCTTTGTTCCCTCTCTCACTCATTCTGTTCACATCTGCTCAAATTTAAATAAGTAAACAAAGTTAAATAAAATAATTCTCTCTTTTTTAAGAATTATTTTATTTAACTTTATTTATTTATACATTTTTCAATTTTAATTTGACCAGAGAGGGAGAGAGAGGGAAAGAAAGAGATAGAAAGTGAGAAAGCAAGCCACCAGGTTCAGGACTCGAACCATAGTCGCCCATGTGGGAATCCAGCGCCTTTAACCACCATGCCATCTGCTGGCCCCAATAAAATAATTCTTGAAAAAAAGTCTTTGCTTTATGAATTCTGTACTTGTAAAATACTTTGAATGTTTGGGCTGGCAGGTGGCATCGTGGTTAAGGTACTGGACTCCCACATAGTAGACTGTGGTTCAAGTCCCAGACCTGGCAGTTTGCTTTCTCATATTCTATCAGATCAAATTGAATAATAATAATTAATTAATGAAATTAAATAAATAATTATTTAAAAATCATTTAAATGTAGGGGACCAGCAGGTGGCAAGGTGGTTAAAGCGCTGCACACCCCCACATGGCTGATCATGGTTCAACTCCCAGACCTGGTGGCTTGCTTTCTCACTTTCCCTCTCTCTCTCTCTCTCTCTCTGGTCAAATTAAAATAAATAAATGAATGAATAATATTACGTAAAATAATAAAAAAATCATGTGAATGTTAAAACTGAAATTGTGTATTAAGGGTATTCAAAAAACTTATGCAAGGAATAAGAATACTCTTTGTACACATGGGAAACAGTATGCTGATTTCATTCAAAGTAGCAACATTTTAGTAACGGGTGACTAGGTGAGATAATAAATGTAAAATTATGAAATGAGAGATAATCCAAAAGAAAAATATATCATGCAAAAGACTTTATTATGGGGCTGGCAGGTGGCGTGGTGATTAAGGGCGCTGGACTCCCACATGGCCGACCACGGTTCGAGTCCTGGAGCTGGAGGCTTGCTTTCTCACTTTTTCTCTCTCTGTCTGTCTCTCTCTCCCTCCGTCCCTCTCTGGTCAAATTAAAATAAATAAATACATGAATGAATAAATAAAATTAAGTAAAATAATTCTTTAAAAAAAAGAGGCCTTATTTCAGGTATACTTTTTACTTTACAAAGTCCTCCTTCTCCATGATACTCAGTTGGAAACATACCAACAAGATGCATGTGGAACAAAGGTTCACGTACTCTAAGTGGAACAAAATGACACAGAAAATAGTATAGGCAATGAAAGAACCTTTGGCAAGATCCTTGCACAAATTGATATGAGGGAAAAAGTCTGAATTAACTTAAACAACTAAAAATCAGACTGACTTCAACTAGTGAATGTCTATTTCCACCTCATTTTCACTCCTCCCTAAGTTTCATGATGTGAATTTAAAATAACTATTAATATATCTCCAGGTTAGTAGAAATTGTATTCCTTGAACACTGTCCATCTCAACTAGTTTTCAGTAGGTATTTAAGTTATATTTATCTATTTAATATTTATTTGTTATTTAATTCCATTTGTTAATATTATTTTTAAAATTTGATCAGAGAGAGTCAGAGAGAGAGAAAGGAAAAGTGAGAAAGCTTTCTAGTCACCAGGTCTGGGATTCAAACCAAGGTCAGCCATGTGGGAGTCCTGCACCTGAACCACCACACCACATGCCAGACCCAACATTTATTTGTTAATCATCCAACGTACAGAATTTATTTACAGTCTGTACAACCGAAAGTTACCATTACAAGAATTTTTAACAAAATTAACTGCAAAAGCATATAAAATGCAAGTCTGAAAATGATGAAAGGCTAAGAAAACCAAAAAAGGTCAGTGTTCGTACAACCTGGCATCCCTACGTCATATTACTTAGGCTTGCTGTTTAAAAGAAGGGCGATTAACAGTGTGGTGAGGACCTAAGCTCAGAGAGAAACCCACCCTGCTTGTGTGCCTTGGGCTCAGGGCTCTCTCTAGCAGAAGTGGAACACAATGTTACTTTCAGGGATTTTAATAAATCTAGGGAACACTGCTAGCAAAAGAGTTGCTGTCCAAATAGACTGACACACACAGGCCAATGTAGCCCCTAATGACAGAGTAAGATAATGACAGGCCCCACTCAAAATCAGCAGGAAGAGGAAGATCAATCTTGGCAGAGTGAAGGAAAAATGCTGGCTTTCTTCGTGTTAGCTCATCTCATACATATCTAGCCTCTGCAGCTGCCCAGTGCTGTGGTGCTCTGCATTAACTACACAGTGGATCAATAACAATTACACCTTCTCAAAAACATGACACATAGCAGGATTGGGCTGACATTTCACTTAGGCCAACATTGATCTCAGTGCATCTGATTCCAGCCCGAAATTCAAGGCAGGCCTGGGTTTACTTGGAATAAACACAGAGTTAAAGACAAAAAGGGAAACCAGCTGCTTGCGTCTGGGGCTAGAAGTAAACAGCTCTTCCACGGGTGCAGTTCCCATTTTCAATCCACTCTTCTTCCTGTTGCTACCGGCAATTCTGAAGTTGATCAAAGACTATTTTTTATATTATTTACTCACCGTGACATCAATGTTGATAATATCTCCATCCTGAAGGGGTGAACTGAAACATAAACAGAAAAAAAAAAAAAAAAAAAAAAAAGGGTGACAGACAGATCTCAATAAAAGGAATATACAAATAAGTATCTAATGACTACTATCACAAACCCAATGAGTCACAGAGAAAATGTGGAGTGAGGGTGGAATAAATGGAACAGCTATATCTAACCTTTAACTTAGGTTAGTCACATCAAATTTTATAGGAAATACAGAATACAATAATACAAACATATTGCCATTGCTTAAAAATAGACTATTCTTTAAAGAGGTACTTATTAGTTACCTTAATTTTGCAAAGAGCCAAAACAATCATTGACAACAGAAATTTGGAGTTTTGCCATTTATATGATTAAATTCCAAGATGGTGAAAAAAATCTTGAATCACAACCACTTTCTAAATTATGTACTGCTATTTTTTTTTTCCAAATAAACATTAAATGGCAGTATTAGGTCCATTTAGAAGGAAAAAGACTTCAAAATTTTGTTTTACCATAACCACCTTCAGAAGTTTGTAGGTGGGTTTCAGTTGAACTGTGGTGTCTTTCAACATATGTTATAAATCTGAGTTTAATATTTTAGTTTCCAAAAGAACAGTATGTTATTAAGAAATGAATACCTGTCAGGAATACCGTGACAGAGCACGTTGTTTACAGAGGTACAAACAGATTTTGGAAAGCCTCCATAGCCTAGAGGTGAGGGGTAGGCACCATGACTGATGATTTCCTGATGCACAAGAGCATCTATCTCTTCGGTTGTCATGTCAACCTAAAATACGAAATAAAGACATTGTACAGCAGTGGTTGGAGACGTTTCCTGTACCTACTGAGTATGCCTACAAGCAACAGCACGTCCACATGAGACTGCATACATTTACTACGAAAACCTTACAGAACAATATTGTAATTAATTACAATTAATGGTACAATCCTCCCGTGTGTCTTTTTGAACATCATTTGGGTATATGGTGGTGTTATAAACTATTAGGAAATGGAAATTTTAAACACTTGCTGAGTCATTAAATGACACGACACCTTTTTAGCCTAAGAATTTCAAAAACATGTTCTTCGGCAACTCCTTTCTGTCCTCAGTGGGTAGTGCCCTGGGACGACCAAGTCGTATAAATGAATGCTCAAAATGACTTCAGCGGAGATGACAAGGCTTGAAAAGTGGGTCAACTACACCTTTACATCTCAGTGTAACATTACACGGGTCTCGTACCAATGGCATGGAGATTATAGATCATCATTTTCAAAACTGAGTTTGATGCATTTTGTAGAGATGTGATTTTCACTAATTTTGATTTCTTTCATGCCTAAATAACAAAATGGTTTTTTAAACTATTTTTTCCTCCCTAGAAGGTATCCAACTGCTTCCAAATGAAAAGAAAACTCAAATTGAGTTTCATAAGTACATGGAGACTTATTTCCATAAACTCATAAAGTACAAAAACACTAGAACAAAAATAAAATATTTTTAAAGTTATTTTTCATTTAATTGTATTTATGATTTATTTATTTATTTTAATTTGACCAGAGAAAGACAGAGTAAGACAAAGAGATATAAAGAGAGGGAAAGTGAAAAAGCAAGCTGCCAGGACTTGAACTGTGATCGGCCATGTGGGAGTCCAGCGCCCTTAACCAACATGCCATCTGCCAGCCCCAATTATTATTATTATTATTATTATTATTATTATTATTAATTCACCAGAGAGAGATAGAGAGAGAGGAAAAGAGAGATAGCAAGCTGCCAGACTTGGGACTTGAACTGTAGTTGAGCATGTAGAGAGAGAGAGAAAGAGAGAAAGGGAAAGTAAGACAGCAAGCCACTAGGCCTGGGCAAAAATAAAATCTTCATTAAAAATGAACTATTTCTCTAATAACTTTGTCTATTTTTTTCACACTATGCTTAGTTATATTGCTGTAACAAGTTTACTACACAGATGATACCATAAGCACTTTCATCTTTGAGTCTCAGTTCCTAAATTCTGCCTACCTTTTGGAAACTACAGGCCTGAGTTTTCTTTTATGATCCTTCGATAGCCCGCGATTTCAGATATGAAAAAAAAAAATCTTGTAGTAGGATGGTTGTAGATAATTACATTGCTATATTGCCTATATCTTTGTATATCTGGTCTGGTCCTTCTTTGCAAAATTCATGCAAGAAAACAGGAGACAATGGACACGGCACAGCAGATCTTGAAGCACACAGAACTAATGCGGGGGTGGGGGTAAAGGCAGGAAGTACAGGCAGAAGTAAGGGGGCAAGACCAGAGCTGTCTGCCATGCATCAACTTGGACAGGCTAATTCAGTCCAGTATCTAGAATTCTGCTAGTTACAACTGAATTTGGATTTTAAATGCCCTCTTGAATAAACATATAAATAATAAAATCCCCTTCTCCCATCCCAAGGATTTACTTAAATTTTCAGACAAATCAGATATGTGCAAAAGAAGAGTTAATGGGAGAGAAAAAGAGGAATATTGGTTGCCCATTCTGTAAGGCGTTCTGAGGCTTGGTGAGGCACCACCTTTAAACTCTTCCCAGCCAGGAGGAGGACATGACGGGCCAGCTGACAGGCCTGACGAAGCCCTTGAATCTGATCTTCATTCTTAACTTCTATGCAGTCTCCCCAGTTGGGTATAATGCCTGTCGTCACGTAGTCTGGCTTCTTTATGTGCTTGAGGAAAAAGGATTGAAAACGAAGATCAGAACTCAGTGCATCACAATGGGATCATTTTTTCGGACACAGGCTCCTGCTTCATGGTGCTCTGCCCTTCCTGCCGGAGCACCGACCTCCGAAGCCAGCACATCAGACCCTCGGGGCTGCCCCCAGTTCCTTCCCCTGCCCTTTTGAACTTAACATTGCCTGTTAGTGCTGCCTGTCGATGGTCTGTTAACCTTACCATGCTTTTAGTCCAACAGGGCTAAAGTAGACTTCTGGTCAAAACAAACAGTTGTGTTCTTTCCTTCCTCCCGGCCCTCTGAGAAGCACAGCACCATGATGCTGAATAGTACCAAGCTTCCAATTTGCCAAGTGGTTAATTAAGAGCACTTTGATCTTCTTAGCACGAAGATAAAATTTATGCAAAGGATGCTCCCAGCACCCCCTCTGAATGAATGCACGTAAAAACCGACTGTCAAGATAACTGAAGCCTATCACACACACACACACACACACTTTCAACTACACTCAAACTGAGAAGCTGGAGGAAAAAAAACCCACACACATAAAACATTCGTTTCCTTTTTCCAAGAATATAAAAAACTACCTAGAACTTTTCCAGTATTTGTCAGGAACAAGTAAAAAGCCCCCAGACACTCCAAACATTTGACTCTGATCACTCCTGTGGACCCTTCTCCACATACACTCCAACTTACCCACAAAACTTCTTTAGGTCCCGAGGTTCTGCTTGACTCGTTGACAAACTAGTTATAGCAACTACACAAGCACTGTTGAACAGTACACAGCAGCTTGGGACAGGAGACTGAGTGAGATAACACTATTCAACTGAAATACCATGGCAGCTCTGGAAGGCCGAGGTTAGGGCTCTCCTCTTTGTGAGGTACGTCATGCAGGATTGAAGGATCCTCACCTATCCTCCTGTTCACATGGGCTTCGTGACACGAGTAATGTCAGCCGCTCGCTGCAGCTGGGGCCTGGAGGACATCTGTGTACTCTCCTGCGGCTACCTCCCCAGCACGCACACATGTGCACCAGGCTGCCCCCGAAGAACCTGTGTTCTCATCTCCACTCTGCTTGTGATCTGCTTTGAGGTTATAACGACAGGCAGAAGGCCTGTCGGGTTGTCACTGAAATTGACTGAAATGTCTAAAACAATACATGCGCTTCTCTGGAGATTTCTTTATGTTTTCTACTAAGGAACACTAACGTTGACTTTGTGACTGATATCAAATGCTGGTTCTTACTGAGTACACTCCAGGCCTCAGCTGAGACTGGAGTATGCTCTAGACTCAGGGACCCATCTGTCTTGTTGCCCCTGGTCACAAAATGGGCCACTAATCCTCAGGAGGTGTAACAAACATGCTTAGTGTGGTTTACTGTAAAAGGGAGCGAGCAGGTGATTTTTGTGACAAATCTATTGACATATATTTCTTTCAGCTATTTTCCTTCCTCCTAAATGACTCACACATCTCCTTTATATTGCATTTCAATAAATGGATAAATTGTCTTTTCACTGACAATCTCTGGGGAAAAAAAAATCAAGACTATTCTTAAGACAAATTGTTTTATTTAATTTACTAGAAACGACGATTCAAAGAGAGCCACATTAGTGACATGGTAAGTATAAGAGCAGTCTTTAAAAACATCTAGACTGTTCATTTCAAGTAAAAATCTCTTGAATCTTCTCAATTTTATAGTCAGTTTTATTTCCCAAAAGAGGTAGGAAACTAAATGTAGATTTACCTTTATGCTAGAAAATTTCATGACAGAAATTTTCATTCCAAATAAGTTTTATTTTAAAAATTGTTACAAAACTGTAAGATGTGAAAACTTCTCCTACTGCAATTTTTAACGACAAACCAAGTTTTAAAATGATGACTCGAGTGGCCCAGAACTCAAAGGTGCACCACATTTGATCACTTTTTCAGTCAATCTTTAGCCTCGCGGGAAAAAGCGGTGGGTAACAGGCAATACAGTACCTTAGGGACTGGGTGAGCGGAAGAAACTGTAGCCGGCAAAACTACACTGTGTGAAACATCTCTTTGTCTCCAGAAAAAGACATTTCTTCTTTGTTGACTGCTTGACTGCTTGTGTAAGTAGATATGACTGGGTGGTAAAGAGAAAATTCTATGACAACCTACAAGCAAAAATAGACATTTTAAGAAAAAAAAAAAAAACTAACAGTGCTGCACTTTAAGATGGGGTGTTCTTGTCTATTCAATCATTATTTTAATCCTTTATTGACTCAAAAAGGAAAAGCCTGAAATAGAAAAGAAAGCAGGGGTATTATGAGTTCTAGTACAAGAGTAGCACAGCATATTTATTAGCTAATACTATGTTTACATAAATGTTTGACAATGGAAAATGGGAAACAAACATCTAGAAACATCTGCTGAGTACCAGGTCTGTAAAAAGAACAATTCCTGCT
>NW_006159514.1:643383-702001 GCF_000334495.1 Tupaia belangeri chinensis
GTGCCCAGGTCGGTAAAAAGAACAATCCCTGCTGTGGTACCGTATGTAGCCGTGTCCACGATGACCCTGGACTCAGGGCACTGTTTTGATGGCTTTATATTCTTGAAAGCCGTTTTCCTTTCAAGAATCACGAACAAATTGCCAGCTGCACTTTCTGCCCTCCATAGGATGACTACTCTGTGTTAAGTTCACGTGCGGTGAGTCATTATACTGAAATGCCTTGTGCTGAATGCTCAAGTCAGATAGAGCCTAAGTAGCAAAAATGTAGGTGTAACCCTAAAACAAAGTGAACACAGGATCCTAAAATATCCACAGCAGGAACTTGGAAATATTGATCAAGATTTTAAATGCACCTATCCTTTGACTTAACATTTCATCTCCAAGGACTCTACCCTGTGGATATTATACAATGATGAGTAAAAGAAGATATATCCTCACTGCAGCATTGTTTGCAGTAGGAAAAAATGGGAAGTTGTCTATAGGGAATTTGGTTGAATACAGCATGGTATATACATACAACAGAAAACTCCAGAGTCATTAGAACGGATAAGCTAAGGGGGCTGGCAGGAGTGCTGGACTCCCACATGGCTGACCATAGTTGGTGTCCAGAACTGGCAGCTTGCTTTCTCATTTCCCCCCAGATCCCCTTCTCTTTGGCAAAATTAAAAAATTACAATAATAAATAAAATTAAATAATTTCTTAAAGGAATAAGCTAAATCATTTGTGTGTATCGATATGTAAACAGGTCACAATATATTATTAGAAAAATAGCAAATGTTAAATAATATGTATAAAAAGTCATTAATATAAAAAGAACTTATGTAGCTATATAAGTTTGTACATGCCTATAAAGTTTCTGGAAACCGATCATTCATCAATAGTGGTTATCTCTGGTTTTTTATCGGGTTGAGATCAAAGGTTTTGATTCATTTTATTTTCTTCTATAGTGTTAGATTTGTAAACACCATTCACTTACTTTTACTTTTTTTTTTTTTTTTAAAATAAGTTTTTTGCTATAGGGCACATGCACTTGCTGGAGAAAGACAGAGAGAGAGAGGGAAAGTGAGAAATCACCCCCCCGGAGGGGTTGGCCACACCACAATCTCTTCTCCTCCATTCTCCTCTGGGGATTTAGGGCATCCCTCCCTGATCAGGATGATTACAGTCAGAATTTAAGTTCATCCCTCCCTCCCATCCTTCCTCCTTTCCTTTCCTTTATCCTCTTCTGGCAGAGGGCGGAAAGAGAGAAAGAACCTCAATGGGGTCTCATGTCACAAACTCCCTGACCCCGCAGCCTTTCGGGCCCCTCAGCCAGAACCACAGGTGTACATGCACACCTAGCGTGTGCAGACTGACCCAGGAGCCAGACCCCAACCTCCCACATGGCTTTCAGCATTGTGGTATTGCCACTACTGCTGTGCTACTGTGCTAGGCCTACTGCCTGATTCTTTCTTTCTTTCTTTTTGAATAATTTTGCCAGAGGGCATGTGGCACTCACAGGAGAAAGAGAGAGATAAAGTGAAAAAGCACCCCCTCCACATGGGGCATGGCCATATCATAATTCTTTCTCCATTTCTCCTTTCAGGATTTTGGGCACACAAGGCTGGCATGTTTCTCAAACCACCAGGTCCAGGACTTGAAGCAAACAGTTGGACATGTGTGATCCAGTTGTCTTAACCACACCAATCATTGAAACCTCCTGCCTACTATTATTATTATTATTTTCAGTTTTGCTATAGGGCATGTACACTTAACAGAGAAAGACAGAGAAAGATAGAAGGAAGTGATAAATCATCCCACAGGGGTGATGGCCACTCTGCAATCCCTTCTCCTCCAAGTTCCTCTTGGGATTTTTGGGCGTGCGCGTGCACACACACACACCTGGTGTTTAAGTTGTTGGGTCCGGGACTTGAACCACGTAGTTGGTCATGTGGGATCCAGTCACCTTAACCACCACACCACCTGGCTAGACCTCTGCTGCCTATTTTTATAGACCCTGAGCTCTACAAATAAGTTTTACATTTATAAATGATTAGAAAAATAAAAATACTTTGTAACACATGCAATTATATGAAGTCCAAATTTTTGTGTCCATAAGTAGAGGATTAGTAGACCACAGCTACTCTTATTTGCTTATAATTGTTGATGGCAAGTTTTGAACTATGGTGGTAGAGTCGAGTAGGCGTGGAGAGACCATATGGCTCACAAAGTCTAAAATACCTCTTGACCTTTTTATAGAAGAAGGTTGTCGATCTAGAACACTGCTTCTCAAAACGGAGTTCCCAGACCAGCAGCTTCAGTACCTCATGGGAAAAAGAGGCACACTCTTGGACCCCTTCTGTTATCTGGCTCAAAAACTCTGGCGAGGCCAGCATCGTGTGTTTTAACAAGTCCTCAGGGAGATCTGGAGGACACACGCTACAGCTTAAGAACTACTGGCCTGGGGACCAGCAGGTGGCATGGTGATTAAGGTGCTAGACACTCCCACATGGCTGACCATGGTTCAAGTCCCAGACTTGGTGGCTCACTTTCTCACTGTCTCTCTCTCTCTGTCTCTGTCTCTCTCTGGTCAAATTAAAATAAATGAATGAGTAAATGAAATTAAGTAAAATAATTCTTTTTTTTTTTTTTTTTTAAAGAAAGAACTACTGGCCTGGGGTGGCGGTTCAGGTGTGAAACAGAACGGAAACATGAACTGCAGGTGAGTTCTGGCTCTGCAATTCAGGATCTCTGACTGAGTTGGGAGAAGTTATTGATGCAAACAAACTGCAATGCAATGCTCAGTGACCCAGTCCTAAGTCTCACTCAATTATGTTCTTCAATAAGCTTGAATATAAAGCTCAATCAAACCAAAAGAAGTGCTTTTCTTATCATTATTCACTTATTTTTATTTATTATTATTTTAATTTGCTATAGGGCTCACTGGGGAGACAGAGAGAGAGAGAGAGAGTGAGCGCCACCAGGTCTAGGACTTGAAACACAGTCAGCCATGTGGGAGTCCAGTGCCCTAACCTCCACCCCACCTGCTGACCCAAATAACGGTTTGTTTTGTGTTGTTTTCAGTTTTGCAATAGGGAGTGTGTGTTTACTAGAGAGAGAGAAAGAGAACGTGAGAAATCACCCTCCAGAAGGGATAGCCACACAGCAACTCCTCCATTCTCTCAGGATTTGGGGCCCAGAATGAATTTCAAGCCTCCAGGTCCTAGACTTGAACCATGAAGCCGGCCACATGGGTTAGCAACTCTAACCTCCACACCACCTGCTGGCCCCTCAGAATGATGTTTTTTTTGTTTGTTTGTTTGTTTTTGAGAGGTTTTTGCTATAGGGCGCATGCGCTCACCAGACAGAGAGAGACAGAGAGACAGAAGGCGAGAAATCACCCCCCAGGGAGGATGGCCACATCGCAATCCCTTCTCCTCCATTCTCCTCTCAGAATCTTGGGCACGCACACACACGTGCCTGGTGCGAGTTTTAAGCCACCGGGTCCGGGACTCGAACTACGGTTGACTACATGGGAGTCCAGCGACATAGCCATTATGCTAACTGCTGGTCCCAGAATGATGGTTTTTAAAGTTAGTTTGCATAAATATGTTATCTCAGCAAATGCTCTATCAGTCTTAGCACTACTCTTCTTGGCGATGAGTCCTGCCAAGAATAACTGTGGAACCTCGAGCGCAAACAGCGAATACTGACAGCCCAAGAGCCTCGTGGTGCCGCGCTGTGTGCCGAGCACTCCACAATGTTACCATGGACACAGGAGCTGCGTAAAATGAAATCTTTGTGGTCCCTTCAACTCTCACATTTGTTCCTCTGCTCAGAAACACTTGATTGTCATGCCACACCCCAGGCCATGGGATGACGTGGTCTCTGATCAATTCTAGGGCTCATGAAGACTTTTCTCCACTGTGGCTGATTACATGAAAGGGACAGCATCTTTATCAGTATTATCAAGTTCAAGTATACAAGCATTCTGGGGACTCTTCCCTATGTACTTAGATTTGAAGCATGAAGTCATCAGGCCCTACTAGGATCTCTGGATGAGGCTTTTGAGACATTGACTTTTAGGATGAACAGCGCTGTCTGTCACGGTGCCTGTCGGCCAAGTGACGGGCAGGCTCACTGCTGAAAAGATGCAGGCATACCCACACGTGACTGCATGGCAACATTCTCATCATCGGAGCACGTCTGAACAGCTCCAATCTGCTGACAATTAGGGTTCTGCAGCATACTCGGCAATCCACTTTCATAAGATATTTTTGTATTTGAAGTGAAATCTTTTCTTTCAATCTGATAAAAGACACCCTATAAATGTTGTTATAAGTAGTAGGATGATAAGGTACCATACCGTGTTGATTCCACTAACTACTCATTACAAACCAGAAAAAAGAATCTAATCTTTTGTTGTTGTTTTCTTTCTTGGTCATCATAAATCATTTAAATCTGGCAGCCATTCCCCCTTCATCCAAAATAATTTTACAGATGAAATAAGAGATGTGTTTCAGACATGGTTCCTCTAGAAATAATGGTTCTCTGATAAACTTGGCAAAAAAAGGGGAGTAGGGGAGATCCTCAACTTTGTTTATCATATTGTAATTCATAAAGTATAACCGTAATTAAATGTTCTCTTCTTAAGAATTAGTTTAATTTTATTTATTTTATTATTATTACTCTATTTGACCAGAGAGAGAGAGGGAGAATGAGAAGGTAAGTCATCAGGTCCAGGACTCGAACCATAGTCAGTCATGTGGGAGTCCAGCACCCCAACCGCCACGCCACCTGCTGGCCCCAGTAATTACATTTTCTAAATGCAGAGTGAGCAAAATGTAAATACCCAGTCTCCATTATAATCAAGGACACAGAAAGGATTATCCAAACTTCAGTATCTGATATAGGGCATTGTAGAAAGGTCTGTTGAGTTTCCCATGTTTTTCTTTTATCTTTTTTTAAGGTTTCTGCCATAGGGCTCGTCTGCCTGCCAGAGAGACACAGAGAGAGGGAAAATGAGAAATGAACCCCCAGATGGATGGCCATGCTGCAATCTCTTCTCTTTCATTTTCCTCTTGGGATTTTGAGTATGCATGCACACATACCCAGCATGATTTTCTTCTTTTTTCTTTATTTTTAAAAAAGATTTATTTAAGTTTATTTATTTATTCATTTTTAATTTGACCAGAGAGCGGCACAGAGAGAGAGAGAGAAAGTTAGAAAGCAAGCCACCAGGTCCAGGACTTGAACCATGGTTGGCCATGTGGGAGTGTCCAGTGCCTTAACCACCATGCCACCTGCTGGTCCCCCCAGCATGATTTTCAAGCTGCTGGCTCTGGGACTTGAGCAGCAGTCAACCATGTGGGAGTCTAGCACCTTAATCACTGCCTCCGGCTGTCCCTCCCTTTTTTTCTTTTCTTCTTCTTCTTCTTTTTTTTTTTTTTGGAGAGGTTTTTGCTATAGGGCACATGCGCTTGCCAGAAAGACAGAGAGAGACAGAGAGCAAGAAATCACCCCCCCACCAAGGTTCAATGAGAGACACAGAGAGAGGGATAATGAGAAATGAACCCCCAGATGGATGGCCACGTTGCAATCCCTTCTCCTTCATTTTCCTCTCGGAATTTTGAGTATGCATGCACACCTACCCAGCATGATTTTCAAGCTGCTGGCTCTGGGACTTGAACAGTGGTCAACCATGTGGGAGTCTAGCACCTTAATCACTGCCTCTGGCTGTCCCTCCCTGCACTCACCAGAAAGACAGAAAGAGACAGAGAGACAGAAAGCAAGAAATCATCTCCCCAGGGAATGACCATGCTGCAATCCCTTCTCCTCCTTTCTCCTCTCAGGATCTTGGGCATGCATGCACATGTGCCTGGCATGAGTTTAAGCCACCAGATCCAGCACTTGCACCACAGTCGACCACATGGGAGTCCAGTGACATAGCCATTATGCTAACTGCTGGTTCCCCCCACCCCTTTTTTTGAAAGCACTGCTGATACTTTATAACTACACCTCACTCCCAACTTGGTACCATCAATGTTAAACTATTTTGACACATGATAATGCGCTTGTCAAAGGCAGGAAAGCCAGCCAGGTGCTACGGGGCTGGCCTCAGTCTTCTTCCTCCTGTCTTTTATTCAGAATCTGGGCATAACCCTTTCAGAAAAGCCATTTTGGGGAAACAAGATGCAGGCGTGTTCTAATTACCACAAGGGGCAACCAGACCAGTCTGAAGTTTAGGAGATGACAGTGGGAAATCAGCAGAGAGCTCAGGAGAGAGGCGAGCCCAGAGCAGCAAGGAGCTGCTCTGTGTTAACTGTCTCTTGAAAGAGATGATCATAGCGAGCGTTGTTCCCGTTGATTACGTAACAGAAACTCTATATAGGGCTTTCTTAGGCAGTAAATCTATACGTTATTTGTTAGGAACACTAGAGTATTTACTGTTATCAAAGGTAATAATAAGAGTTATTTTCAGTGTCGCAGAAATCCTATCAGCGCCTAGTTTAAGCTGAACACTGAAAATTATAGGCAACTGCTTCTTTCACTGCACAGAGGAGAGCACTGTGTGGCCTAAACATCTCCTGAAATTGTTACATGTTCTCCGGAACCTGCAGCACATTTTTCATATTTTAAGTTTATATTTGGAATGCAAATCTAGATTACAGCTTTAAATATTTTCGTATTCAGTAACAACATCAGTTTCTAAAAGCTGGATTTTACTTCCCTTTACAGATGAAGTCTGAAAGGTGGGATTATAGAATTGGAGTATGATGGAGGGAGGAATGCATTTGAAATAACTCATGTTGCTGCACACGCACACGACGTGCCCTCTGTTTATTGGCCTCTTACTCAGGGTCCATTTTAATTGTTATCTGCTTGTGGATTCTATACCACATAATGAAACACTTCCAGTCCACCCACTGAGCCTTGGGTTTTTCTGAGCACCTTTACTAATGACCCTTAATTAAGCCGATTTTACCCCTGAACATGTGTTTTCTTTCGGTCAACAAGTATTTTTAAGGGACAGGCCTGAATGAACTTTCAAAGACACATTTAAAATGCTTATTATTTTAAGTAGCTGTAAAACTGAACAAAGTACATTTGTATTCAAGCGTGGGCTACTCATACCTATATTTTTCACTGTACATTTCCAGAGAAGCACTTTCACCCTGCAGCGTGCCATCAATCCTCAGTCATGTTAGATCTCAAAGGTATCAAATATCTGTGTAGAAAACATCACAATAAAGTAGCCTGGCACTACTTTACATTAGCTAACAATGTCAACCAGAGATAATCGGTCATTTAAAAGACACCCTGTAAAATGTCTCACTGAACATATTTTTTCATAATGATCAGCAAATGCCAAAGTCTAGTAACAAAACTATTATTTATAGCATATTAACATCTAATTGATTTTACAAATGGAGGCAATTATTTTGGATGAAGGGAGGAATGGCTGCCAGAGTTAAATGATTTATGATTACCAAGGAAGAAAGCAACAATGTTCTTTGCTAATTGATTTTCAAATATGGCGTTTGCACTCATTGATGATCTTAATTTTAAAGCAAATGATTTGCTTAAATAACACATTAACCAAAAAAATAAGGGGGGTTGGGTGGGGTGGGGAATAAGAAGTAACTTACTTTGGACAGCAATCTGATACACTTGTAACTATTAAAAAAAAAAAAAAAAACAACCAACTATTGCTTCCTACAGCAAGCTCAGAAGGGATTGTATCAGGGGAATACATTTCCAAGGTGCTGATTTACAACCACAAAAGATCATACTTCATGACCTCCAACCAATTACCCAGAGTAGGAGTACAGGCCCTTACAGCGCTGTGTGCTTCAGGCTTCTGGTCCAAGAGAACACCGCAGATGCACCCACACCTCACATGGCTTGACCTAAAACACTGACTCTCTGCTTGACAGGTTTCATAACTTGGGCAAATGTTGTGAATGAAAAATTAAATAGTCTGCAACACGTGATATAACTCTTCCACTGATTCTGTATTCAAGCTCTAAGGTGTACATGTTTCAAAAGTAAATGAGAAAGATTGAAGGTTACTTCCTATTTCAAGCCACCTCTGAAGCAGATGAGAAGCTCTCATTTCACAAGAAATAACCTGTGCATTTGTGGAAGAGAAAAACTCATACATAGCCAGGGAATGCCCAGGGCTGAGGCAGGTATTGATTGGGCAAAGCTAAAGCATAAGGGCTCTTGAAACTAAACAAAAGCAAGTTCATTCTGTCACAGAGGTTGATTACATCAAAACAATAAGAAACTCTCCCAATTCCCACTTTAAAAAAATAATTAATACTGTTCTACGATCTATACAATAAGGGCAAAGTTTTTTAACCAGTCCTAATAAACATTATTAGATTTGCTTTTAAAAAGTTAGAGTTCAGTTAAAGACTATTCTAGTATATTTTCAGCTATGGGCCTCTCCAAACAGTGGTTTATTCATTCCCATGGACATGTCTGGGAAGCCAAGCTGGCCATGCCATCGGCCCTGCCTTCCAGGGGTTAACTGCTCTGGCTGCCAAATAAAATACAGAGCGAGCCATGTAATTATGGAGACAGTCAAAGGGCAGGCTCTATTTTGAAATCTATTTGCACAGACAAGGTCTTCCAATTGAACTTACAGGAAACAAGCTGGTAACGAGCCTCCTCTCCCCCAGATGCTTTCCACACTTTTTCTCCAGTTCAGGAAATTATGGATATGGACACCATACACCACCGCCTCCTGGATTTCAAGCTAAGATGCCATTACAGAGAGAAAAGTGGATCTGTTTCACGAACCTATGAAAAACAATTTTTTTGGCCTAATTAACCGCATTTGGCCACAGCTTCTGGATGGTAAAACTACAGTGTTTATTAAACAACATTTCTAAAGAGGATACAGGCCCAGTTGGTAGGCAGGTGTTGGGAAACAGTTCATTTTCTTTAATACTCAAAATAAAGCACATAGTTGAGTCTACAATATTCTGGCATAAATATTAATCTGAAATAAAGATTCTACTTGACATCCAATGGTGCTGTCCTCGGAGTTATTTATAGCTAAGACTACTAAAATGGTAACAGAGATTCCACAGAAATAAAAAGGAAATGCGTAAGGTATTTGAAGTGACAAGGCATACATCACTGACTCGGAAACATAAAGGTTCACCCTAGTAGCTGACTGCTCTAAACCAGCAGTTTCCACAAGGATTCTTGGTCCTCCTATACAGTAGGGGTGGCTGTTACTAGTGATTAAACTAAGTAGCCAAATGAAGGGGAGACAGACACTAGTCTGTGGATGTCAGAAGTCACTGTGAAACCACGAGCCAAAGCTCGAGGGAGGGTCCTGGTTCGGGAAAAGATGAACTGGAAAGTCAGTCCCAGAGCACTTCTGGGGAGAAGAGGGGTGTGCCTGAGGGCACCGTCTCCCAATAATAACAACATTCAAGAATGGAACCCAGGTCACAGCAAAGCATGACCTTCCCCAAGGCTCCCTCAGGAAGTTGGCTCCCTGCGACATCCCTCCTTTCAAAACATGTGTCAGCAGCAATGGACAGAGTATAACCTCAACAACATGCTCAGAAATGGTCTAGAAAAACATTTCATTTTGCTTCTTTGCAAAAGCTAGATTGGGTAATGCGTGAGTATTCATTAGTATACGCCACTAGCACTCAGGAATCTCTAATTAAACAAGAAACGTTCCCCTCTTCTCAGGAAACAAAACACCCAACCTACTCAGAAACCCAGATCAATAAGCATTTCTACTTAAGAGTACAGACTCATGGTTGTGGGCCTACAAGAAAAATTCCTTTAGGCTGGGGGGAGGGGTGCCAAAGATGATACAGTAAGAACTCAAAACAGATTATTTGGAGGATAAATGGAAGTCACATAGAAATGATTAATTTGTACAAGGAAATAGGGCTATTACATAACATTTCTCTACTTAAGATAAAAATGTTTACTTTGAAATTTAAATCTAAATCCACCATTATAACATAATGAGTTACACTGAAATATTTTATGTCACATATGCTTAGTAAATCCCACTGTTTCTGAGCTAAAGTTTAGAGAAAAGCAGCTTCTTAGCACTTCAACAATACATATACTCAGGCAACTTCTTGGACAAAGGAATATTGTATCCTTCCAGGGGAAATAAAGGAGCTGTTTATTAAGTCCACGGTTAAAATGTAGTAATTCATTCTAGTTGAGCCCTATGAAAAATGTCATCAAAATATCATTTTCTTTGCCAGATTTTCTGGATGCCGTACTATCATTTAAATACAGACTAGAAGACAAGCTCTCATTGGAGTAGAAGCACGACACCATAATGTTGTCCTAGTAAATGGGAACGAACTTCGCACAGTCCTGGTACCCAGGGAGAGCACCCTTCCGGGTGTGCACCAAACATCTGGCAAATTTCAACTTCCCGAAGTCTCTCCAAAGAAATGTTCCTGTTACCTCACACACTTCGGTTAAGGGGGAAAAGGAAAGGAGAACAATGTTATATTAAAGCACATAAATAGGAACCAGAAAAAGCAATTGCACAGAAATCGCACATGCAATTCAATTCCAGAGAAAGTCCACATAAACATATCCTGAGTTTTAAAAAAATGTAGTAAGAAAGTCTTTAATTCTTAAAAAAAAAAAAAAAAAGAAAACAAAAAGCAGACTATACATAAATACTACTGTCACATAAAACACTACTCAAAATATTAGTTATTTGAGTTGAGATACTCAATAACAAAAGATGTAGGGTCTTAAAGTTTATAATCTTTGCCATGAATATTTTAAATTGTATTAAAACATTTGAGGCCGGCAGGCGGCATAGGCGGCGTAGCAGTTAAGGGCCTGGACTCCCACAAGGGTGACCACGGTACGAGTCCTGGACCCGGCTTGCTATCTCACTCCCCACCCCCCCACACACACTGTCCCTCTCTGGTCAAATTAAAAGAAATGAATGAAAATAAATTAAATAAATAAATAAAATTCTAAAAAAAAATTTTGAAAAGAGCGTATTTTTCGTCTTTACCTATCACAATGGCCACTGAATTCTATTAATACATGCAACACGCTCAAATTATACTGGTATATTGTCAGATGTCTCCTCTCCCTCTCTCCTTCCTTTCCCTCTCACATTTTCTCTCTCTTTCTGTCTTCCTCCTTTTCTTTCTCTCTCTTTCCTTTTTATTTTCTTCCTTCTCCCTTTTTTCCCTCCTTTCCTTCTGATGAGCCCTTTCGTTATTGTTGAAGAAGTACACAATGGCGGGACCAGTCGTTAGCGTAATGGCTATGTTGCTGAACTCCCAAGTAGTCGACCACGGTTCGAGTCCTGGACCTGGTGGCCTAAATGCACGCCAGGTGCGTGTGAGTGTGTGTCCACGATCCCAAGAGGAGAATGGAGGAGAAGGGACTGTGGTGTGGCCATCCCCCCCGGGGGATGATTTCTCGCTTTCTGTTTCTCTGTCTCTCTCTCTGTCTGTCTGGCGAGCACATGCGCTTATAGCCCTAGTAAAAACCTCTCTCAAAAAAAAAAAAAAAAAAAACACAAAGGGAACCAGCAGTTAGCGTAATGGCTATGTCGCTGGACTCCCATGTAGTCGACCGCGGTTCGTGTCCTGGACCTGATGGCTTAAAACTCACGCCGGGCGCGTGTGCGTGCGTGCCCAAGATCCCGAGAGGAGAATGGAGGAGAAGGGATTGCGGCGTGACCATCCCTCCTCGGGGGCGATTTCTCCCTTTCTGTCTCTATGTCTCTCTCTGTCTGGCCAGCACACGCGCCTTATAGCGAAAAACCTCTCAAAAAAAAAAAGCTAACGCTTTAGGAAAACAATGTATTTCCAAGCTTCTATGGTTGAGATTTCACAGATTCAAGACAATAGAAGTCAAGACCACTTATCAAGTAGTTATTTTCACCAAGAAAAAATAGAGATAAAATACATAGTAGCCTCTTTAGAAAAAGAAAATGCTCCAGATTTTCTGAAGGTAGCATTTTGGACTGGTATAGTTACGTATAGTTACATTGTCACAAATAATTTTGTATTCAATCTGACCAGGTAGACTTGGTTAACCATATGAATAAGCACACCACAGCTTTAGGCATTAATGAAAGAAGTACAATTAAAATGGTACTATGTGAGACCAGCAGATGGCATAATAGTTACGTCACTGAACTTCCACGTAGTCGACCGTGGTTCAAGTCCCGGACTCGGCAGCTTAAAACTCACACTGAGCACTTGTGCATGCATGCCCAAGATCCAGAGAGGAGAATGAAGGACAAGGGATTGTGGCATAGCCATCCCCCCTGGGGGGTGATTTCTCGCTTTCTGACTCTCTGGTGAGCACATATTTTTTGCCTTATAGCAAAAAAACAAAACAAAACAAAACAAACAAAAAAACTCTTAAAAAAATAAGTATACCATACGTAAATGAAAATGGCACAGTTTTTTGTTTTTGTTTTTGTTTTTTTTAAATAGAAATACAGGTTTTAAAAAACGTTCCTAGTGGGACCAGCAGATAGCATACTGGCTATGTTGCTGGACTCCCACATAGTCAACCGTGGTCAAGTCCTGGACTTGGTAGCTTAAAAAACACCTTGGCATGTGTGCTCAAAACCCTGAGAGGCCAATGGAAAAGAAAGGATTACAGTGTGGCCATCCCATCTAGGAAGTGATTTTTCGCTTTCTGTCTTTGTCTCTCTAGCGAGCACACATACCCTATAGCAAAAATCTCTCTAAAAAAAGAAAAATCGTCCTAGAACTTATAGTCTGGCCCCTTATATCTTTTTTGTCTTTTTATTAAAAGATATGAATGCTCAACCATGTTTTTTGTTTTGTTTTGTTTTGTTTTTGTACCAAAGATTGCAAATTAAACCACCACCGTTGGGCCAGTAGGTGGCATGGTGGTTAAAGTACTGGACTTTCACATGGCTGACCAGCTGACCACAGTTCAAGTCCTGAACCTGATGGCTTGCTCTCTTACTTTCCCTCTCTCTGTCTCTGATGAGTACATGAGCCCCATAACAAAAATTTAAAAACAAGAAACAATAAATAATTCTTAAAAAAAACAAACAAACAAACAAAAAACACCTACTACCACCACCATAGCCAACCAAGATTATTCACTTAGTGGAATGACAAATTCATCATCTCATTTTTAGCTTAAAGATTTCAATATCGCCACAGTATTGAAATATGTGATGTATAAAATACTCCAAACATATTTATTATCTAATGTGAGGTGTACAGAGCCCTTTTAACTATACTTCTACCACAGTAACAGAAAGAAAACCAACTCCCAAGTGCCTAATAAAACAGTCACTTTGGGGTGAAAAGAAGGAAATAGTGAGGAATTTTAAAACACATCATATGTAATTTATGAATGCACTATAGGAATCCCCCCCCCCAAAAAAAAATGTGCCTTCCTAATTATATTTATTTGAGTTCTTGTTTAAATTCGTTTTCCCTTCCTGAGTACTTGTTGGTTTACTTGGACAAATAAGTTAAATCCTCTAAGTCTTAGTTTCCTCATTTGCTAACGGGAATAGTAACACCTTCCTCCCAGGGTGGCTATGATGATTGTAGGACGTGACATGCAGACAGTGGCACAAGCTAAATACTCAATAAACAGGAATTACTGTCATTGGCTACCTGACTGTGGGAGAGGTCACTCTGAAATGTGCTAATCAGTAGGTAGAAACCAGGCTGAATTTTAAAATGTGCTCTGGATAATCCACAAGGTAAGTAATTCATGAGGCAATCATCAGATCCTAGGCTGGGTCCCAGAGCTGCTCTGCCAAAGTCACTCTCCAAGCACGGGGTCTCTGCTGGTACCGTCACAGGGCCACCCTGAAGCTCAGATAAGACTGCAGATGTAGAAACACCTCACAAACTGCAGCACTTCACGACTGTAGTGAGAGAAGGCTTAAATTCAGTAGGTTGCCCCCTCCCTCTCCCCGTAGTCTAGTGGTTAAGGAAGCTAAATCCCACATGGCTGACTGTGGTTTGAATCCCGGCTCCCGAAGCTCGAAAAACATGCAAAGAATGTGCATGCACCCAAAATTCTGACAGGATGGAGAAACAGAAACAAAAGGACTCCAATGTGACTGTGCCCCATTGAGATGTACTGTCTCCATCTCTTTCTTCTCCCACCCTCTGTCTATCTCTGCTGAGCACACCTGCTCTCCAGCAAAATGAAATCCTAGGAGGATTACTGCAGTCTAATCTTGATGTTTTCCTGAGAGTTCCTGATGGGACCTTGCTAGTATGCTGATGGTTAAAAATGAGGTCTAAGGAGGAAGGAGGGGTCAGCAGGTGACATGGTGGTTACGTAGTGACCGCAGTTCAAGTCCTGGACTTGGTGGCTTGAAACTCATGCCAGGCACATGTGCGAGTGTGTCCAAAATCCTGAGAGAAGAATGGATTGTGGTATGGCCATCTCCCCAGGGGGTGATGTCTCGCCTTCTCTCTGTCTCTCTAGTGAGTGTATGTACCTAATAGCAAAAATTCTCTCAAAAAATTTTTAATTAATTAACTAAAAAAAGGATGTCTAAAATCTCTTCTTTCACTGATAGGCAAAAAAGACGCTGGGTTTTTTCAAGAATATATTTCTAGACATATCAACAGTTCTTAAGTTTGTGTAAAAGGTAGGACAGGAGAAATCATGTTATAGAAAGATTTCACTTTGCATTGGAGACATTCCCTATAAAGCTCATAAACAATTTTTTAAATTAATTATTATTTTTAAAAATTACTTTATTTAATTTTATTTATTTATTTATTTTAATTTGACCAGAGAGGGACAGAATGAGAGCAAAAGTGAGAAAACAAGTCGCCAGTTCTGGGACTCGAACCAGTCAGCCATGTAGGAGTCCAGCACCCCTAACTACCACGCTACCCGCCGGCCCCATTAATTAATTTTTAATTTGACCAAAGAGGGAGAGGGAAAGTGAGACAGAGAGGAAGAAAGTGAGGAACCAAGCTGACAGGTCTGGGACTCAAATCACGCTTGACCATGTGGGAGACCAGTACCCTAAACCATCATGCCACTGCCAGCCCCTCATAAACAATTTTAAGAAAGTGAGATCAGAATGCTGTTTTGGGGGGACCAGCAGTTGGCGTAATGGCATGTTACTGGATTCCCATGTAGTCGACTGTGGTTCGAGTCCTGGACCCAGTGGCTTAAACTCAAGCCGGGCACCTGTGTGTGCGTACCCAAGATCCCGAGAGGAGAGTGGAGGAGACGGGATTGTGGCATGGCCATCCCCCCGGGAGGTCATTTCTCATTTTCTCTCTCTCTATCTCTCTCTTTCTGGCAAGTGCACGAGCCCTACAGCAAAAACTGCTCCAAAAAAAAAAAATGCTGTTTTTATTCTGTTGCTATATAGTATCAGTCAAGGCTGTGCTTAGCTATAAACCATTACATTGTCCTTGGTAAACTCAGTAACTTAAAGTTTGTAAGAATTCAAATATATTTGTTTTGGTATGCAATTTATTTAATAGCAATATTGTAGAAGTCACCAAACCTCATTGTTTAAATGTACCAAGAAGTCTTCTTTGCATAAAAATTCCTGTTTATTAAACAGTGATACAGGAAGAACTTATTTACATTTCAAGCACTACCAACATACATCATTTATGACAAAAAGGCAAGCACTCCATAAGAAATGCTCAATCACTGTCAATCACAAACACTAAAATATACATAAACCAAAGCACGCCGTGTGAACTGTATTAAACTCTGCTAAACACAGAATTACCAACAGAACAAACAAAAAAACAAATAATTATCAGTGACTCACAGACCTATTTACACAATACGCAAAGTGACTTGGAAAGGTGTAACCATGGAAACTTGATAGCCTAAATTCAGTACCTTTAAATTTTGCATTTATTTAAACACTGTGCAAATGATGTCCTTTACAACATTAAGATATTTCAAAAGCTGTCAAAGCTTATCTTTGTTATTAAATCAGTGGTCAAAATAGTTTCAACTATAAATTAATTATCTTTAAAATTATTCAGAGACCAGTTAATGAAACTACGATAAAAATGTCAAACAATTTTTTTCTAGTTTTTCAGAAAATGGTTATTTTCACAACCACTGATTAACAATGGAAAAATCTCAGCCCCTTACAATAAATCCCGTAATAGTCAAGTAGCAGTCAGACATACTTCGACATAAAGACTTCTCTTAAAAACTCTCATGGTTGTGCTAGTACCTCACTTCTACTTAACTTCAAAGCAGAAACGCTGTCAGCGGATTTGGTTTATAAGTGATTTTCACTGACAATTACCACTTGAACAGTAATACATAATGCTATAGTTAGGTCTCATGTCATATATTTTATTTTATAATGTAAATGAGTAAAACATTATTTTGTAGTTCATTGGCTCACACACTTTAGTGTGTATTTCATTATGTAGATGAGCAATGGATGTTGTTTGACATGATTTAAATGGGTCAACAGTATTTTCCTAGTCACATTAATCATTCAGACAGCTAGAATGAAAAAAAAAAAAAGCCTTGAAAACTAAAACTAGAGAATTTATTCACACAAATGACACTTAACCACTGGCGGGTTATCTAGGATGTGGTTAAGGAGAAAGAAGAGTTACAGACTTTGAACACATGTTTCATTATTTATTCAGAAACCACCTCGAGACTCTAGCTCTATTTTCAGAATCCAAGCGAACACCCACAGAGACAGGTTTCTGAGATACCGATTTGTTATTTTAAAAAAAGCATTAGAGCAGGACCAGCAGTTAGCGTACTGGCTATGTCGCTGAACTTCAATGTAGTCGACTGTGGTTCGAGTCCTGGACCCGGTGGCTTAAACTCACGCTGGGCACGTGTGCGTGCGTGCCCAAGATCCCGAGAGGAGAATGGAGGAGAAGGGATTGCAGCGTGGCCATCCCCCTGGGCAGCGATTTCTCGCTTTCTATCTCTCTGTCTCTCTCTGTCTTTCTGGCGAGTGCATGCGCCCTATAGCAAAAACCTCTAAAAAAAAAAAAAAATGCATTAGAAGGGCTGGCAGGTGATGTGGTGGTTAAGGGTGTTGGACTTCTACATAGCCAACCACAGTTCGAGTCCCAGATCTGGCAGCTTGCTTTCTCTCTCTCTCTCGCTCTGTCCCTCTTTGGTCAAATTAAAATAAACAAACAAATACATAAATAAAGTTAAATAAAATCATTCTTTAAGGAAAAAAAAAAAGCATTAGAGGGGCTGGCAGATGGTGTGGTATGGTAGTTAAGAGTGCCGGACTCCCACATGGTCAACCGCAGTTCAAGTCCTGGACCCGGTGGCTTGCTTTCTCACTTTCTTTCTCTCTTTTTGTTTCTCGCTTTGTCCCTCTCTCAGTTTTTTTTGGAGAGGTTTTTGCTATAGAGCGCGTGTGTGAGCACACGCGCCTGGTGTGAGTTTAAGTCACCCGGTCTGGGAGGCAAACCACAGTCGACTACATGGGAGTCTAGTGACATAGCCAGTACGCCAATTTAAAAAATAAAAGAAAGCATTAGATGTAAATCTGTGTAAACATCTTTTTTTTTTTTTTTGAGAGGTTTTTCACTAATAGAGCACGTGCGCTCGCCAGACAGACAGAGAGAGACATAGAGACAGAAAGCGAGAAATCACCCCCCAGGGGGGATGGTCATGCCGCAATCCCTTCTCCTCCATTCTCCTCTCGGGATCTTGGGCACGCACGCACACGTGCCCGGCGTGAGTTTAAAGCCACTGGGTCCGGGATGTGAACCGCAGTGGACTACGTGGGAGTCCAGCGACATAGCCATTACGCTAACTGCTGGTTCCCTGTGTAAACTTCTTTCATTCAAGAAGAAAGAATAAAATTTGGGGAGTCCAAGTGCAAGTGAGACTGACCCTGTGGCTCCAGGAGGATCAAGGCCTGTGGAACCGGAGAGAACAGACAGCAGCACAGATGGGGACGTGGCCCTCATGATGGACAACAACTCTGTCTTCAACTGCTGAGGGGCTCTATGAAGTGAGGATGAGAAGAGGAAAAATGAAAACCGGAAGTGGTGGTGAGGAATAGCTGCAAATCTGGTTCAAAGAGTGATCCGCTGAGGAGCACAAAGGGCGTCGCATGTGAATTCGCAACCGCAGCTCTGATTTCCTTTCCTTCCACGGTCAGGACCGACTTGTGCCTTGAGTCTGGTCAAGGGGCGATGTGGCTACGTGGCTGGTCAGCATGCCAGAAAACTATCGTGGACCACCATCCCACCACTTTGTCTGACCCGTATGAATTACCTCCTGATCACAAGTGTGGAAGTGACCCGCCGTCACTTTCCTCCTGATGGAAGCCCCTCGGTAGTCTGTGGCAGCTGTGTGAAGACAGCATCCGCCAACTCTCCACTGCACCCTCCTCTCAAAGCTCACCCTCCTGTGAGAGTATGCCCTGCCCTCCCCTGAAACCACGCAGAACAGGCCACAGAGGCCACGAGTTTGCCTTTTCTGATGACAAAAATGGTACATGTGTGGTATTAAATATTTTTATAACAATACTGAAAAGTCGTGCAAGTGATCACTCAAATGACACCTGTTAAAATTTGACAAGCACACTTTAGAACGTTTCTATCAATATATTATGCACCCACTAATACATAATTATATTGTTGTAATATATTAATTTCTCATTTTATACATATTATCTGTACAGTTTTATTAAATTTCTATTTTAAAAGCAGTTTCTCTTTAATTTTTTTTTTTTTTTTTTAGCTTTTGCTATAGGGGGGGTGTTTTCCTGCCAGAGAGAGACAGAGACAGAGAGAGGGAAGAGAGAAATTATCCCCCAGGGGAATGGCCACTCTGCCATCCCTTCTGCTCTCAGGATTTTTGTCACCCACACACATGAGCCCGGTGTGTTTTTCAAGCTGCAGGATCCAGGAGTCCAACCACGTTGTCAGCCATGTTGTCAGCCACTTTAACCTCCGTACCATCTGCCGGCCCTCCTCTTTCTAATATATGGAAGACATGTGACTCTAATAAAAAATACAGATTTATGTGATCTTTCTTTTTTTTTTTTTTTTTTTTAGAGCTTTTTGCTATAGGGCGAGTGCGCTCTCCAGAAAGACAGAGAGAGAGAGAGAGACAGAAAGCGAGAAATTACTCCCCAGGGGGGATGGCCATGCCGCAATCCTTTCTTCTCCATTCTCTCGAGATCTTGGGCACACACACACATGCATCCGGTGTGAGTTTAAGCCACTGGGTCCGGGACTCGAACTGCAGTCGACTACATGAGAGTCCAGCGACATAGCCATTACGCTAACTGCTGGTCCCAGCAAGAAATCATTCCCCATGAGGGATGGCCATTCCTCTTGGGATCTTGGGCACACATGCACACACGCCTGATGTGAATTTTAAGCCACTGGGTCCGGGACTTAAACCGTGGTTGCCTATGTGGAGTCCAGAGATGTGACCACGACGCTATCAGTTGGTCCCTTATGTGATCTTTTTTAGTGGTTTCAAAATATTTCCTTATGGGTCATATAGCACTTAATTTAACCAATGATGAGCTGATAGGTAGATTCTCTTTTTTTGTCCTTTGTTTTGTTGTTGTTATTGTTTTTGTTTTGCCTTACACAATATGCTTTTAATAAGTACAGCTGCACCTTGTCATCCATTTTTTTTCTGCATTAAGAAACATGCAAACTTTTGACATGTTTGCAAAACAGCTCTTCGCTCAGGCAATTCTATATTCCTAATTATGCCTATTTCCCTGCACCTTCATCAATGTTAGTATTATTCTTCTTTAAAAGAATGATTTATTTGGGGCTGGCAGGTGGCATGGTGGTTAGGGTGGCTGGACTCCCACATGGTTGGCCGCAGTATACATCCCAGACCTGGTAGCTTGCTTTCTCACTTTCCCTCTCTCTGGTCAACTTTCCTTCTCTCTCTGGCCAACTTAAAAAAATAATAATGACAATGAATAAAATCAAATAAAATAATTCTTAAAAAAAGAATTATGTATTTATTTTAAATTTGCTACAGGACACACACACACACACACAGAGGGGTGGGGAGGGAAGTTGAGAAAGCAAGTCACCAGGCCTGGGACTTGAACCACAGTCAGTCATGTGGGAATCCAGCACCCTAACAGCCACGCCACTTGCTAGCCCCCACCAATGTTATTCAGATTTGTTAGTCTGATAACTTAAAAGTATTATTTCACTTTTACTTGTTTTCTTCAGGTACTTTTGAGCTTGAAGATCTTTTCTTTGTTTATTTCTATATCCTCTTTAGTAAGGTCTCCATGTAGGCCTATTCAGTCATTTTTAGCTGACATTTTTCATTTTATTATTTTTTAAAATTTGACCAGAGAGAGAGAGAGACAGAGACAGAGACAGAGACAAAGAGAGGGAAGATGAGAAAGCAAGCTGCCAGGTTCAAGACTTGAACCTCAGTCAGTCACATGGGAGTCCAGTGCCTTAACCACCATTCTACCTGCCAGCCCCTAGCTGACATATAAATTTTTAAAATTTATTTATTTTACATTCATTCACTGAATATCATCATGGCATACAAAATTGTGATTTCCCATCCAGAAAACACTGTATAGTGGCTTAATCATATATGTTATTGTCAACACATAATTTTCCATGTCTTTTTCAGATATAAATATATATATACATATATACATTTCTTCCCCCTATTTCTCATTCTCTGCCATTTCCCACCCCACCCTCCTCCCACACTGTTTCTGGCATCTACAGTTGCTTTCCATTCCTCCCTCCCCCCACAGCTTATTGATTTCCAAAATATCTTAATTAATCTAACTACTTTCAATAGCAAGTTCAGCTGATACGTATGTATCTATGAACACATCGGACTTTACGCATGAAACTGTGAGTAGAATGAATAACTATAAAGTAGCACCCAGCTGAGGCTATATAGCTTATTGTGGTTATTAAATAGGTATTTTTTAATATAGCTGACATATGTTTAAGAGTGCTCTGTGAATTAGAAACATTAAACATTTGTTTAGTAATTTGTCTCACTTCTTTTCTTCCAGTTTGTTATCTGGATTTCAACCATATTCAAATATTTTTGGCCACACAGTTGGGTTTACCTGGTATTTATGGATTAATCTAAGAACATGACTCTTAAAATACTTATATGTTGGGCCTGCAGGTGGTATGGTGGTTAAGGGCGTTGGACTCCCACATGGCTGACGTGGTTCGAGTCCTGGACCTGGCAGCTTCCTTTCTCATTTTCCCTCTCTGTCTCCCTCACTCTGTTCCTCTCTGATCAAATTAAAAATAAATAAAGTTAACTCAAATAATTCTTTAAAAATTAATTAAATAAATACTTATTTTTAAAAAAGAATTATTTTATTTAACTTTATTCATTTATTCTAATTTGACCAGAGAGGGACAGAGTGAGAGAGAGAGGGAAAGTGTAAAAGCAAGCCACCAGGTCTGGGACTCGAACTGCAGTCGGCCATGGGGGAGTCCAGTCTTCTTTAATGTCCCTCACTAGTGATCTAATGTTTCTTTCATATTGATCCTTTACATTCCTTGTTATTTGTCTATTCCTCAGTACTTTATCTTCTTGGTTTTCTTAATAAATAGAATTTTTATAATAGAATATAAATTATTTACTTTTATTTATTATTATTTTTATTATTTTAAAATTTGTTATAGTGCTCATGTGCTCACCAGAGAGACACAAAGAGAGAAAGAGGGAAAGTGAGAAACAAGTCGCCAGGTCCACAGCTGGAACAAGGGCCAGCTAAATGGGAGTCCAGCGCCTTAACCACCATGCCACCTGCTGGCCCCAGTCATTTATTTTTGTATAATTTAAATATTATTTTTCTTTAAGATACTTAAAAATTGAAGTATATAGGGCCAATAAGTGGTGCAGTGGTTAATGCACTGGACCACTGCATTTCGGACCTGGCAGCTCTCTCTCTCGTTTTCTCTCTCTGGTGAGCGCACATGCCCTGTAGCAAATTTTAAAATAATAACAAAAATGGTAAATAAAATTAAATAAATAATTCTTTTTGTAAAAAATTGAAGTATAATATTCTACAATAATATTTTTGGATTCCTTCATGTATTGAAAATCAAAAGTAAATACAGACTCACACACTTTCTCTGTCAGAGGAAATGAGCTGGAACCACTCGACTGAAGTAGGCTTTCCTTCTTCTTTTAAATTGCCAGACGATGCGTGTATTTCCAGGAAGGGGGAGGAGAGTGCACTCCCCAATGGGGCACGGTCACATCGCAATCTCTTCTCCATTTCCTGGTGTGTTCTTCAATCCAATGGGGCTGGGGTATGAGCCTTAGTCACCCACATGGGATCTGGCTCCCTAAACCACTAGCTTTAGGGCCAGCTCGGTTTCCTTTCCATCGCTGCTGACTCACTTGTCTCTTACCTTGCCTCTTCCCAAATATTAACTTCCCTCTTCCCAAATATTAGCCTCCTTCTTCTCAATATGAGGTGCTAGAAATGCTAGCAAATTAAAGACAAAAAGAAAAGATTTTTCAGGAAAGCTGTGATATTTAAAATACACCTCCCCAATGATGACCTAATCATCAGAAAGAAATCAGAATATTTTTAGACTTCTTATTCTTATTTCACACTTACTCAAGTTTTATGATATAACTTAGTCTTGGTTTCGTTTTCTTTCTTTTTTTTTTTAAGAGGTTTTTCTATAGGGCATGTGCACTCGCCAAGAAGACACAGAGAGAGAGACAGAAAGCAAGAAATCATCCATGGCATGGCTGCAATCCCTTCTCCTCCATTCTCCTCTCGGGATCTTGGGCACACATGCACATGCGCCCGGCATGAGTTTAAGCCACTGGATCTGGGACTTGAACCTCGGTCAACTACATGGGAGTCTAGTGACATAGCCATTATGCCAACTGCTGGTCCCAGGTTTTATTTTCAATTATTTGCCAGGGTTAGGTTGAAGTAACTATTAGCTTTTCAGTCTAGGGGCTCTGTTTCTAACAAAAAATACAGAGCTACATGATTCTTTTAAATTCATAGCATTCCCTGAGGCCAGTAGGTGGTATAGTGGTTAAGGCATTGGACTCCCATGTAGCTAACTATGGTTGGAGTCCTGGACCTGATGGCTTGAAACTCCTGCCGGGTGTGTGTGCATGCATGCTCCAAATCCCAAGGAGAATGGAGAACGGATTGCAGTTTGGCCATTCCCCCCAGAGGGTGATTCTTTGCTCTCTCTCTCTCTCTCTCTGTCTCTCCGGTGAGCACACATGCCCTATAGAAAAATATCTCTTAAAAAAAGACTTAATCTAGCACCAAAAGAAAAAAAAGATATTTCTTAAAGAATTTCTTTTTTTTTGGGGGGGGGGGGACCAGCAGTTAGCGTAATGGCTATGTCGCTGGACTCCCATGTTTGAGTCCCGGACCCGGGATTTTGCTTGTAAAAAGACTTTACCCAACATGAAATATTTCTCAGGCTGTCCAGTGAGAATACTATACACGTCATCGTGGCCATCCCCCCTGGGGAGTGATTTCTCACTTTCTGTCTCTGACTCCCTCTCTCTCCAGTGAGTGTACACACAAACTCCTCTAAAAAGAAGTTATAACAGTTATTTTAAATCTGGGGTGCTCTGTTTATATGTGAAAAACAAAGTGTTTAAAATGGGCATCTGAATGGGCCCATTGCTTAAGGGAACTGGATACCACATGCTGACCAGGGTTCACATTCTGGCCTCGGCAGTTTGAAAAACAGGCACATATGCCTGTGTGTCGAGTCCTGAGTGGGGAAAAAAGAGCAGAGACTGCAGCATGAGCACGCCCATGGGGGGATGCTTTCTCCTCCTGTCTCTCTGGACAGTGCACTCGCCCTCTGGCAATTAAAAACTAATGTGGCACTGGCAGTTCCCATATGGTCTAGCGGTTAGGATTCCTGGTTTTCACCCAGGCGGCCCGGGTTCAACTCTCGGTATGGGAACAGATGAACAATTTGGGACCAGCAGTTAGCATAATAGCTATGTCACTGGACTCTCACGTAGTCGACTGTGGCTCGAGGCCTGGACCCGGAGGCTTGAACTGTTGCCGGGTGCATATGCGTGCATGCCCAAGATCCCGAGAGGAGAATGGAGGAGAAGGGACTGCAGCATGGCCATCCCCCCTGGTGGGTGATTTCTCGCTTTCTGTCGCTCTGTCTCTCTCTGTCTTTCTGGTGAGCGCACGCGCCATATAGCAAAAACCTCTCAAAAAAAAAAAAAAATTAACGTGGCATTGACCTGCAGCTGTTTCTGGCTGAAAATTAGGAACAGCCCTAGGACGTTTCTTAGTGGAGAATGAACACTGACTACTTAGAAGTAGTCCTGGCCTGGAGTTGTAGCTGCTCTTTACACTACACAAATCAAACTCCTGAGAGTACAGTAGGGCCCAGCGAGTGCTGCAGTCTGGACTCTCCATTGTTTCTGAGTACAGTATGCTTCAGGTGCTGGCTGGGATCGGAAAGCGTTTCAGGGTTGGCCATTGTGATGATATACAGAGAAGCAGGGAGTCCTTATGGAAATCAGACACTAAAGGGTAAGAGAAACACTGCAAAGTAAGCGACGTTCCAGTTCCATCTTTGTATTATAAAACAAAGGTGGCAAGTAGATTTTTGCAGAATGGTATAGAGCCCCTCAGGTGGGTGTACTAGGGATAATACAAGAGGATTTCAAAAAATTTCTGGAAAAAAAATGGAAGGAAAGTACAAATTTGTTTTTAAGTAGAAAGAAAAACCCTGCAATCCATGCAGCGTATATATTCATAATATACATTTTCCATGAAGTTTCACAGATTCCATGTACACGTTATATATATATATACATACATACATACATATAATATCCCTGTGAAGGAGGTAGCAGGGACTAAAGTGGATAGGATTTGAACCTATAAGTAATGTTTCATCATTAGCCAATCCACCCTGCTCTCAACTCTATCCTGTGAGCCTGTGCCGCTGCCCTTAATGAGTAATCTGGAAGACTGGCAACATTTGGGTTTGGTGATGGCTACCTTCAGACCTCATAAATAATATGTAACCCTAGTTGTTTTGCCTTTAGCCAACCCGCTGACTGCACAAGTGGCAAGCTGACATGGAGAATTTACGAGCTCTTTCAGATTAGTAATGCAATTTCCTTTTGAATAATTTGAGCCTGTAGCCTGAAGCAGGTTATAATTATCATTCCTTTTGTCCATACATACATACATATAATCCCTGTGAAGGAGGTAGCAGGGACTAAAGTGGATAGGATTTGAACCTATAAGTAATGTTTCATCATTAGCCAATCCACCCTGCTCTCAACTCTATCCTGTGAGCCTGTGCCGCTGCCCTTAATGAGTAATCTGGAAGACTGGCAACATTTGGGTTTGGTGATGGCTACCTTCAGACCTCATAAATAATATGTAACCCTAGTTGTTTTGCCTTTAGCCAACCCGCTGACTGCACAAGTGGCAAGCTGACATGGAGAATTTACGAGCTCTTTCAGATTAGTAATGCAATTTCCTTTTGAATAATTTGAGCCTGTAGCCTGAAGCAGGTTATAATTATCATTCCTTTTGTCACACAAGTCTGAAGATCTACAAGTGGTTCAGAGAGCTACATTAATCTGTTTCAATCTTTTAGATGGGTTGATAAATAAAAACCTTCACGTGATAAATGAAAATCAGATGGATTTATATATTGCCTCCATTTTTAACTATCTTAGTTAATTAAAATTTATAGTCATAGTGTATCCATAGAAAATGATAATGTTATTAGAGATATTTGTCACTTTACCATTAATTATTTGATTATTCAGTTTCCTTGGAGCAGAGTGAACTATATTATGGATAAAGTTAGTTCTACGCTAAGATAAATACACAGTTTTAGCTGTTTGGAATGCATTTTCCGACATACACAAGTTCTCAGGCTAGCGTGTTTGCCCATAAGATAATTTAAATACTACATGTTTGCAACAAAAACACACACACACAAAACTAGTAGCAATTCAGTAAGCACTAGCTGCATTATGGGTTATCTGAGCTAGCCTGGGAATGTTGCTGCCATTTAAAACATAGTTTCTAAGGAAAACCTGTCCTGCGTTGTTGGAAACCAGGGAAAGTGCAAAGCCCATTCTATGAATCCCATCTCCCACTCTCAGCCCCTTCTTTTCAAGCTACAGAAAGAAGATGGAGGCTAAGTACTCCTGAAAATACTAGAGAGGAGGGCCAAGTCCCATCCTTTTCCATTAAAATCTACACCATCTGTGGAGTCAGAATCTCAGGTCACTTCAGGTTCGCCTGTCTTCTACAGCAAGTGAAAGGAAGCAAGTATGTCTTTGAAGTTCAAACATCCTACTTAATATGTAACACTTAGCTCCACAAAGAACATCTTGAGTACCAATGGGCACTCTGAAAGGAAACATAGTGGCTCTGGAGGAGCAACCTCACTCTATCCAGAGCTCTCCCCTGGGGCAGAAGGCCTAGACAATAAAAGGTTCACAACTCAGGTGGAGTCAGTGTAGCTAGATTGTCCAACTTCAGTTCTGTCTCTACCTTGACTAGCTGCCAGTTTTCAGCAAATTACTTAACTGCTTCATACCTCAGTTTCTCATCTGTTATAAAACAGGGAAATTTTCAAAAATTATTTATTTAATTTTATGTATTCATTCATTTTAATTCTACCAGAGAGAGACACAGAGAATGAGAGAAAGAAGGTGAGAAGGCAAATCGCCAGGTCCAGAACTCGAACCGTTGGTTGGTCATGTGGGAGTGTCCAGCACTTTAACCACTACACCACCTGTTGGTCCCCCTAAAATGAGGAAATATTAAGCCAGTCCTGTAGTGCAGGGGTTAAAGGTTGTGCAGATGAAGTCTGATCCCACCTGGTCAACTGTGGTTGAGTGTCAGCCCTAGAGGCTTAAAGAATATGCTGGGCACACACAAGTGCACAGGATCCAGATGGGATGGAGAATCAAACAAAACTATAAAGGAAAGCAAAGACGTGAATGCTAATACAGTCGGGACGTCACCTGGGGAATGGAAGAGAGGGACTGGGAAAGGCCACGGAGAGGTCGTCTGAGGTGCTGGCAATGTTTTGATTTTTCTACTACAGAAGTTACATAGGTATTTGCTTTATAATCACTCATTCAATCCTACATCTGTCTTACACATGTTTTTCTCTATATATCCTATTTCACAATATTAATGATAGCAGGGAGGGAGGAAGAAAGACAAAAGGAAGAAAGGGATAAAGACAGAACTAAAAAACAAAACAGAGAAAGCATTTGACAATCAGGTTTCTGTGTATTATAATGCAAGGAATGTAAAATGTTCATTAATATGCTAGATTCATGCATTTATTTATTTATTTACTGCCAGAGGGCAAATAGGCTTACCAGAGAGGGAGAGAAAGAGAAAGAAAAAGCATCCCCTCTGGTGGGATGTGGTCATGTCACAATAATTTTTCTCCATTTCTCCATCCTATCAAGATTTGGGGCCCAGGGGCCAGCAGATAGTACGGTGGTCAAGGCACTGGACTCACACATGGATGAGGAGTTCAACATGGTAGCCTGCTTTCCAACTTCCCCTCTCTCTCTTGCTAGTCAAATTAAAAATAATAATAAATAAAATTAAACAAAATAATAATAAAGATTTTGGGCACATATGCACACACACCTAGTAGGTTTTTCAAAGTGCTGGGGCTGAGATTCAAACCACCGTTGGCATTGTGATATCTGGCTCCTTATACATAAGGATTAACCACTGCACTACATGCCTAGCTCCCAAGCAATTATTTGAATTGAGAAAAATAAATTAGAAATAATTTACAGTTATTTCTATACAGTAAAAACAATAGCACAGTTGTCTATATTAGATAATTGACTAGGTCATAAAAAATTTGCACTGAAAAGTGAATTCTTTTAATGATTCTATTATTACAAACTATCAATAGTTAATAAATGCCCTTGAAAGCTATGTAACTGTATTTTTATCTGAACTTTTTAATTGACATAATGTATCTGAAACAACCATACTGCTTGTGGATGCAGAACAAGCTATTGAATTTTCTTAAGAAAATTGTATCCTTCTAGGAACTTTATAATAATAATATAGCAGCTTTTACTTGTAGCAATTTACAAACTCATAACTTTTACTCAGTTTGTCCAAACTATTATTTGGGTTCATTCCAAAACTGACCTGTTTTTTTATACAGTTTATTTAATTCGTGAGAGAGAGTATGAGTGACAGCATGAGCGAGACAAAGAGACAGGCCCCCTAACAGGGTCCCACCACAGCATGATCCTCCTCCCGGACCCTCCAACCAGTCAGGATGTTGGGTGCCCCTGTGCTGCTCCTGGTGAGTTTCAGGCCAGCTAGAGCTCTGAACCTGCAGCCCACCACGTGGCCTCCAGTGCTGCAGATCAGTATGCCACCTCTATGCGCCATCTACATGTTTAACACGTTTCTCTATATATATTTAAAAATATTGTGAAATAAGTGGTTTTTGTTTTTCCTTTATAGAGAGATTTTTGCTAGAGGGTGCATGTGCTTGGCAGAGAGACAGAGAGACAGAAAGCAAGAAATCACCCTCCAATTCCTTCTTTCATTCTCCTTTCGGGATTGTGGGCACACACACACACGCATACGTGCCCAGTGTGAGTTTTTAAGTTGCTGGGTCTGGGACTTAAACTGTGGTCGGCTATGTGGGAGTCCAGCGACGTAACCATTATGGTTTTTTTGTTTGTTTTTTGTTTGTTTGTTGTTTTTGCTATAGGGTGTTTGAATTTGTGGGGGGCAGGGACAGTGAGAAATCACCCCCAGTGGGATGACCATGCTGCAATCCCTTCTCCACTCTCTTCCTGGGATTTTTGGGCATACACGCACACAAGTGCCTGGCTTTTTTTTGTTCTTGTTGTTGTTGGTCATAGGGTGTGTGAGCTTGCTGGAGAGAGACAGAGAGAGGGAAAAGTGAAAAATCATCCCCTGGGGGAATAGCCACGCTGCAATCTCTTCTTCATTCTCCTCTCAGGATTTTGGGGATGCACACGCATGCACCTGGCATGATTTTCAAGCTGCCAAGTACGGGACTCAAACTAAGGTTGGCCATGTGGGAATCCAGTGCCTTAAGCTCCATGCAACCTACTGGCCCCAGCATGATTCTTAAGTCGGTGGATCTGGGACTTGCACCGCAAAGCTGGCCACGCGGGATACAGCACTTTAACCTCCATGCCTGGCCCCCCAAAATAAGTGTTTTCAAAACCTTTCATTATAGAAAATTTCAAACATACACAAAAGCAGATGGATTAGCAAAATAAATTTCCACATACCCACCATCTAGCTTCAACAAATATTTATTCACTTATGGCCAATCTTATCTATAGCCATCCTCCCTGCCACCAAGTTATTTGTTTAGTTGTTTTCATAAGAGAAAGTGTGAGTGCATGTGCACGCGTACGTGAGAGCGAGAGAGAGGTACCCCGACAGGGCCTCATCACGCCATGATCCCTCCCCCCTGGCCCTCCAGCTAGTCAGGGTCTTGGCTCTGCGCCTGGAGAGTCTCAGACCTATTCAGCCTCTGAACCCAAGGGCAGCCATGTGGTTTCTAGCACTGCAGATCAGTATGTTACTGCTTGCACCACCAAAGCTGGGCCCCACTGAATTATTTTGAAGTCAATCTCAGACTAAATATCCTTTTGTCAGTAATATTTCAGTATGTATATATAATTTTTTTGAGAGGTTTTTGCTATAGGGCACATGCACTCACCAGAAAGACAGAGACAGAAAGGGAGAAATCACCCCCCGCCCCCGGTGGGAAGGTCACACCGCAATCCCTTTTCCTCATTCTCCTCTTGGGATCTTGGGCACGCACGCACACGTGGGTAGCCTGCTTTCCAACTTCCCCTCTCTCTCTTGCTAGTCAAATTAAAAATAATAATAAATAAAATTAAACAAAATAATAATAAAGATTTTGGGCACATATGCACACACACCTAGTAGGTTTTTCAAAGTGCTGGGGCTGAGATTCAAACCACCGTTGGCATTGTGATATCTGGCTCCTTATACATAAGGATTAACCACTGCACTACATGCCTAGCTCCCAAGCAATTATTTGAATTGAGAAAAATAAATTAGAAATAATTTACAGTTATTTCTATACAGTAAAAACAATAGCACAGTTGTCTATATTAGATAATTGACTAGGTCATAAAAAATTTGCACTGAAAAGTGAATTCTTTTAATGATTCTATTATTACAAACTATCAATAGTTAATAAATGCCCTTGAAAGCTATGTAACTGTATTTTTATCTGAACTTTTTAATTGACATAATGTATCTGAAACAACCATACTGCTTGTGGATGCAGAACAAGCTATTGAATTTTCTTAAGAAAATTGTATCCTTCTAGGAACTTTATAATAATAATATAGCAGCTTTTACTTGTAGCAATTTACAAACTCATAACTTTTACTCAGTTTGTCCAAACTATTATTTGGGTTCATTCCAAAACTGACCTGTTTTTTTATACAGTTTATTTAATTCGTGAGAGAGAGTATGAGTGACAGCATGAGCGAGACAAAGAGACAGGCCCCCTAACAGGGTCCCACCACAGCATGATCCTCCTCCCGGACCCTCCAACCAGTCAGGATGTTGGGTGCCCCTGTGCTGCTCCTGGTGAGTTTCAGGCCAGCTAGAGCTCTGAACCTGCAGCCCACCACGTGGCCTCCAGTGCTGCAGATCAGTATGCCACCTCTATGCGCCATCTACATGTTTAACACGTTTCTCTATATATATTTAAAAATATTGTGAAATAAGTGGTTTTTGTTTTTCCTTTATAGAGAGATTTTTGCTAGAGGGTGCATGTGCTTGGCAGAGAGACAGAGAGACAGAAAGCAAGAAATCACCCTCCAATTCCTTCTTTCATTCTCCTTTCGGGATTGTGGGCACACACACACACGCATACGTGCCCAGTGTGAGTTTTTAAGTTGCTGGGTCTGGGACTTAAACTGTGGTCGGCTATGTGGGAGTCCAGCGACGTAACCATTATGGTTTTTTTGTTTGTTTTTTGTTTGTTTGTTGTTTTTGCTATAGGGTGTTTGAATTTGTGGGGGGCAGGGACAGTGAGAAATCACCCCCAGTGGGATGACCATGCTGCAATCCCTTCTCCACTCTCTTCCTGGGATTTTTGGGCATACACGCACACAAGTGCCTGGCTTTTTTTTGTTCTTGTTGTTGTTGGTCATAGGGTGTGTGAGCTTGCTGGAGAGAGACAGAGAGAGGGAAAAGTGAAAAATCATCCCCTGGGGGAATAGCCACGCTGCAATCTCTTCTTCATTCTCCTCTCAGGATTTTGGGGATGCACACGCATGCACCTGGCATGATTTTCAAGCTGCCAAGTACGGGACTCAAACTAAGGTTGGCCATGTGGGAATCCAGTGCCTTAAGCTCCATGCAACCTACTGGCCCCAGCATGATTCTTAAGTCGGTGGATCTGGGACTTGCACCGCAAAGCTGGCCACGCGGGATACAGCACTTTAACCTCCATGCCTGGCCCCCCAAAATAAGTGTTTTCAAAACCTTTCATTATAGAAAATTTCAAACATACACAAAAGCAGATGGATTAGCAAAATAAATTTCCACATACCCACCATCTAGCTTCAACAAATATTTATTCACTTATGGCCAATCTTATCTATAGCCATCCTCCCTGCCACCAAGTTATTTGTTTAGTTGTTTTCATAAGAGAAAGTGTGAGTGCATGTGCACGCGTACGTGAGAGCGAGAGAGAGGTACCCCGACAGGGCCTCATCACGCCATGATCCCTCCCCCCTGGCCCTCCAGCTAGTCAGGGTCTTGGCTCTGCGCCTGGAGAGTCTCAGACCTATTCAGCCTCTGAACCCAAGGGCAGCCATGTGGTTTCTAGCACTGCAGATCAGTATGTTACTGCTTGCACCACCAAAGCTGGGCCCCACTGAATTATTTTGAAGTCAATCTCAGACTAAATATCCTTTTGTCAGTAATATTTCAGTATGTATATATAATTTTTTTGAGAGGTTTTTGCTATAGGGCACATGCACTCACCAGAAAGACAGAGACAGAAAGGGAGAAATCACCCCCCGCCCCCGGTGGGAAGGTCACACCGCAATCCCTTTTCCTCATTCTCCTCTTGGGATCTTGGGCACGCACGCACACGTGCTCAGCATGAGTTTAAGCCACCAGGTCTGGGACTTGAACTGTGGCTGACTACGCGGCAGTCCAGCAACATAGCCATTATGCCAACAGCTGGTCCCTTAACTTTATTTACTTTATATATTTATTTTAATTTGACCAGAGAGGGACAGAGCAAAAGACAAAGAAAGGGAAAGTGAGAAAGCAAGCTGCCAGGTCCAGCATGCAGCCATGGTTAGCTATGTGGGAGTCCAGCGCCCTTAACCATCATACCACCTGCCGGTCCCGGTCCTTCAACATTTTTAATGATAGATTACATAAAATTTCTATCTAGGAGATTCTATCTAAAGTATTTCCATAGGAAAAACTGAGTCAGTAAAAATTCATTTCACTTTGAAGTAAAATGCTGGTCAGAATCCAGTAAAACAGGAACATTACACTAATGGTTATCATAAAGTGACTATATTGGGAACCAGCAGATGGAGTAATGGTTAGGTGGTGGAATTCCCACACAGTTGACTGCAGTTCGAGTCCCAGGCCCAGCAGCTTAGAATTCACACCGGGTGCATGTGCATGTGTGCCCGAAATCCGAAGGAGAGAATGGAGGAGAAGGGATTATGACATGGCCATTCCCTCATAATGCATGCACCCTATGGCAAAAATCCCTCTAAATAAATATAGAAAGAAAGAAAATATTAATCATTCAGAATGAATAGATCACATAAATCCTCCACCCTTTCCTTCTCACATTTTCATTTGGAGGTGAGGTAGGGCTGGGAGATTAGAGATAACAAGACAAGACTCCAATTTTAAGATAGGGGGTCCAATTCCAAATGGATTTTTCTTTGAGAAAGAAACCCAAAACCAAAACAAAGCAGGTAAAACTAGCTATTGAAATTCTGACTACACGAGGCAGCCCTTGCTCCTCGCATCTGGCAGCACTTAGCTCCGAGGGCATGCTTGGTGCCCTGGGCCACCCTTACACATGTTTGACCAGCCGGGCGACAACAAAGGACGCAGAGGCTATAAAAAGAGGCAGCAGGTAACCATCAGGCAGCCCAACGGCTCAGGCACTTCGACAAAACACACAAAGAAGCAACTGGCTGTTCCTCCTGCCGAAAAGTCAACCATGGAGGCCTTTATTCAAATCCCACAACTTGCCTCTTGAAGTCACCGGGCTCCATCCTTGTTTCAATCAGATCCACAAATCCTTCCTTTTCTCTCAGCCACTCAATGAGAGGCATCAGAGATGAGCTGTATAAAGCCACCTTGTATTCCTGCCAAAACCCATCTGAGAATTCAACTGGACCGTTTCCTGAACTGTACTCCCAGACTGTGACAGCAGTGAAAGGTGCCAAGTTACTCTGCAAGTACTGGCATTTTAAAAAAGAGACAGAGAGGCCAACAAGCAGCCTTCAGGTGGTTAAAGTGCTAGACTCCCACATGGCCAACCACAGTTCAAGTCCTGGACCTGGTAGCTTGAAAATAATGCTGGGCACATGTGTGTGCATACCCAAAATCCTGAGAGGAGAATGGAGGAGAAGGGATTGCAGCATGGCCATCCCCCCTGGGGGGGTGATTTCTCACTTTGTATCTTTCTTATTCTCTGTTGAGTACACGTACCCTATAGCAAAAAATCTCTCTCTAAAAAAAAGAAAAAGAAAAAAATTGTTAGAGTGAATTCATATCCATAATAAACATTATAAACAAGTGCTGTCCCTCCTTTCTCAGTCCTTAGAAACTGACTTTCTACTATAGCTTCAAATTTTTTAAAGAATTATTTTTATTTAACTTTATTCATTATTATTATTTTCCAGTTTGATTAGACAGAGAGAGAGAAAGAGAGTAAAAATGAAAAAGCAAGCTACCAGGTCCAGGACTTGAACTGTAGTCAGCCATCGGGAGTCCAGTGCCTTTAACCACAATGCCACCTGCTGGCCCTTACAGCTTCAAATTTTTACATGCCTCAATTTATCGGTCATATATTTCGCAGCAAAACAAACTTAGTTATTTTAAATTAATTTTCTTTTCAGAAGTGCCCATGATGTTATTGGCAAATTAAAAAAAAAAAGTTGCAGATTATGTCAGCACATCGTTAAAAATAAACACACATAGCTTTGCATGAGTGTAGGAAAAAAGTTCAGGCAAGGATAATCACCAGGTTTTCCTGCTTAAAGCTCTTCAATGTGAGGCAACTGCTTCCTGAACATAGTTTCAACTTCTCATTGTGGCCATTTAGGCCCTGCACGGTCTTCCCCTGCCTACCTCTCCGCCTCCCTGCACTCCCCTGTCCCTGTCACTCACTGCCCGCCAGCCACAGGGGCCCCTTTCTGTTCCTCTGCACACTGGGCCCTTTCTGGTCCTCGAATTTGCTCTTTCACCAGCTCCTCCCCTCCAGCTCATTCACATTCTTCAGGCTTTAGCTCAAATGTCACTTCATCAGTGAGGCCCTCAGGGACCACTCTCTCTAAAGCTGTCTCCCCTGTTACTTGCACCCTCTTAACTTTGTTTATTTCTGCAAAGCACTTTTCCCATTTTGTCGTTACCATGTTTATTTGTGTAATTGTGTTTTACTGTCTTCCGTACCAGAATGGCAACTCCATGAGTTCTGAAACTCCAGCACCCCCCAGACCACCTGGCATATTTAATCACTTGCCAAGACATGCTTGCAGTTGCTTTTAGGTGTCTTCAGCCTACTAAAATTCTTATCGTTTTGCCCCTGGATTTTCTTCTTTCACAGTCTCACAATTGTGACTTTACTTTCTTGTCAAAAGAACCATCCACATGAGCAAAGTAGCAGGTACAGTTAGTTCAAGCTGTACCTGAAAAGCTGGGAATGAGAAAACTTTGTACAAACTTCAGTAGAAATGATAACTGAAGACAAACTTAAAAGGAAGAAATGCTTTTTTGACATTATAATGTCAGAGAGAAAATCAAATACACACACATAAAATCATATATATATATATATATATATACACACACACATATATATAAACTGAATATACATGAACATATCTTTATAAACACACACATATATGTTACATATTTCCAAAGTTCAAAAAGTCTCCCAAAAGTTCATAGAAATGCATATTATGAAAAAACTACATATAATTTCAAAATTTTTTGGTGTCAAAATAAACTCAACTTTAACCCCCATTTTCCATGAACTTTTTGAAGTGTGTGTGTGTGTGTGTAGATAAGTGCAGATGACACCTGATGTCTAACTCTAGACAGAGAGGTTTATGGTTTATGGCTAGGTTAGGTGTTTTCTAGTATGAATCATCTCCCCCAGTGGCGGGCAATCGGTGTGCTGGCTGAATGAAGGAACGAGTCCATCCGTTCCCAGTTCCTGAAGTGATCTTGGCACATCAGCCTCATCCTTCCAGAGCTCTTTGCACTGCCCTGAAGGAAGAGACTGGAGTGTGGGGAACTGATGTGGTTATTCCTGTAATACTTGTCTGCCCTCACCCAGAAACCTTATGCTTGCTGACGAGAACAAACAAATACATACAGAGATGGGATGGGGTGCAGAACTGTGGCTCTGGTTGGCCAATTTGCCTGCAACTGTGACTTCATTATAGGTCTCCAACTTCCTGCTCAGTTGTGTGGTCATCCACCCATCTTTTTTTAAGAGAGATTTTTGCTACAGTGCACATGTACTCGCCAGAGAGACAGAGAGAGACAGAAAGTGAGAAATCACCCCCCAGGGGGATGGCTATCCCTTCTCCTCAGTTCTCCTCTTGGGATCTTGGGCACGCATGCGCACACGCCCACCAGGTCCAGAACCGGAACCACGGTCAGCCATGTGAGAGCTCAGTGACATAACCATTACACTACCTGCTGGTCCCCACCCATCCATCTTAGCATGCTTCAGAAACTGAAATAAATGTTGGCGGCACTAGAACAGATTTTAAAGATTACTGGGGCCAGGTGGTGGCACACCTGAATCCTTGGGAAGGTACTGAGTTTGTATCCCAGGACCCCTGGAGTATACCAGGTACACACATGTGCTGATGATCTGGGCTGGTGGAGAATGGCAATGGATCCTGCCATAGGGACCCTGTTGGGGTGCCTGTCTCTCTTTCTACCTCTCTCTGTTTCTCTCACAGATGAAATAACTGGATAAACTTATGAGAGACATGTACATAAAAGAGAAAAAATGAAAGCTCCCCCCAGTGTAGCCTGGTCATACCACCAATTCTTTTTTCTCCATTCCATCTCAAGCTTCTGGGAATGCTCACTGTACTCAGCATGTTTTTTTTCAAACTTCCAGGGCTGGGACTCGAACCCTAGTCAGTCATGTGGGATCAGCACCCTCTACACAGTGCTTCATTGTCACACTATGGGACTGGCCCTAAATTATTATTATTATTATTATTATTATTTTTTTTTTTGGAGAGATTTTCACTGTAGGGCACGTGCGCTCACCAGACAGACAGAGAGAGACATAGAGACAGAAAGCGAGAAATCACCCCCCAGGGGGGATGGTCACGCCGCAATCCCTTCTCCTCCATTCTCCTCTCGGGATCTTGGGCACGCACGCACACGCGCCCGGCGTGAGTTTTAAGCCACCGGGTCCGGGACACAAACCGCGGTTGACTACGTGGGAGTCCAGCGACATAGCCATTACGCTAACTGCTGGTTCCCTCTAAATTATTATTTTTTAAAGCTTACTTTTAAAGCTTACTATACTGTGAAAATGAAACTAAGATATAAAGGCAAGAAGCCTTTCTGCTTTCTATAGCAAACAGAACGTCTAAGGAAGCAGCAATGACTTCACTGTGAACACTGAAGGCCTTGAAGCCTAACTTAGCAAAGGGAAAATCTATGGGAGAGGGAGAGGTTTATAAGCCACTTGCTTGAAACCGGCAGTTGGCATAATGGCTATGTCGCTTGACTTCCATGTAGTTGACCGCGGTTTGAGTCCTGGACCCGGTGGCTTAATGGAGGAGAAGGGATTGCGGCGTGGCCATCCCCCCTGGGGGGTGATTTCTCACTTTCTGTCTCTCTGACTCTCTGGCGAGTGCACGTGCCCTATGGCAAAAACCTCTTAAAAAAAAAAAAAGATTAGAGACCCGTCAATCAAATGCAATGTGTGTACGGTGTTCGGTTCCTGAGTCTAACAGTCAGCTGAGAAAAGAAAAGAGCCAGATGATCAAGGAAATCTTTGGTATTTGATACTAAGAAATTATTCTAAAACTTTATAATGCCATATTTTTAAAAAGTACTTATATTTTAATATTGTGGAGGTATCTACTAACATATTTACAAGATACAATAATAGATCTACCATTTGCTTCCACAAATCATCTGATTTGTGCAGAGGTGAAAGTAAGATTCCCGGGCCGGCGCGTTGGAGTGGGGATTAAGGTGGGTGAATCCCACGTAGCTGGGCTGGCTGAGGCTGGAGGTGGACTGTGATGTGAAGACCCTGTTACCTTTCTTTCTCTTTCTCTCTCTCAATAAATTAACAAACTTCTTTAAAAAGATTATTGAAGTAGGATAATGGGTCCATGGAGGTTCTTTATAGTATTCACTCTATATTTAAAATTTCCCACAACAAAAAGCTAAAAAAATAAATAAATAAATGAGATTCTCTCAGTTAATAAAACACCCATTAAAACACTATATCTTGGGAACCAGCAGTTAGCGTAATGGCTATGTCACTGGATTCCCACGTAGACCGTGGTTCGCATCCCGGACCCAGTGGCTTAGAACTCAAGCTAGGCGCGTGTGCGTGCGTGCCCAAGATCCCGAGAGGAGAATGGAGAAGGGATTGCGGCGTGACCATCCCCCCTGGGGGGTGATTTCTCACTTTCTGTCTCTATGCCTCTCTCTGCGGGCAAGCACACGTGCTCTTTAACGAAAACCCTACAAAAAAAAAAAAAAAAAAACTATATCTTGGGGCTAGCAGGTGGTGTGGTGGATAAGGGACTGACTGGACTCCCACAGAGCCGATGGTGGTCTGAGTTCCGCACCTAGTGGCTTACTTTCTATGTCTCTCACTGGCGAGTGCATGTGTATGGCAAAATTTCAAAAAGATAATAATAAATAAATAAAATTAAACAAATAATTCTTTAAAAAAAAAAAAACATATCTTAGAGCCAGCTGGTGATGCGGTGGTTAAGGTGTTGGACTTGCACATGCCAACTGTGGTTCAAGTTCCGGACTCACTGGCTTGAAACATGCTGGCCATGTGTGCATACATTCCTCAAATCCTGAGAACAGAGAAGAAATTGCAGAAGGGCCATCCCCCTAGGGGGGTTATGGGGGTGGTCTCTCACTTTCCTTCTATTTCTGTCTGTGTCTGCTTTCTCTTGGAAGTGCACGTATCCTATGGCAAAAACCTAAAAAAGAAAACAAAATACCGTATCTCACATGGCCCAATGCTGCATCAGTATCGGACTGGGTACTTACTATAATGCAGATTTTGGGCCAGCTGTGGTGTGGTGGTTAAAGCAGCTGGATCCCACATGGCAGACCACGCAGTTTGAGTCCAGGACCAGCAGCCTGAAAACATGCCAGGCACATGTGCATGTGTGCCCAAAATCTTGAAAAGAGGGAGAACTAGAGAAGGGATTGCAAAGTGACCCTTCCTCATGAAGAGTGCTTTCTTGCTTTGCCCTCCCCCTCTGTGTCTCTCTCCAACGAGTGCGTGTACCTTCTGGCAAAGATTTTGAAAAAAAGAAAGAAAAGGAAGAAGGAAGGAAGGAAAGGAAAAAAGGAAAGTAGGTAAGTGAGAGAAAGAGAAAAAAGGTGCAGATTTGTAGATTTCTGGCTCCAGACCTATTGATTCAAAAAAACCAGTTTGGAACCTAGGAATTTCTCTCTCTCTCTCTCTTTTTAAAGAATTATTTATTTATTTTTAAAATTTGTTACAGGGCACATGTGCTCACAGAGAGAAACAGAGAAGGAAAATGAGAAAGCAAGCCACCAGGTCTGGGACTCAAATGGCAGGTTGGGCCATGTGGGAGTCCACCGCTCCAAACAATATGCCACCTGCTGGCCCCAGGAATCTCTATTTTAACAAATGAAATGATTTTTATACAGACTAAAGTTTCTTATATAAGTGATTCTTACATGTAGTAAAGTTTGAGAACCATGGCTGGGCATTTAATATCAAGATTTACTTTTCATTTTCCAAGAGAAAAATCAAGGGTGAAGATTAATTAACTGTCCAGAATTCACTTTGAAATTCTAAAGGAACTGAGATCTCTAAGCCTCTCCCATCTTGACTTTCCAGTTTACTATTTAAACAAAACTGAACAGCACAGCCTCTTTAAAAAATATATTATCGGGAACCAGCAGTTAGCGTAATGGCTATGTCGCTGGACTCTCACGTAGTCGACCGCGGTTCGCGTCCTGGACCCGGTGGCTTAGAACTCACGCCGGGCGCGTGTGCATGTGTGCCCAAGATCCCGAGAGGAGAATGGAGGAGAAGGGATTGCGGCGTGACCATCCCCCCTGGGGGGTGATTTCTCGCTTTCTGTCTCTATGTCTCTCTCTGTCTGTCTGGTGAGCGCACGCACCCTATACCGAAAAACTCTCAAAAAAAAAATTATCATTTTTTTTACGAGAGATTTTTGCTATACAGCGTGCATGCCTGCTGGAGAGAGAGAAAGAGAGAGAGAGAGACAGACAGACAGAAAGCGAGAAATCACCCCTCAGGGGGAATGGCCATGCTGCAATCCCCTCTCCATTCTCCTCTTGGGATTCTGGGCACACATGCACATGTACCCGGCATGAGTTTTAAGCTGCCAGGCGAGGACTCAAAACTCAGTAGACTACATGGGAGTCCAGCAACATAACCATTATGCCATCTGCTGGTCCCTATCGTTAGCTTTTAAAAGTGTGGTTCAAATTCCACCAGAACCAATTTACCCTTTGGGCCCTTCGAGATTAAAACACGCACATGCATATGCACACATACACACATATACCTTTAAGTATTGCAGAGGTCTCATAAAAGATATCTTCAAAAAGAAGGCTCTATCAAGATATAAGAGACGGCTTGACACTCTGATAAAAGTGGAGGGATTGGCCAAATAGCAAAAGCCCACTTTCATTTGAGAGGGCCCCAGTATAAGGTATACAGCGGGGTGGGAGGAAAAAGCGTCACCTGCTTGCCATTGAGGGAGATTATGTGTCAGGAAACTATGCCCTTTTCCATGGTAAAGGTTTTGGAGGCCAATTTTTTATCTGCCCAGAGAGGCCATTGGTTGGGATTGGTGATTTGGGTTTCCCGGAGCTCTTCTCAGCTATCACGCTTGGTTATGCTATTTTAGCAGGTAACTAGAAAAAGTGTAAGTCAAGCAAATTTTCATATTTATCTGAATGGCTACAACTATACCTCTCTTCCTTTTTGGTATTAATTGGAGTGGTCTGATTTTGAACTAAGGAAGAAAGAATTTAAAATGGAGGTACAGGGACCAGCAGTTAGCGTAATGGCTATGTCGCTGGACTCCCATGTAGTCGACCGCGGTTCGCATCCCGGACCCGGTGGCTTAAAACTCACGCTGGGCGCGCGTGCGTGCGTGCCCAAGATCCCGAGAAGAGAAGGGATTGCAGCATGGCCATCCCCCCGGGGGGTGATTTCTCGCTTTCTGTCTCTTTGTCTCTCTCTGTCTGTCTGGCGAGCGCACGCGCCCTATAGCAAAAAAAAAAAAAAAAAAAAATCTCCAAAAAAAATGGAGGTACACAGGCCAACAGGGGGCATGGTGATTAAGGGCGCTGGACTCCCACATGGCCGACAGCAATTCGAGTCCCAGACCTTACAGCTTGCTTTCTCACTTTCTCTCTCTCACTCTCGCTCCCTCTCTGGTCAAATTAAAGTAAATAAATAAAGTTGAAATAAAATAATTCTTAAAAAAGAAATGGAGTTCCGGAGTCAGCAGGTGGTGTAGGAGTTAAAGGTGTTGGATCCCACAAGTTCAACTCTATGCTTCAATTCCTGAACCTGGCGGCTTGAAAATCACATCAAGCATGTGTGAGGAGAATAGAAGAGAAAGGACTGCAGTGTGGCCATCCCCTTGGGAGATGATTTCTCATTTTCTTTCTCTCTCTGTTTCTCTCTGTCAAGTGCACAGGCTGTATAGCAAAAACAAAACAAAAAATGGAGATGCATGGATCCTCACATGCGCAAAAACCGGTATCTTCATTTTTCTTAATATTTTATTAAAAACTCCAAACAGACATTAAAAAGTTGAAAGAATTTTACAGTGAACACTCACTCACACCTACATTCAACAATGAACATTTCACTACACTAGCTCACCATCGCATTTCAAAATGTTCCACTATCCATCCACCCATTCATCATTTATTTTCCTTCATCATCTTTTTTCAATATTTTACTAACTTTATTTTCTTTCCTTCCTTCATTCCTCCTTCTTTCACTCCCTGCCCCCCCTTTTTTCTTTCTTCCTAATATGACCAAAGACAGACAGAGTGAGAGAGAGAGAGAAAGAGAGAAAGAAAGTGAGAAAGCAAGGCACCAGGTCTGGGACTAGAACCATGGTCAGCCATGTGGAAGTCCAGTGCCCTTAACCACGATGCCACCTGCCGCCCCCTCATAATTTTTTTTTAAGTTTTTGCCTTAGGGTACATGAACTCACCAGAGAGACAGAGAATGGGAAAGTGACACGTTACCCTCCATGGGACAGTATGCTGCTGCAATCCCTTCTCCTCAATCTCCTCGTGGTATTTCGGTTATGCATGCACTCGTACTCAGTCTAATTTTCAAGCTGCTAGGTCCGGGATTTGAACCATGGTCAGCCATGTGAGAAACCAGTGCATTAACCACCACACCAATGTGGTCCATTTTATCATTTTTTAAAGCTACATTTCAAAGTAATTCATTATTTTTATTTATTTTATTTATTTTTTTGGGGGGGGGAGAGGTTTTCGCTATAGGGCGCATGCGCTCGCCAGACAGACAGAGAGAGACATAGAGACAGAAAGCAAGAAATCACCCCCCCAGGGGGGATGGTCACGCCGCAATCCCTTCTCCTCCATTCTCCTCTCGGGATCTTGGGCACGCACGCACACGCGCCCGGCTTGAGATTTAAGCCACCGGGTCCGAGACGCGAACTGCGGTCGACTACATGGGAGTCCAGCGACATAGCCATTACGCTAACTGCTGGTTCCCAGTAATTCATTATTTTTTTAAAGATACAATTTAAAGTAAGCTTCAAAGATCAAGATCAATAAACCCTTTCCATTATACTTTAATTCACATGCTATAAATGAGGTTTCAATATATGTTTACAGGGCTAGCCAGTGGTGTGGTGGTTAAGGCAGGTGGATCCCACAAGGCCAAATGTGCAGGGAGTCCCAGACCTTGTGGCTTGAAAAACATACCAGGCCAAGTGGTATGCCCCAAATCCCAAGAATGGAGGAGGAGGGAGTGTGTCATCCCCTCTGGAGGGATGCTTACTCACTTTCCCTCTCTCTCTTTCTTCTCTCTCTCTACAGTGAGTGCACATACCCTATAGCAAAATTACTATACATATACACACACACACACACACACACACACACACATGTTTACAATTTCCTATTTTTGTTTTTCGTGATGAAATTTACATACCATCAAATGCACAAATCTTGAGGGTACCATTCAATGAGTTCTGACAAATGCATAAAAGAGTGTAACCAAACACTTATCAAGACAGACTATTAACAACACTCCAGGAGGTTCTCTCTCCTCCCTTCCCAGAAGACTGTCACCCTCACCCAGTACCTACACATCCATGCCCTCTGATGAGGTGGGGAATCTGAAACCACTGTAAGACTTCCCAAATGGAATAACTCAGGCCAGGGGGAGGATTATTTTTTGTAAATTACACTAATGTGATGTAAGAACAGAAACCTCAGTTCCTGAATAGTTTCTTTTCGTACTTGACTATGTCCCACATTTTCATTTCAAAACTTCTAAATTGTTTCAATTCCTGAACCTGGTGGCTTGAAAATCACATCAAATCTGTTCCTAAACAATTTTTTCTATAATCTTTTAAAAATTAATGGGACCAGCAGTTAGCATAATGGCTATGTCGCTGGACTCCCATGTAGTCAACCGCGGTTTGAGTCTCGGACCCGGTGGCTTAAAACTCACGCCGGGTGCGTGTGCATGCGTGCCCAAGATCCCAAGAGGAGAATGGAGGAGAAGGGATTGCGGCATGGCCATCCCCCCTGGGGGGTGATTTCTCACTTTCTGTCTCTCTGTCTCTCTCTGTCTGGTGAGCGCATGCGTCCTATAGCAAAAACCTCTCAAAAAAATAAATAAATAAAAATGATTTACTTAATTTTGTTTATTCATTCATTTATTTTAATTTGACCAGAGAGAAACACAGAGAGCGAGAGAGGGAAAGTGAGAAAGCAAAACGCCAGGTCCGGGACTCGAACCATGGTCAGTCATGTGGGAGTGTCCAGCACCTTAATCACCACACCACCCACTAGTTCCCATTTTTCTATAATCTTTTATCAAGACAAACTTACTAGAATAGCTAGTATAGAGAAAAATAATCAAAGTACGTTTAAAAAGGGACTAAATATAATTCTCATAGGAAATGCAATTATATTAATTGCATTGACTGCAAATACTCACCCTGTGGTCTTAAACACAGGTATTTGAAATATATTCTAATGAAAGAAAAAGCCACTAATATATTACACAGCTAAAAAAAGCACATTTTGCCTAATATTTGAATTTTTGTTATGACTCCATATCTAATACAACCCAGATTTTAAAAATTAATGATTGTACTATTTTTACTCATGCAAGCAATGGCAGTGAGATTACCAAGATATTCTTAGAATATCTGAAAATTACCAATAAATGGCATCTTTTCTCTTATTTGTTTAATAACTGCTGTCATTCTTTTTGTAAGCAGCAATCACAAGATGTCAAACAAATTCTGCCTTGACTGTGGGTACTGATAGATGTTTCCACTTGTTTCTATTAAAAACAAAAAATGTTCCCTTCATTAATTATCAACACTGGGAGGGAGGGGGGCACTGCGGGGATGTTCTCCAGCCTCCGGGCCAGTAGAGATGCAGCATGAGGAAACCACAGAGCAAACGGTAACACTGGAACACATTTTTCTTGATCTCCCTTGGGGATCCAGCGACTGCAAGTCTTGGATTCCCTTAAAGGGAAAAGCAGGAGTATGTATGGGGGCAGGGTGGGATCATGTTTATCGGCCCCAACAGTTCATCTGGGCCTGGGTCCAGGTAGTCTGCATGTCTAAATTTGATGAAATATAGGCGCCACCAGGTAACAGTAGTGGTCAGGGAGCTTGCCAGAAATCTGTAACTCAAAACTAAAAAATGAAATTAAAAGACGACTTTAGTCCGGCAGTTTCTTTCTTCAGGATGCAATAACTGCACACTACAAAGCGAAAAGAACAGACAATTCTTTGTGCAGTTTAAAGTTTCTTCTTCCTAATGTGACACAACATCTGGGCCAGGAAAATATACGCAAATATTTTCAAATGTACACTTCAATACCGAACTGCAATGTGGCGGCAGAACTCGCCCTCCTTCTCTCTTCCTCCTCCCCATTCTGCACGGGTCTGGGCCTATGGCAGAAGGTCTTGGGTGTATCTGGAGGGCAGGTAGAGGGGGCCATGGTGGTGGAGCAGACGCCTGACCCTGTCCTGTCAATAAACCTTAACCCCGACCCGCCAGGCCTCTGAGCCGGCTCTTCCCTGTCTAGCCTTTCCTAATTGCTCTAAAAATGACTCTTCATTTAAAAGTACCTTTGTATAAACAGCCCACAGGAACTGACAGTTCTCATACCACACAGTTCGAGTTTTTAAGAAACCCAAGAAAAGTCTTTCATTGTAGTAGGACTCTGAAAAACAATTTCAACTGCTGTGCAAAACAATACCCATCACTCTTTTTGCATACTCTGCAGGTGACATTAATTCTAACTTTTAAGGCTGTTTACAATGAAACGTTAGATCTTTTGATTAAATTATTTGAGAGTGAAGACAGAGAAGTGATTTTCCTCGCTGAAACAGATCATTCCCTTCTAAGCACCCCAGAGAGGTAAAGTCCTGAGCTTCCTCATTCCACCGTGAGGCTTCTCCATAAATTCTAAATGGACCTGTATCTTTTTATCTAGATGTGAAAATGCAAACAAACAGAACAATAAAATGGGAAAATGAGGCGATAAGAAAAGAAGTTTTGGAATAAAGGTTTTTGTTGCTGTTTTTGAAGAATAAAATCAACTTAGCCTTGTGGTTTTTATAAAAAGTACACAAAGCACTTTTTCCTAGTTCATGGCTCTTTTTTTTAAAATTTTCTTTTAAAAAATAGTAAAATTAAGTCAACATAATTTACTTTCAATTCTTTGGCGTCGTTCCCCTGAGCTATTAAATTACCTCTGTCCTACTGACATAAGGGAAAGCTATTTATTGTCAGTTTCTCAAAAGGAAACCAGCAGTGAATTTCGCAAATCCCACCTTCTCTTCTGAGTGTGCATAGGTTAAATTTTGCCTTATAAAGTCTGGCTTATTTATAACTCAATGGGGCTGGGCAGTGGCAGTGGTACAATGAGATGCTCTGAAAGGAGACCGACACGGACAGGTTCCCAGTTCGTGTCTAGAGAGCTCACTGAGTACATGAGAGGCGCACACGTGTCCATGACCAAAGGCAACTAACACGAGTAGGTGGGGGACTCAGGACCTAGCTGGGGGTGCTATCTTTCTGTTTCTCTACCTCTGTTTCTCTCACTCTGGAAGAAATAAATAAATGTAAAACAAAGAAAACCTACAAACTGGACACGTTAAGAACTATTAAATAAAGTAAGGGTATTTATCTTACTTCTACTTTACCCTATATTTCATTATAAGCTGTCCTCTTCTGGCCATGAAAGAAGGCTGCTTTTGTTGTTATTTTAATCAGCTACCCCAAAGCTTCCACTCACCCCAATACCAGTTGAATTGGGCCTGGCCCCACAGAGTGGTGGTTAAGTGTGTGCCTTAGAAGCCAGATGCCATATGGCTGACTATGGTTTGAATTCCAACCCTGGTAGCTTGAAAAACACACTGGGTATGTGTGTGTGCATGCCCTAAATCCTTATGAGAAGGGGGAATGAAGGAAAAACGACTGCAGGGTAACCAGGCCCCACTGAGCAATTCTTTCTCTTGCTGGTCAGCACACACACACCTGGCAACAAAATTTTAAACATTAAAAGGAGAAAAACCTTGATATTTCAGACTTGAAGTAAATCTCACTGAAAGTTGAAGTTGGAGCCTTCAGAATCCCCCCCGCCCCCCACCACTGGCTTATTGAACAGGCCAGTTCCCAGGTCCCACCCCATACTGATCGACTCAGAATCCATACATTCAAATATTTGTAGCCTATAAGGGAAAAATAAAAAAGATAAACCAATGAGCTGATGGTTATAACATAACAGTAGAGGTATGATCAGGATGCTACAAGAACCAAGAGTTGGTGCACATCAATCAAATAATACTTAAGCTGAATTTTGAAGGATGAGCAAAATGTATTGCTAGATGAAGGTTAGAAGCAGTATGTGCATTTACACAGAGAACTGTCTTTGTAAAATCAACAAGTGCTATGTAGAGAAAAAAAACGCCCATCCCAAGATTAAAAATATAGGCCGAGGGACCAGCAGGTGGCGTGGTGGTTAAGGTGCTGGACACTCCCACATGGCCGACCAGGGTTCAAGTCCTGAATCTGGTGGCTTGCTTTCTCACTTTCTCTCTCTCTCACCCTCTGTCTCCCTCTGGTTAAATTAAAAAATAAATGAATGAATAAATAAAATAAAATAAATAATTATTAAGAAAAAAATATAGGCTGAGAGAAAAAATACAAAGGGCTTTGGGTTTTAAAATAAGAAATTTATTGGGAGGCCAGATTCCCCATGGACAACTGTAGTTTGAATCCTGGTCCTGGCAGCTGGAAAAACATGCTACGCACATGTGTGTGTGTGCCCAAAATCTCAAAAGCATGGAGAAAAGGAGAAGGGTTTGTGATGTGACCATGCTCCATAGGTAGTGCTCTCCCCATTCCTCTCTTTCTCTCCATCTCTCTCTGGCAAGTATGTGTGCCCTCTGGGAATTAAAACTTTTATTTTTTTAAACTTATGAGAAGAAATTAAAGCATCTTGAGCACAGAAAGATCATAATCATATTTAAACTTTAGAAATATCTGGAGAGGGACAGCTGGAGGCATGGTGGTTAAGGTGGCTGGATTCCACGTGGCTGTGTGGTTTGGGTCCTAGATCCAGCAGTTTCAAAAACACACTAAGCATGTGTGTGAATGCCCAAAATCCTGAAAGGAGGGAGAAATAGAAGAGAAAGGACTGTGACATGTCCATCTTCCCTGGGTGGTGCTTCCTCACTTTCTCACTCTCTCTATCTCTCCATCTCTCCAGCAAGCACCTGCACCCTATAGCAAGGTTGGAAAGAGAGAGAGAGAAAGAGAAAGAAAGAATATCTCTGGAGAATGGATTGACTGAGGTAGGTTGGGGTCAGGGGTAGAGGGAGGCAGGGAGACAGGTGAAAAGGCTATTGTTCTCTGGAAGGAGACGTGATGTGAGCCCGACTGGGAACCCATCCAGGAGGAAGGATCTATGGTGCCTGTGTGCTGGGAGGAGTGAGTCTAGGAACTATCAACTCTCTTCTCCTTCCACATTTCTGGCTAAGAACCCCAGGTGAATGCTGTAGTTATTAACAGGGAAAAGAGGAGTGGGTTTTTAGGCAAGGAAGATGAGTTCCATTTTGCACGTGTTGATACTGCAGTGCTGTGATTCTTCAAAGCAGCATCATGACTGGGGACTCATTAGGACAAACTGAGGGGCTGGAAGATGGCACAGTGGTAAAATGAGACACTCTGCAAAGCTGATCCACATGGGAATATGAATCCACATTGGGTTAATATTTAAAGGTCTTTGGGGTCTGCAGGTGGCATGGCGGTTAAGGGCACCGGACTCCCACATGGCCGACCCTGTTCAAGTCCCAGACCTGGGGGCTTGCTTTCTCACTTTCCCTCTCTCTCTCACTCTCGCTCTGTCCCTCTCTGGTCAAATTTAAATAAATACATAAATAAAATAATTCTTGATAAAAGTATTTAAAGGTTTTCTCTTAAGTCTAAGCAATGGTGCTACACTTGGCAAAATAACTAAATTTCACTTATTTAGCAAATAGTTATTTAGTTCTGTTTTTTTTTTTTTCTTAACATTTTGTTCCTTCTTCCTTCCATTAGAGGCAAGTGCCCTAAACAGGGTCTCACACTGTGATCCTCCCCCCAGTCTTCCCGCTCAGCCAGGAGCACAGGTGTGCATGCGCACATGCGCCTGGAATGTACAGGCCAACGTGAGAACCAAATCCTGACCTCCCATATGGTTCCAGCGTGGTGGAGCAGTATGTTACCACTGTGCCACCATGGCTGGCCCCTAGCCGTGCTGATGATAACACCATAATAGCATTCGTAAGCTTGGGTGCATCACAAGTCACCTCAAAATTATCACAGTATCTTGAAATTTAAAAAATGTTTTTTATTTCTCATGATTCTTGGCTGGGTGGTTCTTCCATCTGGACCAGCTCTGCTAGAAGCTGGCTGAGACTGAAGTGGTCTAAGACGGTGTCATTCATATCTCTGGCGTGGTGTTAGCTGGGGTGATGTTGGAGACGTAGCCATGTGTCTCTCGTCACCACAGGACCAGCCCAGGCTCATGTGGGGATGGTCAGAGCTCCTGGGGCAGCAGAAAAAAAGCTCTGATACACAACTGCTTTTCAGTCCTCTGCTTGTATCATCCCTTTGGCCAAAGAAGTTACACAGCCAAGCCCAGATTCAAGAGCTGCTTTTTTTCTTTTTTTAAAGAATCACTTTATTTAACTTTATTTATTTATTGACTTTTAATTTGACCAGAGAGGGACAGAGTGAGAGAGACAGGAAAAGTGAGAAAGCAAGCTGCCAGGTCTGGGACTCGAACCACATTCAACCATGTGGGAGTCCAGCGCCCCCAACTACCACATAACTGGCCAGCCCCAATAGCTGACTTTGAAAGCTGGCCCTAACCCCAGGACTCTCCTGGCATATCACCTTTAAACATATCATCTTTGTTTTAACCCCTTCTCTGTTGCTTAATACGTGAGTACCTGAAACTGGGTGATTTATAAGAACAGAGGTTTATTTAGCTTGCGGTTTTGGAAGTCCAAGGTCAAGGGGCCACGTCTAGGGAGGGTCTTCTTGCTGGTGGATAAGATGGTAGAGGAAATGACATGGCAAGACAGAACACACACAGATCATGTATGTGTGTCTGCTCCACTCCCTCTCCTTAGAAACCTACTAGGATTTAATCACAGGGGTCACCACTATGATTAACTCTAGCCTCCTTCCAAAGACATTGCCTCTTCCTCCCATTGTTGGATTCAGTTTCCACCCTCTCAATACTGTTATGATGGCTGACCAAAAAACATGAATTTTTGGAGACACATTCAAACCACAGCAATATTCTTTCCCTTTTAGGCTTTTTTATATAGTCTTCCTCTACCCTGAATACTGTTTGGCTTCAAATCCTTTAGGTCTTTTTTTTTTCTTTTAAGGTTTCTGCCATAGGGTGTACAGGCTCTCCAGCAACAAAATGACAGAGAGAGATAAAGTGAGAAATCACTCCATGGGGGATGGCTATGCCTCAACCCCTTCTCTTTCCTCCTCCTAAGATTTGGGCATGCATGCACACACACCAGGCATGATTTTTAAGCCACCGGAGCCAGTGTACGCCATGTGAAAGTTCGGCACCTTAATCACTAAACCACCTGCTGGCTCCCAGTTCTTTTCTTTTTTTTTTTTATTTCCACATCCCTGCCTGCCCCTAGGTCTTTTCTTAAGTGCCACCTTTTCTGGGAAGCCTTCTTTGATCCTATAAAATCGGAATAGATAGATAAAGATTGTGCCATTTTCATCAGTGAAGCCCATGGGCAGGAACTGATATATCTGTGACTAGTAAAATGATCAGATATGAAGTATTAAGGTGAAGAAAAATAAATTAAAAGAAGAAAGAATTAGGAATATGGACAAAATGTAATTTGAGGATAAACAGTTTTCAAAAATGGCCCAGGATTAAACAGAAAAATGAAAAGATTTGCAGAAAGACTTGAGGCCCTCTAGCTTTCATTATCCCAGGAGTGGCAAGATGCTTCTACCATGCAATAGGGTGGATAACTCAATGGGTAAAGGGAAAAGGCTGAAAATCAGATGAGGGTTACCTCCATTAAAAAAAAAAAAAAGATGAAATTGAAGTAAAATTAAATAAAATATAACACAGATAAAGGCACTACTTCTGGCCAAGATGTACCAAGTCTTTTTTTTTTTTTGAGAGATTTTTGCTATAGGGTGTATGCTCTTGCTAGAGAGAGACAGAAAGCAAGAAACCACCTCTGAAGGGGTGTGTGTGTGTGTGACCACATTGCAATCTTTTCTCCTCCAATCTCCTCTCAGGATTTGGACACACATGCTCATGTGTCTGGAATGAGTTTTAAGCTGCCGAGTGTGGGACTCAAACCACGGTAGACTACATGGGCATCCAACAATGTAACCCTTATGCCATCTGCTGGTCCTGATATAACTAGTCTCTCCTTGTCTTTTATGAGCCTGCTCAGGCTTAATTCTCCTCTCATATAGAGGCAGACTTGGATTCCAGATATCTGAGAAAGCCTATAATATAAAAGATAAATACCACCGCACCCTCCAAAGGGCATAAACAAGAAAAAAACCCCTCAGATTACACAGATATTTCTAGAAAACTATTGATAATAGTCTCAAGAAAAATAATCCAACCACAAAATAAGTACAGAATACTGTTTTTAAAAAGTTTTTAGATGGTTAGGATGCTGGACTCCCACACAGCTGACCGCAGTTTGAATTCCAGACCTGGTGATTTGCTTTCTCATTTTCCCTCTCTCTCACTGTCTCTGTCTCTGGTGAGTACATGTGCCTTGCAGCAAATTAAAATAATAATGATAAATAAAATTAATAATTAAAAAAATTGGGGGGGGGACAAAATAACTCTTGGCAATGTAAAACATGTCAGCAGAAATGAAAACTTCAGTTGAAGGGATAGAGAATAAACTAAGGAACTCTCCCAGAAAGGAGAGCAAACAGACAAGAGTTTAGAGGGCTTCTGGGCATTAAAGAGCAGCCACACGAATGAACACATGCTTTTAGAATGTGATGCATGTTGTCAAAGAGAAACTAGAACGCAATGAGTGAATAGATTTGGGCTTCCCCTTGGGGTAGAGAGGTCAGGAAGTCCCTTTGACAGTGACAATGAAGCTAAGACCTTAGGAACAAGCAGACCCTAACCAGAAAATAAAGCTGGGGGAAGATAATACAGCATGGGGAACCAGCATATGCAAAGATTCCAAGGGAGAAAGTGCTCAGAGAATTAGAGCACCTGAAAACCAGGCCACCAGACAGGAGTGATAAGGCCTGCGGTCCTAGAGGCCAGGGTAAGAATTGAAGAGGGGGTGAAATGATCCAATGTACTTCCTGTTTTGTTTTGTTTTAGGTTTTTGCCATAAGGCACATGTACTCAATGGAGAAAAGCAGAGGCTGGGAAAGTGAGAAATCACCTCCCAGGGAGGATGGTCACACCACAATCCCTTTCCCTCCATTCTCCTCTCAGGATTTGGGGCATACATGCACACAGGTCGGGAGCAATTTTCAAGCTGCCAGGTCCAAGACTTAAACTACAGTTGGCCACTGGGAATCCAGTGCCCTAACCACCACACTACATGCTGGCCCCAATCCCATGTACTTTTACTTTTTTTATATAATTTTTTTTTAGAATTATTATTATTAAATATGACCAAAGAGAGAGAGAGAAAGAGAAAGTGAGAAGGCAAGTTGCCAGGTCCGGGACTCAGACTACAGTTGGCCACATGGGAGTCCTGCGCTTTAACCACCATGCCATCTGCTGACCCCCTCAATGTCCTTATTAAGAGGTCACTTGATTGTAGAATTAATTGGGGAACTAGTTTAATGGGCTGTATCTTTTTTTTTTTAAAGAGGTTTTTGCCTTAGGGCACAGGCGCGACCCTGACAGAGAGACAGAGACAGTAAGAGGGAAAGTGAGAAATCACTCCCTCTCACCCCGGGCAGATGGCCACACCGCAATCCCTTCTCCGCCATTCTCTTCCCGAGATCGTGGACACGCATGCGCACCCAGTCTGAGTTTTAAGCCCCTGCGTCCAGAACTCAAACTGTGGTCAGCCATGCAGGAGCCTAGTGACATAGTCACTATGCCACTTGCTGGTCTCTGATAGTCAGTATTCTAATGACCATATAACAGTCCATCTTATCTTATGAAAGTATCATAATTTACTGATCATTTTTCTTTTTTTCAAGGTTTTTGCCATAGGGTGCATGCAGGTAGAGACAGTGAGAGGGAAAGTGAGAGATCACCTCTCAGGGAAAGGGCCATACCATAATCCCTTCTTCTCCATTCTCTTCCTGGGATTTTGGGCATGCATGTAAACATGCCTGGTGGGATTTTTCAAGCCACCAGGTCTGGGATTGGAACTGTGTTGGCCACATGGTTGGCCATGTGCAAGTCCAGAGCCTTAACCACCATGCCACCTGCTGACTTCCATTCCTCTCTTTTATAAAAAGAGAGACCAGCAGAAGGTGTAATGGCTACGTCACTGGACTCCCACATAGCTGAGCACAGTTTGAGTCCCAGACCCAATGGCTTAAAACTCAGGCCAGGCACATGTATGTGTGTGCCCAAAATCCTAAGAAGAGAAGGGAAGAAAAGGGATTGTGGTATGGCCATCTCACCTGGAGGGTAATCTCTGTCTCACACATATGCTCCATAGCAAAAATCTCTCTAAAACATAAATAAGCAAATAAGTAAATAAATAAATAAAGCAAGCTTATTTATTTATTACTTCCATGAGGAAGAGAGACAGAGAAAGGCATTTCTGACAGGGTTGCGATGTCATGATCCACCCCTACTATCAGCCAGTCTTCAGTCATGGGTGTGTGCCTGATGTATGTAGTAAAGTCTCTGGATGTGAGCCTGGAAACTTCCTAAATGGGTCAGTGCTGCAGACCACTGCTCTATCATCCAGTACCCATTCCTTTAGTTTACTGGACATGTAGGTTGTTTCCAGTTCTTTGCGAAGATAAACAATACTGTAACAGACGTGATTGAGCCTAAATCTTTGCCAGCCATTCCAATACTTTTCTTAATGTCCATTTCTATTAGGTCGTCGGGAAAATCATGACGAATTTTCCACATTTTTCTATGCAAAAATGTGTCATGGCTTTCCCAATAACCCAACACAATGGTCACGTTGCAGTCCCTTCTCTTCCATCTCTCCCTCTTTTTAGGATTTTGGATATCACGCATGCATGCCTAGCATGTTTCTTAAGCCTCCAGGTCCAGAACTCTAACCTCTAACCACGCAGTTGGCCACACAGGATCCAGCTCCCTTAACTACCAGGCCATAGACTGGCTCCTAAAAACAATAGAAAGAAAAAAAGAAAAAGAAAAAGAAAAAGCCACGGGGACCAGCAGGTGGCATGGTGGTTAAGGTGCTGGACACTCCCACATGGCTGACCACAGTTCAAGTCTCGGACCTGGCGGCTTCCTTTCTCCTTTCCCCCTCTCTCTCTCGCTCTGTGTCTCTCTCTAGTCAAATTAAAATAAATGAATGAATAAATAAAATTAAATAAATAATAATTAAAAAAAAAGAAAAAAGCCACAACACAACTGTAACATGCTGCTCAAGAGATGCCAGATCCATATGGAAGATTGTGTGTTCAGTTCCCTCATCAACCTGTGCATACGAGGCACACACACACACATAATACTGGCTGGTGTAGGGGGTAGGGGAAGATTGTGGCATGGGACTCTGTCCAAGGAGTTTTTTCTCTCTCTCACTCTCTCTCATTCTCATAAAAGAAAAAAAGAAAAGCCACAAAGGATTGTGGTGTGACCATTCCTCATGGGGCAGAGTGGGGGAGTGCTCTCTCCTTTTCCTCTCTCTGCCTCTCTGTATCTCTCTAGTGAATGCAAACATATCTGTGAGGCTGCCAGGTGATATGGTGGTTATGGGTGCTGGACTCCCACATGGCCAACCACGGTTTGAGTCCCTAACCTGGCGCCTTGCTTTATCACTTTTTCCCTTTCTCTGGTCAAATTAAAAAAAAAAAATGATGATGATGAATAAAATTAAATAATACTTAAAAAAAAAACATGATAAAAAACTAGCAACACACTATAAGCAGGCTATGATACTCAACCAAATGTCTATACACTTGGAACACACTAAAAGAATCCCGATACAATATGCCTAGTGTGTCTCTATTCGTGGTTTACCTTTTTATGATAATTTATAGTTGTTGTTGTTATAAGTATTGCAAACCAGAAAAAAATAAAACCCTCCTGCTGTCTGTGTCTCCCAGTAACTGTGCCAGGCAGAGCTGCAGTTTTGTTCTCTCTCCAGTCGCTCACATGTGGCCTCTTTCACACGCAAATGCACCCCTTTGTTCCTCATCTCACTGACTGGCATCTGCACAGAAGCGCCTTCACCTCTTTACCTACTTCTTCCCCTCGCATCTCTCTGTACACACACCTCACCCTCATGTTCTTACATGTGAACTTTCCATCCACCGGATGGGATCCTTCCCCTCTCTCCTCCCTCCCTCCTTCGGTTCACTTTCATTTGCACTTAGACTCCCAGACCTGTCACCTTTCCTCTCGTTCTCTAATAACTCCTGCTCAGGGTCCTGTTCGGGGGAAGGACTGTTGGTCAGGAAATCTGCCAAGGTGGCTGAGGGGACAATTGGGGCAGCTGCGTAGATGCTAGGCATGAGGAGACCAGGTGGCCAGCCCGGGTTTCCCAGACCCCTGTGGCAGGAGGGGGTGGGCCTGAACTATAGGATGGGGCCAGTGAAGCAGAGGACAGCGGCCGGGTCCTGCTGCTCGACAGCCGGAGTGCACATAAGCCACCCCGAAATGCTCTGTGGCCTGGATGGGCGCTGAGAGTTGCCAGTTGGACACACTGACCTAGACAACCAATTAAGGCAAGTTCAAGGTCTGCTGCACAGACCTACCGTCTTTGAACTAGGCTAAATCCCACGTTCAGAGTTAGTGAGTTTCCTTCCCCTGAATTTCCCGGATTTACTGTGACAGTAAGAACTGGAAGACAAATCAGGCAAGGGCACTGAAAATTGACACACACTGAACATGAGACATAATCTTTCATGTACTTTTGAAAATAAACCAGGTACTCAGTGAACGCTGAGGGATCTAGTAAGTATGCTTGATGGGAGTTTGTACTTGGAAGGAATTTAAGATCAAGGTCAGGAATGATTAATATGCATGCAGGAAGTCATCAACATTTAAGCATAAGCAGTATGAATCTCATTAAATCTTCAATAGCTTCCTATTGCCTGAAGGAATTGGTGGTATATTCTAATGATTAAAGCAACAACATAAAAGTGGAAAACAGGCATCAGAAAATGGATCTGACCCTTATAAAAGCAGCTACCACAAAGTATAAATCCGCTTTGTGAGACTCTCCTGGGCAGCTGTGATTTTCCTGCAAGGTACTCGAACTCTGTGTCCTGAGATAGAAGACTTTGCTGCAAAGTGGCTGGTAACAGGGCTTTCTGTTTGGGGCTTTCTTTATTTAATCTTGGTAACTGATAACCCCCCTTCCAACTTGCCCCTGCAGTGAAGCCTAGCTGCATCTAGCCATTTGCCCTGCCTCCCGCTCACTGGCCCCCGCACAGCCTTCTCCCTGCTGTGTCGCTTGCTCACTTTTCTGATTGCAGTGCCCTGAGCTCGCTGGGCATTGCCTGGAACAGCTGCTATTCACAAAGCATGAAGTAGGGGAGGCCTGACAGAGATGACAGGGAGGAGTTGTCTTTTGAAACAGCAGGTCTGGGGGGGGCTGGCGGTCAGCAGCAGCAGCCGCCAGCTCACAGAGGACGCAGGCAGGCAGTTCTTTTTCCTCTGACCTGTTCCGACTTGATCTCATAGGAAAATCACAATCTTATGAGGACAAGGACAGGGAACATGAGGGCCCAAGTACAGGATTAGCATGACACTGAAGTGAAGGAAAAAGAAGGGTGCGATGAGTGGACTCCAAAGGTACATAAAGGGATCTCAAAAGCTAATTGTCCTGGAGTAATATTTCAGTAATTAACAAACTTTCTCTTGTGGATGTGATAGGAATTTGAAAAATCATGCATAGTAGTCCCCCTTAGGAAGAAAAAAGACATCTTAGAAATGCCTACTTTGTCTATATAAAGGGTGGGCCACAGTTGTACTTTCTTCTTTTACACATCTCTTTTTCTCTTTTTTAAAGAACTATTTATTTAATTTTCTTCTTACTATTATTTTTAAACTGGCGATTGGGCACATGCACTCACCAGAGAGAGAGAGAGAGAGAGAGAGAGAAAGAAAGAAAGTGAGAAAGCAAGCCACCTGGTCCAGGACTCAAACCGTGGTCGGCCATGTGGGGATTCAGAGACTTAACTATCACACCACCTGCTGGCCTCCTTTCTTATTTATTTATTTATTTATTTACTAACAGGCACATGTGTTATCCAAAGAGAGCAACAGGACCTTTTCCAAAGTAACAACCTCAAAAGAAACCAGTCTCCAATTAGCCACCATTACGTAGGGTCTCATGACTATGAGACCACCCTAAGATATAGCATAACCTACAGGGCATATAAGCTCCTACCACAAGGAGAACGTATGCACGAATTCCTCCCAGCTAAAATATAAACTTAAAACCTAGGCAGGGCAACCCATTTTGGGACCCCTCCCTTTTTCTTGGGAGCTCTAATCTTCCTTCCACCTCCTTCAATAAACCCTCTACTTATTATCCCCCTGCATGTCACATCTCTAATTCTTCCTGAGCATAAGACAAAAACCTGTGTCCCACCGAGGGTACTGGGCCTAATCAGCCCCATGCACCTGCATCAGAAAGACAGCGCAAGAAGGAGAGGAGAAAGCAACCCCCATGGGAAATGGTCATGCCGCAATCCCTTCTCCTCCATCTCTCCTTCCATTCAGGATTTTTTTTTTGCCATCAGGCTCACTGACCAGAGTGTTTCTTAAGCGGCCAGGTCTGAGACTTGAATTGCAAGGCCAGCCACATGGTTTCCAGCTGCCTTAACCACGACACTATGGGCTAGCCCCAGATATGACTTCCATTTTCTTTTCCTAAAGAATTGTTCTATTTAATTTTATTTATTTTAGTTTGACCAGAGAGGGACAGAGAGAGAGAGAGAGAGAGAAAGTAAGAAAGCAAGCTGCCAGGTCCAGGACTTGAACCATGGTCAGCCATGTGGGAGTCCAATGCCCTTAACCACACCACCTGCTGTTCCCATGACTTCCATCAGTGTGGCTGTAGTTTTGAGAACCCAGTATAAAGGGAAAGGGTATAAGCAGGGGGACCAGCAGCAGATGTTTCAGTATTCCAAGGTAAACTATGACAGTGGCTCAAATCAGATGGTAAAAGTAGGGGTGATAAAAACATTTCTGGATTCTGGATATTCCTTTTTTGTATGTATATGTGTGTGTGTGTGTGTGTGTGTGTGTGTGTGTGTGTGTGTGTGTTGTTTTAGACAGAGTCTCACTGTATTGTGATCCTTCTGCCTCAGCCTCCCGAGTAGCTAGGTCTGCAAGCAAGTGCTACCATGTTGGCTTTTGTCTATTTTAAAGATAGATCCAGCAGGATTTCCTGACAGATTGAATACTGAATAAGAGAAAGAAAAGAGGAATCAGCAGCTGGCACGATGGTTATGTCACTGGGCTTCCATGTAGCCAACTGCGGTTTGAGTCCTGGACTTGGTGACTTAAACTCATGCCGGGCACGTGTGCGTGCGTGCCCAAGATCCCGAGAGGAGAAGGGATTGTGGCATGGCCAACCCCCCAGGAGGTGATTTCTTGCTTTCTTTCTTTCTGTCTGTCTCTGTCTTTCTGGCAAGCGCACACACCCTATAGCAAAAACCTCTCAAGAAAAAAAAAAAAAGAGAGAGAAAGGAAAGAATTGATGATGACTTGAGTGTTTACACTCAGAGGAAATGACCGGACAAAACTGCCATCAACGAAGATAGGGGAGTCTTTGGAGTGAAGCAAATTTGTTGGGGGGAGATTAGAAGTCCAGTTTTTTTTTGTTTGTTTTTTGTTTTCTTTTTGGAGAGGTTTTTGCTATAGGGCGTGTGCGCTCGCCAGACAGACAGAGAGAGACAGAGAAACAGAAAGTGAGAAATCACCCCCCAGGGGGGATGGCCACGCTGCAATCCCTTCTCCTCCATTCTCCTCTCGGGATCTTGGGCACGCACACGCTCCTGGCGTGAGTTTTAAGCCACCAGGTCCGGGACACGAACCGTGGTCGACTACGTGGGAGTCCAGCGACGTAGCCATTTATGCTAACGGCTGGTCACTAGAAGTCCAGTTTTTCTTACAAAGCATTCTTTCTTTCTTTCTTTCTCTC
>NW_006159514.1:702032-715055 GCF_000334495.1 Tupaia belangeri chinensis
TTTCTTCTCTCCTTTCTTTATTTAAATTTGACAAGAGAGGGACAGAGAGAAAGAGAGAGAGAGAAAAGTGAGAAAGCAAGCTGCCAGGTCTGGGACTCAAACCACAGTCGGCCATGTGGGAGTCCAGCGCCCTTAACCACCACCCCACCTGCTGGCCCCTAGAGTCCAGTTTTACAGTCTGGGACACACTGATTTTCAGATGTGTATTAAGACACCTGAATAGAAATGTTTAGTAGGCAGTTGGACATATTGGTCTGGAGTTTATGACAAAGTTCATGATTGGGACATAAAATTGGAGTCAATGGCTTAACAGATGTTTTGGGTCATCAGACTAAGGGGATAATTAAGGGGACAGTGAGTGTCCATGAACTCCTTGTTCTGTTTGACACTTTTGCCCTAAATTCTATTCTGCTCAATACACTATACCTACTCTGTTTTTCTTTTTTCTTTCTTTCTTTTTCTGTTTTTGGTATAGGGCACGTGCGATCACCAGAAAGACAGAGAGACAGAAAGCGAGAAATCACCCCCCTCAAGGGGGAATGGCCATGTCGCAATCCCTTCTCCTCCATTCTCCTCTCAGGATCTTGGGCACGCACGCACACACGCCTGGTATGAGTTTAAGCTACCAGGTCCAGGGCTCGAACTGCGGTTGACTACATGGGAGTCCAGCAACATAGCCATTATGCCAACTTCTGATCCCCCTACCCTTTTTTTCTTAAGGCTTCTCTATAGACAAATTTCACCTTGGGTCAACTTTCTAGCTCAGTTTCCCTGGAAATCTAGTAGAGATGGAATATCATCTGTGATATGAAGCAATATCACTTACAAGTCACTTCTGATTAGTACATTTCATCTAGGCTATGAATAAATGATAAAGCTCTGCTAAGAAGCAGTATTTCTGAGTTTGTTTTTTAAATATTTATTTACTTATTTTTTATTATTTATTTTATTTCATTTTATTTATTATTGTTATTTTTAATTTTACCACGGAGAGACAGAGAGAAAGGAAGGGAAAGTAAGAAAGCAAGCTGCCAGGTCTGGGACTTGAACCCCGGTTGGTCATGTGGGAATCCAGCACCTTAACCACTGTGCCACCTACCAACCCCTTTCCAAGTTTTTGAAGATATTTTATTACCGCCTAAATATACTTCCTACATTTGGTTTTTAGGTTTTCTACCAAAAAATTAGTTGTTGCTGGCTATTACACATTACGTACAAAGGGTCTTCAAAAAGTTCACAGAAGTGGGGACCAGCAGTTAGCATAATGGCTAAGTCGCTGGACTCCCACGTAGTTGACCGCGGTTCGCGTCCTGGACCCGGTGGCTTAAAACTCACGCCAGGAGCGTGTGCGTGCGGGCCCAAGATCCCGAGAGGAGAATGGACTGCGGCGTGGCCATCCCCTCTGGGGGGTGATTTCTCGCTTTCTATCTCTCTGTCTCTCTCTCTGTCTGTCTGGCGAGCGCACGCACCCTATAGCAAAAACCTCTCCAAAAAAAAAAAATAGTTCACAGAGGTGGATATTATGACAAAACTATGCATAGATTCCAATTTTTTTTTGCATCAAAATAAACTTGTAGTTTAATTCCATTTATCCACAAACTTTCTGAAGTCCCCTTGCACTGTTCTGGTCACTATTGCTGTGTAACAAATTACCCAAAATAACACTAATAAAAACATCCATCTATTTTATTTTATTATGTTCGTGGGTTATATGCATCAGGGATCTGGAAATGAATGTCTGAGGCTGCATGTCTGAGGCCCTCAGTGCAGAAGACGTGAAGGCTGGGGATGACTCAATGGCTGGGGGCTGGAATCACATGAAGGCTCATTCACACAAACGTACAGTATTTGAGGTGGGATTACACAAAGCCTAGGACTCTCTTCATCTAGCCTCTCCAAGCGGTTGGCTTTTTCAGGGGAGTTGGCTGTCTCAAAGGCAGCCCAACTCCAAGCATGAAGGTTCTAGTGCACAAGGCCAAAACTGCAACCTTTTTTATGTCAGCCGAGCAAGACACACAGTATTACCTCCCCCATAATCTTTTGGTTAAAACTCTCACGAGTTTAGATTTGAGGGGAAGTGGGCATAAACCCCACGGTTTGATGGGACGAGCATCAAAGAAGTCTGATACTCTAACAGACATGCTATTTCTTTTTTGAAAAAAAAAAAACACCTTACTTTAAGAAATTAATAAAAACTAAGCATATTTTCACTCATGAAAATGCTCATATACACAAAATTTTGTATGGATTCAGGGAGCTTTCTCACTCCCTCCTCACTGCATTCAGAAAACAGTGTCAAGATTCTTGACACTTAATCATATGAAGAAGGATGCTATGCCCCTTCCTTAAACCTGGACTGCTTTGTGACTGTTTCAACCAATAAAGTTCAGATTCAGGGTCATAACACGCACATCTCCCCCCCTCCCCCCAAAAAAGGGGACACTTCTGCTAGGGACTTACACAGGTTCTCTTAAATGGCTTTTTGGTTTGTTTTTGTTGTTTAGTATATTTTTTACTTTTTTTAGGACAGTTTTAGGTTCACAGCAAAGTCTTTTATTTTTATTTATTTATTTTTACTTTTTGGCCAGAGGGTACTTGGACTTGCCAGAGAGACAGAGAGAGACAGAGAGAGAAAGAGAGGAAGCACTCACTCCAGTAGAATGTGGCCACACAACAACCCTTTTTTCTCCATTTTTCCTTGCCATCAGGATTTTGAGCATACACTCACACACGCCTGGTGTGTTTTTCCAAGCCACCAGGTAGAGAATCAAACATAGTAACTTTTGTGGAATCTGGTTCCCTTAATGGTTAAGCTATCGGGCCAGCCCCACAGTAAAGTTTAGTGGAAAATTAAGTTACTTTTTAAATTCATGTGATGATACGTTTTAGAGATAGGATTAAATACCAAATCTTTTTTTAAATTAATTAATTATTTATTTCCATTTGTTATTGTTAGTTTTTTTGTTTGTTTGTTTTTGTTTTGTTTTGTTTTTGACGAGAGAGAGAGAGAGAAAGGGAAAGTGAGAAAGCAAGCCACCAGGTCCAGACTTGAACCATGGTTGGCCATGTGGGAATCCAGTGCCCTTATCCACCACACCACCTGCTGGCCCCAAATACCAAATTTTTAATCTGTTGTTTTTCTTATTCACAATTACTGTGTAAATATTAAGAAGCACAGTTAATAGTTACCCCATCACAAGTCTGACATTTCACTATATGCACAAATGAGCATCTCGGGGCGAGCAGTGACGTGGTGGTTAAGGTGCAGAATGCCCACATGGCCAACTATCATTAGTCCTGGGCCCAGCAGCATGAAAATCGTGCTGGCATGAGTGTGTGCACCCGAGAGAGGAGAAGGGATTGCGGCATGACCATACCCCCAGGGGGTGATTTCTCACTTCCCCTCTCTTTACTGTCTCTTTTAAGTGTATGTGTCCTATGGCAAAAGAAGAAAGAAAGAGAGAAAGATAGAGAAAGAGAGAAAGAAAAGAAAAGAGCATTTTGTTGTAATGGGAATGCCTAGCATCCTAAGCCCCAACTTGCAGTAAGTTCCGGAGGATGTTCAGTCCTCTCTTAGCCTATAATCTTCCACTCTAACATTAACTTATAGTAGGAATTTCTTGAATTCCATTTTTTAAAATGCTACTTCTGTCAATAGCTTTTGCTCTTCTCTCTTGAATAGTGCAATTCTGCCTCAGGAGTTCATATTAACTCTATTATTTTTTTCATACACTTTCAGAAAATTAAAGAAGTAGGCGCACAATTAAAAATTAATCTATACGGGGCCATCTCTGTGACCTGGGAGTTAAGGCAGTCAGATCCCACATGATCAACTCACACAGTGTGAATTCTGGTCTCAGTGGCTTGAAAAACACTGAATATGCGTGTGTGCGCGTCCCAACCCTGACCGTGGAGGAATGGAGAAGGGACTGCAGCATGATCACGCCCTGCTAGGGGTGCCTTCTCCCCCTGTCTCTGCCTTTCTTTCTGACAAGAGCATGTGCCCCATGGCAAACAGTTTTAAAAAATGAATCCATCTATGATGCTAAACAAAAACTAAGTGGTTACTTTTGGAAGATAAACTTGTGATTTTAAAAACTAGTAAAAAAGAGACCAAATTTAACTTCCTTGCCAGGATGAGGTCTATTTGGGTAATCAAATATTTGATGAGGAAGTTTCTTTTTGTAGACATTCTTTAGCTAATAAATGAAGAAGAAATTACTGAATTAAAACACTACCACTTTGCAAATTATGAGTTAATAAAGCCAGTTAATGATTACCAGTGATCACAAAAAGTAACACTACCTATGAAATATTTTTGTTAAAAAAAAGTCTAACCTAAATCAAGTCTGGCTCTGCCATTCACTAAGAAATATATTAAATAACTCCAGCAGAAATACTATAGCCAGCAACATCTAGAAAGTGGAAGGCTCCATAGGATAGGCAAACCAGTTGCGTTAACAAATACATCTCAAGAAAAATGGAAGGAAAAAGAAAAAAAGGGAAAAAAGAGGGAAAGTAAACCTGTGGATTTAAAAAAAATGGACATTCTCTTCTATCCATGTTGGTGTACTGGTACTAGAATTCCTTCCTGTCTAATGCAACTAGACAAAATATGTGAAGCAGCTGGGTTTTAGAGCTGAATATTGGGCAATGTAAGACGATGAACTTTAAGAGAAAACACACAAGGGGAGCCCACATTTGCCCCAGACTTCTGCCTTGGAAAATCTTTCTGCAATAATTAGTTTTATTTTGTTTTTGAGAGATTTTTGCTATAGGGTGCGTGTGCTTACTAGAGAGACAGAGACACAGAAACCAAAAAATCAGGCCCAGGGCAATGGTTATGCTACAATCCCTTCTCCTCCTTTCTCCTCTCAAGATTTAGGGAACATATGTACACACATCCGGCATGTTTGAAGTTGCCAGGTCTGGGCCTCGAACTGCAGTTGACTATGTGTGAGTCCAACGACATAACCTAACCCATTACGCTATCTGCTGGTCCCAGCTATGTTTTTTCTTTTTAAAGAATTATTTTACTTAACTTTATTTATTTATTTTATTTTGACCAGAGAGGGACAGAGTGAGAGACAGAGAGGGAGAAAGTGAAAAAACAAGCCACCAGGTCCGGGACTCAAACCATGGTCAGCCATGTGGGAGTCCAGCGCCCTTAACCACCATACCACCAGCTGCTCCCCCCATTATAATTTGAATGTCTCTACAAAATTCATGGGTTCAACCATTGTAATGGGTTTAAGAGGGTTAAAAACTCGGTCTATTTTGGTGTCAAAAGCAGAAGCAGGGCCTTTGGGACCAGCAGTTAGCGTAATGGCTATGTCGCTGGACTCCCACATAGTCAACCGTGGTTCGCGTCCTGGACCCGGTGGCTTAAAACTCACGCCGGGCGCGTGTACGTGCGTGCCCAAGATCCCAAGAGGAGAATGGAGGAGAAGGGATTGCGGCCTGGCCATCCCCCCTGGGGGGGATTTCTAGCTTTCTGTCTCTCTGTCTCTCTCTGTCTGTCTGGTGAGCACACGTGCCCTATGGCAAAAACCTCTCCAAAAAAAAAAAAAGCAGGGCCTTTGTGAAGAGATTAGAGATGGGTGGCTAGGGCAGGGCCTCTATGACTGAGTTCTGGTTTGCATATAAAGAGAGGAAATGAAGCAAGCAGAGCCACATGGATACAGACCATGATCTGCTCTGCTGGGGGTCCTGCTCTCTGCTATGTTGAAGCCTCAACAGAGGTTGAATCTTGCATCCTGGACCTCTAAATTGTGAATTGAATAAGCCTATAGTTCTCTATAAAATCACCCAATATCGGGTATTTCTGTTAGCAATGTTGGAACAGGCTAAGACCCTTACCGACCGCGGCACTGGGAGGAGGAGCCCAAGCAGAACACAGCACCTGGCGGCTTGGCTAAGAAGCTGGAGAACAGAGGTCTGGTTGCTGATGCAGGTGGAGTCTGTGGGACAGGAGACTAGAAAAGAGGCATCTGAGCACTAGGTGACAGCCCACAAGGTCTACTAGACGCAGCTGCTGCATGCAAGAGCTGTACAGACATTTCAGAGGCTGCAGTGCTGGGAGAAGTTCAAGTCTGAACCCAACCAGAGCAGACTGACCTCAGTGAGCCCCTCAGGCATTAAACTGAGATCGCCAGAAAGACCAGGCATTGGGAAGCTGACTGTGGTTTGAGCCTTAGACCCAGCGGCTTGAAAATTATGCTGGGCACATGCGGCCAGCAGTTAGCGTAATGGCTATGTCGCTGGACTCCCACGTAGTTGACTCGGTCCAAGTCCCGGACCCGGTGGCTTTAAACTCACGCCGGGCACATGTGCGTGTGTGTCCAAGATCCCGAGAGGAGAATGGAGGAGAAGGGATTGCGGTGTGGCCATCCCCCGGGGGGTGATTTCTCGTTTTCTGTCTCTCTGTCTCTCTCTGTCTGCACGCATCCTGTAGCAAAAACCTCTCAAAAAAAAAAAAAAAATTATGTTGGGCACATGTGCACGCCTGCCAAAAATCCTGAGAGGAGAATGGAGGAGAAAAGATTTCAGCATGGCCATCCTCCTGGGGATGACTTCTCACTTTCCCTCTGTCTCTCTCCTACAAGCACACATGCCTGATGGCAAAAACTTTAAAAAACAAACAAATCCATGCACTCTCAGAGCAAAGGTGGGCATTTAATTACATATCATCTATTTTGCTTTTGCACCACTCTGATAGAGTTAAGTAGTTGAAACAGAGACTGTATAGCCAAAAAAAGCCTAAGGTTTTTATATTCTTTCCCTCAGGTCACGTGGCCTGAGTTCAGGAAAAAATCTGCTGAACTCTGTGCTAGAAAAAGTCCCACTCCCAGGGCTGGCAGGTGGTGTGATGGTTCAAGGCGCTGGATTCCCACATGGCTGACCACAGTTCGAGAGCGGACTTGGCAGCTTGCTTTCTCGATTTCCCTTTCTCTCTCTGTCTGGTCAAATTAAAAAAATAATAATAATAACAAATGGAATTAAATAAATAAGTAAGTTCTTTTAAAAAAAAAATAGTACCACTCCTTAGGACTAGGACAAGGCACAAATAGAGCCACCTTAACAGAGAATAAAACCACGCCTGACAGAATCAAATGCCTGCCTGCCAGAATAACGCTCAGCATATTTTAAAGAAAAACAATACAATCTCCACAAGATATTATCTACTCTGTCACATGTACAATTCAATTTCTTTTCAAAGAGTTATTTTAACTTTATTTACTTGTTTTAATTTGACAACACAGAGACAGAGTGAGGTGGGCGGAGTAAGAAAGCAAGTCGCTAGGTCCAGGACTGGGACTGTCGTCACTTATGTGAATGTCCAGTGCCCCAACCACCATGCCACCTGCCAGCTCCTCAGGATACTTTTAATGCATTTAACTCTGAGCCAGGTACTATACTTATTTTGTTTTGTTTTGTTTTGTTTTGAGAGATTTTCGCTATAGGGCACGTGCACTCACCAGACAGAGAGACAGAAAGCGAGAAATCACCCCTCAGGGGGATGGTCACGCTGCAATCCCTTCTCCTCCATTCTCCTCTCGGGATCTTGGGCACACACACACATGGCGTGAGTTTTAAGCCACCGGGTCTGGGACGCGAACCACGGTCGACTAAGTGGGAGTCCAGCGACATAGCCATTACGCTAACTGCTGGCCCCCAAACCAGGTACTGTACTTATTAAGACAAAGATACAAAGTCATAGCTCATAAGCCATATGTAGGCTATAGAAGACACAGCTGCTGTTCAACAAGAATTAACAATCTATGGGGCTGGCAGATTGTGTGGTGGTTAAGGGCACTGGACTCCCACATGGCTGATTGCAGTTTGAGTCCTGGACCTGGGCTTGCTTTCTCACTTTGTCTCTCTTGCTCTCTTGCTCAGTCGCCCTCTGGTAAAATTAAACAAACAAATTAATTAATTAATTAAGTTAAATAAAATTATTCTTTAAAAAAATTAACAACCTAGTAGGAGCAGCACAGTGAGAGGAGCTAGGTAACTGTTGTATTTAAGGTATACTGTGATTAAAACCACAGTGAGTTATGACAGAAATCTTATGACTTGCTTCAAACTTTTTAAAAGTCTTCCCACACTTTAGGAGAGAAAGATGCATGAAGATCTGATCATAAAGACTGGTACATAAAGACTTAGAGTTGATTGATTTATATCAATCTAGATGGTTAAGGGTAGGAAAAGAATGGAGAGAGGAATCTTCATGAATTTATTACTTTATTTTCAATTCCAGATCTGGGGATCAGATACCAGGAAAACTTATCTGCAACTTAAAACTAGTTATGGAGGGGCCAGAAGGTAGCATGGTGCTTAAGGCACTGGACTCCCACCTGGTGGAATGCAGTTCAAGCCCTGGACCTGGTGGTTTAAAAATCACGCTGGGCATGTAGACCTGCCTGCTCAAAATCCTGAGAGGAGAATGAAGGACAAGGGATTGCAGGGAGGCCATTCCCCCAGGGGGAGTGATTTCTCACTTTCTCTCTTTGTTTCTCAGGAAAGCGCATATGTTCTATGGCAAAAACTAAAAAACAAACAAACAAACAAACAAAAATGAACAAAAAATAGTTATGGATAGTCCAGGAAGGGGCCCATTCCCCAATTACTAAAATCTTTTTCTGGTGACACTTTTCCCATCCCACTCTAATCAGAAAATCTTCCTCTTGGTTGTTGCACTTCGGGTTAAGTGGAATGAGTTACAGGAACAAACAATCTGGTCTGGCTTCCTTATAGAAACTTTCCCTAGGACTGTGTAAACTGCCATTTGTCAAAATCCTAAGTGACCAAAAAGAAAGAGAGAGAAAGGGAAAAAGGCAGGGAGGAAGAGAGGGAGGAAGAAAGAGAAAGAGGGAGGAATGGACAAAGGAAGGGAGAGAGAGGGGGAGGAAGGGACTAACTAGTATGTTATTTCTGTAATATGCAAGGAGACCTAGGATGGCTTGATTTACCATTATTCAACTTTACAATGGTGGGAAAGCAATATGCATTCAGTAGAAATCGAACTTCGAACTAGTAATCGAACTTTGAACTAGTAGTCAAAATGCAATTTCAACTTACAATATGTTCAATTTATAGTGAATTTATTGGGATATAACCCCATTGTAAATTGAAGAGTATTTATATTTCTACACACATGCACACACAATACGATATACACATATACATTCATGTGTATACATAGATACAAATAATTTGTTAGTTTTTTTCTCCCTTGTACTTTGACTATCTCTCCAGACTATTCTCACAAAAATGAAGCCTAAATGCCATTATTTTTTGTACAAAGAGGGTATAGAAGAGTAACTTGCTTAGTACAACGAGTACAGACAGGAACCTAAATCTCGAGAGATGTAAATTGGCTCTCTTCACAACGCAGCACTTTCATGCTAAACCTCCTTAGTCCAATAAGCCTCCTGATCAACTTCCCCTTATACATTCCTCACCTCAAATCTTCCTCTGGTTTTATTCCCACTAATTCTGAAATACTCAAGTCCACCTGCCTACCAAACTTCTTATTTTAACACCTCTTTCTCTTGAGTCAGCCCTGTAGCTTGGTTAAAGGTGACGGATCCCCCACCACTGACCGGTAAAACAGGAGGTACATGTACATGCATGCACCAAATCCTGACAGAATAAGAAATAGAGACGGGACAGAGAGGTATGACTACAACCCACTTGGGTGTGCCTTTTCATTGTCTCTCTCTTTCTCTCCCTGATGAGTGCACATACTTTCTGACAATTAAAAAAAAAAAAAAGGTATCTAGCATTTGTAAGGTTCTTAACACAGCATACATGTGCTTAAAAGGCACTTAATAAATGGTAGGTATTATTGCAAAAATATTTACCCAGGATTGTTCCTACATAGCTGACGCTTAAATAAGCACCTCAAAATGTTAGTTCTCCTCCCCTTTGAAACAACTTCCTGGTTCTTTCCAACAAAGATGCAGAACTCAGTTCAAATCCAACGAAGATTTCTGTAAATCAGCTGTAAAAAGCATGTGTGTGTTTACTGAAATTCCAGCATTCACGCAGACTAACATCTATTGTATTTAGAATTAAACTTTTTTAACTTTAAGTCACTGGAAGAGAATAATTAATCATATCTGGCAAGCTACAAAAGACATGCTAACAGAATAAATCTAGAACCGGCAACTAGGTATCCGGGCACATTTTGGAATCACCATAGGTGTCGTCTCACCCGCCAGAACGCACGTTTGTTATATTAATGATATTACATAACTGAAGTGTGCGGAAAGACCTGCAGGCAATGGCCAGTAAATCTCAAGAACTGTGCATAGATGCCACGCAGCAACGTGGCCCAGGCGAGTGACGAGTGAACAAATGTGCGTTCCTGCGGCGTGTGAAAGTGTCATCGTGTGTGCCTGAGTGAGTCCGCAGGACTGCAAGTACATTCGTGTGCGCCGAGAAGTCTGAGCGCGGGTGTGAGTTCCTTTGAACCCGGGCGCGTAACTAGTGATCCACTTGAAAGCCTGGCGAAGCTGTCCTCCAGGCGCTTACCTCTGCGGACGAGCAGGTGGACGCCGCTGGGCGCCGCCATGTTGGCGCCGGTCACGTGGCCTGAGCCCTCGCTCGCCGCCCCGCCCGCCGGAGTCGTCCGAAGACCGGAGGCGCCCGAGCGGTCCGAGGGCAGAGCGCGTGCGCGCGGGGGGCTGACTGCGAAAAGGATGGAAGAAGCGTGTCAGGTAAGCGTGGCATCCAATATTTATAGCATCAACATTTTGGTGCATGGAAACGTGAAGTTGGGCGGAAAAAAATAAAGCACAATCTAGTGTTCAAAATAGCACTTTGCACCGTCTGCCACTCTTACAGATTATTTCCCTGGATTCAGTTGAAAGATAAAATTTGGTTCAAAGTCACCAACTGCCCCTTTGCTGTCCCAGAATCTTCATTACTCTGTAGAGACAAGACAGGATCTGTGTGCCGCTGCAAAATCTATTCTAGGTACTCTGGTGGGTATGTTCAGGGGACTCTCTTTCCTCAAGGACACCTCTCACATGGCAGTATTCACTGGAGTCTTAGAGCTAAATTTGGCGTTTAACAATGAAAGGATGACGCCTGCCTATTGCACTGCCAAGAGATGAGAGACGAACCTGCAGAAGGCCAATTATAAGTCAAGTATCCCTATCAATGACGGTGTCTCTCTTTTTCTTTTCTTTTCTTTTTTTTTTTTTTTTTTTTTTTTTTTCTTGAGTCCCCTGTTCCCCTTACTTGTGTTCTGGAATAGATTTTGTCATGGACCAGGAATTATTCATCTCGGTAGCTTCCATGCCCAGCACACAGCCTGATGCCTAAGAAATGTGGGGTGAAGGAATTGAATCCTTCATGGAACCAAACTGAGAATGTAGCAGTTTCCAGACTTTAAATGTAGTAAAGATTGATGAGGATTCTTGGTGACTACTGTGTGATGTCTTCTCATTCATTTTTAAGAATTTAGTTTAACTACACACTTGGTGAAAAACCTGGAGGATTCAGAAATGAGTAAAGGAAAAAGTGCAAGCCCTCTTGACCCTTTCTACACATCACAACCCCACTCTCCAGTTAACCCCTGTGTGCATCAACTCCAGACCTTTGCCTACTGCAGACAAGTACGTGTCAGTATTTAAGTGGAATCATATACTTCCTGTTATGACTTGCATTTTCCACTCACCCCAAGTGTCAGATCTTAGAACACTTAATTCAAGTTCATTGTTTTTACTGACTATATAATCCTGATATTTTTACCTTTAAAAAGACTGAGGTTGGGCATTTCATGAGAGGCCACATGCTATAATTCTTGGAGACCCAGTTTTGGATGCTTTTGGGTCACCTTGAAAAATAATGTTTTCCACTGAGGTAAATAAGATGTACAAGGATGAGAACAAAATGAACTCCTACACCTTAAGCCAAATCCCATTTCCAAGCTCAGATCAAATCCAGGGAGAGGGGTTTGGGTTTTTGGATGTAGTAAGTCTGTCCTTTGTGAAACAGAAGTCAGCAATCTGAGTACAGCAAAGGAGCCTGAAAGTTAGCTGGGCACAGTATCAAGACATGTGCAGGAAAAACAAACCAAACAAACCCTCTAAGTCCCTAGTGACATGTTGGAAGGCATTAAACCAATTAATTGTAGACACATCTGCGGTGGAGCCCAGGTTCACGCAATGCAGCTCAGTCAACCCCAGGGAAACAACTGCACAACTTATTCCCTGCAACTAGAAGGAAAAAAAACAGTGTGAAGACCTGAGGTAGTACCAGCTTCCAAGAATCCTGTGAGGAAATGCAGAGTAAATTCGGTAGGGAATGTGGATATCTAGGATGAGCTAGAAGTGAAAGAAAGGTGAACGTGTACAGGTGATAACTCCTCCACTAATCCTCACTTTGGCTTCTTTATGCCACAGCACTGACATTAGGATTAGGATCTAGAAGCTGGATCCCACATGGCTACCAGGGTCCAAATCCCTGGCCTGCTCAGCCTGAAACACATCAGGCATGATGAGTGCCCAAGAGCCAATGGGCAGGAGGGCAGAAGAAAGGGAATCTCAGCACCACCAGACTCTGAGGAGGGGAGTGCCCCTCTTTGTCTCTCTTGCTCTCATAAGCACATGCTTCATCATAAATAAAGAAAAAAAGGATTATAATGCATTATTCTGTAATTTATCTCACAGGTTTGGTTTTTTTTAATACTTACTAGGATTATCTAAAAACATGGACTACAAAATAGGGGCTAATGTGCTTACATATCTATAGAAAAAAATTGTTAGACACATATAATTGTTATGCAATACAATTGTTTATATTGTACAATACAAGGACATTGTAAAACTAACTAAAATAATGTGGTGTTTTCCACTGGATTCAAAGACGATCCTATGACCCACTGGGGACACTGGTGCTCTGGGACCTGCACAGCTTCAGTGGGCTTGTCATCTAGACGCAGTGCCTTCGTTCTATCAATGATGGTGTCCTTTTTTTTTTTTTTTTTTTTTTAAACAAAATTAATTTTTT
>NW_006159514.1:715149-725517 GCF_000334495.1 Tupaia belangeri chinensis
GGTCTTCTTTTTTTAAATAATGGTGTCTTTTTTTTTTTTTTTTTTTTTTTTAACCAAATTCACTGTTCCTGCTTCTTGGTTTTGTCATCTGAATGAGAAGAATTCTCCTTTTGACTTGACTTCAGGACCATTTCTTAGTATTTTACTCTGCGAGTTCAGAAGAATTTTTCCAATCCTGCCCTCTAATTTGTCCAATTTTAGTATGTGGAAATGCTTTCATTGATTTACTTATTGTAAGTCAAATGAACATCCTTTCCAGTTACCAGGAGTCCTGCATGAACATAATCTGCATGTGCACCAGAGATCTGTAGCTGCCTGGACCCCTCGAAAGTTAGGGTCTAGCTCTGAGTGGTCATGCATAAGGGCAGGTAGTTCCTCGGATGCTCTTAGCCATCTTGCTGCAGAATGTCATGCTTTCTCTACCCATCATTTGAGAGAGTCATAGGCATGTGACTAAGTACTCCAAGAGTACCGTTAGGACAAAATGTGTAAATACTCATGTTTTGTGAGGAAAAGTAATGCCATATGTGAGGCAGTTGTGAGAAATCAAGTGAATTTCTCTCTCTCTCTCTCTATTTATTATTTTTTTTTTAGGTTTTTGCCATAGGGCTCATGCTCTTGCCAAATAGAGACAGAGAGAAGGCAAGTGAGAAATCACCTCCCAGGAGGATTGCCATACCGCAGTTTCTTATTCTCCATTCTCCTCTCAGGATTTTGGGTACACATGCACATGAGTGGGGCATCATTCTCAAGCCACCAGGTCTGGGACTTGAACTGTGGTCGGCCAAAGGGGAGTCCAGCGCCCTAACCACCATGCTGCCTGCTGGCCCTAAGTGGATTTCTCTGCTTCTTGGCCCTATTGCGTTGCTCTTTAGCAGTGCCAAGAAAGAGCCAGGACAAGAGGATAGATTTTAGTTCATGTAACCTTCCTGTCCTTACTATTTTTGTTCATCTGTTGACATTTTCTCTATCATGTAATTCCTATGCAAACAAAATTTTGAGTCTCACCCCCAACTAACCAAATTACTCTACCTGAGCCCCCTCCTACATTGAGAATATGAAGATCTCACAATTCACAACCATTTATAGGCCTAATCCACGTGGGTTGGTAAATACCATGCTGCATATTCCTGAGCAGTCCGCAGGGGAAGGGGAGTGGAGTGGAAGAATACAGGGCCAGCTTAGCTTTAGGGAAGACCAAAACACTGTCCCAAGGGACTTATCAATGTCAGGTCCAGACTAGCCAGCATCTAAAAGCTGGCTCATCCTTTTGGCTTGAGAGGTATTATGGGAGAGTGTAAGCAATAGCAACACTTCCAATAATGATATATCTGTTGTTGGAGCAGTGCTCCGATGGAACAGTGGCAGAGGTTGAGAGAGAGAAGATAAGGGAGAGCAGGCTGTAGGGAAGTGCATGGGGGTGGTTGCAGCCCCTCTCACTGGTATCAGAGCATTCTGGTAACACTGCTTGCTGAGGTCAGAGTTGGCTTTGGAACGGTGCAGCTTGAGGGACAAGGCTTCCCTCACCTCATCTCTTGGAACTAGCTCTATAAGGCAGAAGTATGCATTTGTCCCATGGAATTAGGGTAAAAATCTAGTCCCAAAGTGTTAATTCCTGGAAAAGTAGCACTTGCTTATGCATTGCTGGAGAATGAAGAATTCCATTCACAGTTGGGAAGAAAGACAAAATGTTTTCAAGGGAATTTAGCAATCAACCAGCCTATCATCAATAAATATGCAAGTACCTGCTCTGGGCTCCAAGGACATTTATTGTTTTCGTTCTTTTTTAGGATTTTTTTTTTAAGAATGATTTTATTTAACGTTATTCATTTATTTTAACTTGACCAGAGAGGGACAGAGAGAGAGAAAGTGAGAAAGCAAGCCGCCAGGTCTGGCGCACGAACTATGGTTGGCCATGTGGGAGTCCAGCACCCTTAATCACCACACCACCTGCTAGCTATTCTTATTATTTTTTAAATTTGCTTTAGGGCATGTATGCTCGCCAGAAAGAGAGAGAGAGAGAGAGAGCGCGCAAGCCACCAGGCCCAGGACTCAAAACTCGGTTGATCTTGTGCGAGTCCAGCACCTCAACCACCATGCCACCTGCTGGCCCCAATTGTCTTTGTTCTTGAAAAAGCTCCTTAAATGACTGATACCACCATGCTTACAAGATCATCTGTAAAGAAAAGTGAAATTATGCTCTTGTAACTATTAAGTCCATGGATGCAATGCCAGGTGCTAGGGGTCACAGATTGTAACTATTGCTGGCTGCCAAGAATTGAGAAAAATGCTGAACTCTAATTACATAAATTCTCAGGAAATTGTGCCTGTTTAATCTCTGCTTCTTTCAAAGATGAAGGTGAGAGAAAAACTAATGCTTTCTTTAGCATCTCTAATCCACATTTGTAGAATAAGAGAAAGGAAAATGCTCTCTTGATCTCCTTTTGGAATTTTTTTTTTTAAAGCCTCTTTTGGTTTTTCTTCTCTGCTTACACATGTAATATGTGCTCGCTGAAAAACATTGCAAAAATGTATAAAAGCGTAATATAGAAAGTTGAATTCTTCCAGGTAATCGCTCTTAACAAGTTGATATATTGGATTGTCAGAAAAAGTCATGACATATTTTTCTGTTTCTATGCAAAAATGTGTCATGACATTTCCGATGACCCAATATATTGATTTGGATTTTTTTCTATTTACATACCATTTGCTGGACTTTCTAAGGGGAGGTGCCCATGTATTTATCTACACAGAATAAAAGACAGCAGACACGCAAATTGCATGAAAAAGGAGAATCCACAATATTACCGATGTCTTCTTTCTTTATTTGGAGATATGCATACACAGGCACCTGGCATATTTCAAGGTGCTGGGTCCAGGACTCAAACTGCAAAGTTGGCTATGTGGGATGCACCTGCCTTCACCACCACACCACCGCTGGTCTGTTCCCTATGTCTTTGTTGCAGTCTACTATGCATTCTCTCCTTCCTTTTGTATTCATTGTGCACTTCTTTCTCTTCTCTCTCTCATTTTCTTCCACTCTTCCATAAGATAATTTTGTGTTTTCCTCCCCTTTTCCTCTGGAAGTGACAGTCCATTCCTGGTTATCTCCTCTTATTTTGCCATTTCTGCTTATTCTTTTGCTAAATTTATGGTACTATATTTGCTATTAAATTCTTGATGTGGTTGATTTAAAATATGTGATCCTGTAGGACTGTGTGAGGCCAGTTCATGTTAAGAGTAATTTGACCATTAATATCAGGGGTTGGGGGACCAGCAGGTGGCGTGGTGGTTAAGGCGCTGGCCACTCCCACATGGCTGACCATGGTTCAAGTCCTGAATCTGGTGGCTTGCTTTCTCGCTTCCTCTCTCTTTCTGTCTGTGTCTTTCTCTGATCAAATTGGAATAAATAAATGAATGAATAAGTAAAATTTAAAAATATATCAGGGGTTGAAAATGTTTGTGATTTTGCTATTTCCTACCCATAAGCAAGACACCGTACTTCTTGGTCAGTTAACAGTTACATAAAACAGACTGCAATAAGAACCTCCAAAGTAGTGATGAAATAAGAAGGGATTTAATAATAGAAAAAGAAAACTCGCTGTATGTCCCTTTCTCTCCTCCCACTCTCCACCTCCTCTCCCCAGACTGGCTGAGAAACTAAGCAGTAGCGCATTTCTTAACTTCTGCTCGCCTCTCACACACCAGTCTACATTCAAGACGGAAACTGCTGAAACGAACAAGAGGGCAGATGCTGCCACGACCTCTCTTCCCATTGAGCTGAGCTCCTGTGTGCTCACCCTGTCCATGTTCACCCAGAGAATAACCTGTCTGGAGTGCATGCTCCTTGTCTGAAGCACGCACAGACGTCACTGCGTTTTCTTTTGCTTGATAAAGGATAAAGGAAGAAAGGCAGCAGCTGCTCGAGGAGCAGACAGCAAACAAGCTTACTGTGGTGGCCCCCACGGCCTTCACAAAAGGGGATTCAGAGAGCTGGGCCGACAGACACGCACAGCCGAACACTTCCACTCAGATTCACCTGCCAGAATTATTAATTAAACATTTTCAGAACTCTCCTGGTGAACTGAGAGTAACCACAGCACATTTCCAGCTAGCGTTTTATTAAGATTGAAAGGAGAGAAACAGTTTAAGAATGGGAATTGTCTTTAAAGATCACCTATTCCAATTCTTACCTTGCCCCTCCTAATTTTTAAAAAAGATTGATTGATTTCCACTTGTTATTATTATTTTTTAATTTTATCAAAGAGAGAGAAAGGGAAAGCAAGAAAGAAAGTCGCCAGGTCCGGGACCCAAACTGTGGTTAGCCAGCATCTTTAACCTCCATGCCACCTGCCAGCCCAGCCCTTTCTAATTTTTAGATAAAGACAGTGAGGCCCAGAAAGATGGGAGAGAAGACTTGTCCCTTTTCCTAGCTATGTTATAACATTGGAGATTTTTAAAAAAAAATTAAAATATATTTGTAAGACATCCTTACAGTGTCTTAGACAAAATAGCTTGTCAAATGATAGCCTCATAGTTTAACTGCATTATATTTTTCCATAGGGTTAACGGAAAGCTCAGCACATTATGATGTAAATTTTCAGTTTTGGTTATACTTCTAGTGTCCACTGAAGTGGACACTGCCCTCTTGTTCGTTTCAGCAGTTTCCGTCTTGAATGTAGACTGGTGTGTGAGAGGCGAGCAGAAGTTAAGAAATGCGCTAGTGCCAAAGATAGAGACAATTTGCTTTCGGTAGCAAGTTTTCCCCGGATTAATCCCTTGCCAAATGAAGTGCATGGTATACTAATTCCTGGACTCCTTTACAAGGGTAAAAAAAAAAAAAAGGATTGGGTATTGATCTCTTTTTTTTTCCCAAAGAAAGAGCTCTTCACTTTTTTTTTCCTTGGTGAATTCTGCTTTGTTTGTAGAAGTCAGGTGGTGTGCAGTCTCATTTGTCTAAAGGTGCCACTTGTCTGCTTCAGATAAACTCTTTAGTTTGCTATAGGGTGCATGTGCCCCCTGGAGAGAGAGTGACAGAAAATAAGAAAGCACCCTCCAGGGGGGATGGCCACACTGTCTTCCCTTCTACATTCTCCTTTTGGGATTTTGGACACACATGCATGTGTGTGCGCCTGGTGTATTTTCCAAGTTGCTAGGTCCAGGACTCGAACCACACAGTTGACCAATTGCTAGGTCAAGGACTCGAACCACACAGTTGACCATATAGGAGCCAGCCGCCTTAACCTCCATACCAGTTCTTGGCCCTAAACTTTAATTTTAAAAATTCCTGGGGCCAGCAGTTAGCATAATGGCTGTCACTGGACTCCCACGTAGTTGACTGCAGTTTGTGTCCCGAACCTGGTGGCTTAAAACTCATGCTGGGCGCGTGTGTGTGCGTGCCCAAGATTCCAAGAGGAGAATGGAGGAGAAGGGACTGCGGCGTGGCCATCCCCCCCGGGGGGTGATTTCTCGCTTTCTGTCTCTCTGTCTCTCTCTCTCTCTGTCTGGCGAGCGCACGCGCCCTATAGCAAAAACCTCTAAAAAAAAATTCCTTGATTTACAGTTTTGACAATTATATGGAGCTTCAGTTGCTGAACAGTATAACAATAAACACATTTTTGTCAAAGTAACACATATATAGTTAGAAAATGAAATTATAATGTTTATAATAAGAAGCAATAGTTTCCCATCCGATCCTCTCCCAGTCTGACCCTAGACTCAGTCACTTTGAACTGTTTTTATTTCTAGATACTGCTCAAAGCCATGCTGACTATAATTATATTTGGACTCTTCCTTTTTTAAGAAAAGATATTTTTCTTTATTAATGATAGAGCATATGTGTGTGCACATGAGACTGAGAGACAGAGAGAGGAGTACCCACCACAGGATCTGACCACACCAGTTGCCTTCCTCCAGCCCTCCAGCTAGTCAGATCCTGGGCACTCACACATGTGCCCAGTGTTTCAGGCTGATGGGTCAGGGATTTTAGCTGCAGTTACCATGTAGGATCTGGCTTTTCTTTTTGTCTTTTTTAAAAAAATGCCAGGGAGGGGCCAGCATGTGGCATAGTGGTTAAGGTGGTGGACCACCCCATGTGGCTGACCATGGTTCAAGTGCTGGACCTGGCAGTTGGAAAATCACTCTGGGCACATGTGCATGCATGCCCAGAATCTCAGGAGGAGAATGAAAAAGGAACTGATTCATGGCCATTCATTCTGGGGGGATGATTTCCCTCTCACTGTCTCTCTCTGGCAAGATTATCTCTCATATGGAAAGAAAGAATAAAAACATTCTCAGATAAAACAAGACCTGAAAGAATTTGCCAATAGCAGTCCCACTCTTCAAGGAGTTCTGAAAGGAGTGCTCTACCAGGAAGACTAAAGACACATACAGAAATAAAAGAACAAAAGGCAACCAAGAATGCTAGGGACAAGAAATATCAGTAATAACACTGAATGCTATCTTCCAGGATTTAAACAGAAAGATTGGACCACAGTAACACTGCATATTCAACAGAAGAGTATTTGAACATAAGACTAAAATTGCAAAATGAATTTTATGACTTTTGAGTGAAACATTACTGATTTTTCTTTTTTTATTATGCTTTGTTTTCTCAATTTGAACATTTTACTTTCTTTTGAGTTGTTGACATGTTCATCAATTTGTTAAAATATTTTGCCTGTTTGTTTCTTTAAATGGAAACAAACTTTTCTTCCTTCCTGACCTCTCTGGAATTGGAAAATATTTGGGAGTATTCTTTATTTTTTGGCCGAAGGGTTATTTGCATAAGTTCAATAATGTTTGTTGCATTGAATAAGAAATTGGAAATACTCATTTTTGGACAGGGCTTTGATTGGAATATCATACCTGAAGATTAACTTGTGTGCTGGGCATTTGCTTTTCAAGAATTTGAGTAGTTGACATGTAAATATTTTCTCAAAAATATTTAAAACTATATTGTTTCTGTTGTTAGAGTCACAAAATTATACAAAATTATAAGAAATATTTTGAACATTATCTTTAAAATTCAGTAGTTTGAAATCTTGAAAGTTGTTTATTAACTGTCAAGAACTATGGAGTATGAGCAAAAATGTTTTGATATGTAACATAAATGCTTGTGGAAAAATGTAAAAATAAATAAATGGAAAAAAAATCACACTGGGCACATGTGTGTACATGCCCCAAATCCTGACAATAGAGAAAGGATTGCAGCATAACCATCCTCCTCTTGGAGGAAATGTCTCACTTTTGTTCTCTCTCTCTTCCCAGTGAGCACACATAACCTACGGCAAAACCTTATTTTAAAAAATCAAATTTCTAGCCAAGAAAGGAAGTGGTTGGAGAAGTCCAATATGTCCACTCTTGTTTGCATCGAGTTTGTGTAGCCTTAGTTCATGTTAATAATTTTAACTGCTGTAAAGGTACTATAGTCACTGTAAGAATGAGGTTAAGGCTCAGCCACTGTGGCATGGTGGTAACGCAGGACTCTGCAAGTCTAGCCAATGGCAGGTTTGGATCCACAGGCTGACCTGAAAGCATGTTGGGTGTACACAGGCATCCAAGATCCTAAGGAGCTAAGGGGCTGGGGATGGGGGGATTACAGCATGGTGAAACCCCATGGAACATGTTTCTTCTCTCTTTGTTCTTGTGTGTGCACATGCATTTTCTATCTTTAAAAAAAAATGAGGTTGAAGTCCATGACTTCTAGGACTTTGATTTATAGATACTTGCATATGTACGCACAATACACATACAACAAAATGCACCGCAGTATTGTTTGTAGTAGAAAATACTGTAAACAACCTAAGTAAGTTACTAGTGGAGTCGGAACCAGCAGATGGTGTAATGTTAAGTGGCCGGACTCACAGTCGACCGCAGTTTGGGTCCCTGACCTGGTGGCTTAAAACTCACACCAGGCGCATGTGCATGCAAGCCCAAGATCCTGAGAAAATGGAGAACGAACTGTGGCAAGGCCATCCCCTCTTTGGGTGTGTGTGTGATTTCTTGTTCTCTCTCGCTCTCTCTCCAGTGAGTGCATGCACCCTATAGCAAAAATTTCTCTCAAAAAAGTTACTAGTTACTGTAATGATGTATAGTGAATTAATGTAAAAAAATAAATAAATTTAAAGAGAAAAAAAAAGTTACTAGTGTAGTAATGTAGGGTGTACCCATACAGTGAAATACCATTCAGCTATTGTACAAGATAGCTCTAATGATCTGAGATATAGTGTTTAAAAATAAAGCTAGGGGGCCAGCAAGTGGTGTGGCACTGGACCACCCACATGACCAAGGTTGAGTCCCAGACCCCATGGCTTGAAATTCATGTTGGGCATGTGTGCGTGTAAGCCCCAAGTCCCAAGAGAGTGGAGACAGAACTGCAGTGTGGCCAGCCTCCCGGGGGGGTGATTTCTCACTGTCCTTCTCAGTATCTCTGTCTCTCTCTGGCAAGCACACATGCCCTATAGCAAAAATGTTTTAAAAAAGAAGCTAGAAAATGTGTGGTAGGTTACCATATGTATATGTAATATATAAAACTCATGCTTGGGGCCAACTGATAGCATAGCAGTTATGTCACTGGACTCCCACATGGCCTGGAACTATGGCTCAAGTCCCAGATCTGGTGGCTTGAAAATCACGCTGGGTGTGTATGCTTGTGTGCCCAAGATTCCAAAAGAACGGAGAAGGGACTGCAGTGTGACCATTTCCCCCCTTAGGAGTGATTTCTCACTTTCCCTCTCACAGTCTCTCTCTCCAGCCGAGTGCATGAGCGCTAAGACAAAAATCTCTAAAAAAAATAAATACATGCTCACATGCTCACTTATTTGTAAGTGTATCTTTGAGAGATACACTAAGTACCCCATCAGTGGTTGTTTCTGGAGGATTAGGGCAAGGAATTTTCTTTTTTGTTTGGAGAGGTTTTTGCTATAGAGCGTGTGCACTCACCAGACAGACAGAGAGAGACAGAGACACAGAAAGTGAGAAATCACCCCCCAGGGGGGATGGTCACGCCGCAATCCCTTCTCCTCCATTCTCCTCTCGGGATCTTGGGCACGCACGCACACGTCCCCGGTGTGAGTTCAAGCCACCGGGTCTGGAACTCAAACCGAGGTTGACTACATGAGAGTCCAGCGACATAGCCATTATGCTAACTGCTGGTCCCTTTCTTATGTGATTTAGAAAGAGGTTTTATTTTAGACACATGCCACATGTATACATACATCTGAGTATAAAAAGCTCAAGTGGGAAGAAATGTTATGAAAAGGTTAAGTACAGATCTTAGAACATGGAGTGAGCCTAGAGACCATTAGGATACCACCTCATTATTATAGATGAAAAACTAGTTCATCATTTTATGGATGAAAAACTAGTTCTCACAAGGAAACATGCTACAAATGTAGAGAAAATACAATTTGTAGGAGACAGGGAATAACTAATTAAGGGTGGCAGAGGGGGAAGGGCAGCGAAAAGAAAGTAAATGCAACCTGTAAAGGCAGTAGGTGCATATGTAGATGACAGGCCAAGATTGGGATGGCAAGTGACCCTCGTCGGTGGCTGTTTCTTCATATATGGTTTTATACTCCTATCCTGGTATTCAATTACTTTACATGATGCATATCTAAATATCAGACTTTTACCATTCTAACTCCAAATGTAGGTTGCGCTCCCAAATCCCAAAGACTAATACTAAACCACACTTTTTCTTATTAATTTGCTACAAGGCATGTGTGCTCATCAGAGAGACAAGAGAGAGAGGGAAAGTGAGAAAGCATGCCCCAGGGGGAAAGCCACACTGGAATCTCATCTCCTCCATTCTATTAGGATTCTGGGCACACTTGCCCATGCATCTGGCACATTTCTCAAGCTACCAGGTCCAGGCTTCCAATCATGGAGTTGGCCATGGGGAACCCAGCCTCCCTAATCACCATGCCATGCCACCCACCGAGCGGCCCAAAATCAGATCTTTATTGATGAACTTAGGAACTTCACATGAAAAGAAGAAAAAACGTAGGGAAATTGGTATCATGTTAACTGTTTCTACACACAAAAAAATACCTTGATGATTTGTTTAGATTTTATTGATTCCCCCCCTCAATACAGGCTTCATTTTGAAGTTATCAACTGTGAATTGTCAATACAGATTTTGAAATTCACCAATTCAGATGGAAGACAAGTGTTTCCATAGTTTCATATAGTATGAAAGGACAGCAGTGTTTTCGTGTACATTTACACATATCTCTCAGAAATGTACAAGTTTTACTTCTATGGTTTGAGACTTTTAGAGCCTTGCTTTAAAAGGATGGCGTGGTACCATTGGTATGCTGCTGGCCACAGCTATTTTGCGTCCAGAGGCTACTAGTTACTCTGCTT
>NW_006159514.1:725548-765821 GCF_000334495.1 Tupaia belangeri chinensis
TGAACAGGTTTTACTGATGGAAAGTCAACCTAAGGACAAGACAGTGGTTGTCCAAGTTGGGATATTGCTCTAAGCATGAAACAAATTGGATTTTTAAAAAGTAAAGTTCAACTTACATTGTTTTTGATGTTATATGTAATACCTGACTTACCGGATACACACTATAAACATTTGAAGCTTTTATTTTTAGTAATTCTGTATCAAGCAATTTATAGTCTGCTTCATTAAGAATAAGACTAAATTAAGCAATTTATCATTGCTTTATCTTTTTACCTGTACTTCAGCATCTTGGTAGTCTTGTGGCATCTTGTGACAGATACGCATCTCATTTTACACAAGACATTTTAATAATGGTGTGTAAACTGGATATTTAAAACTGATTTCTATCTTTTTAGTTTTTTTCAATGTTTATGCTAACTTCTAAATTAGCTTCAATTAATATTTGATTCTAAACATTTAGGTTTTAGGTTGAATCTAGTCTCCCTTCTCTACCTTACCTATCTACTCCCAACAGTTAAGTTTATTTAAGGAAAAATAAACCAATATTAGGAACATTTCCTATTTAAAACAATTATACAGGAAAAATAAGATTACTTGGATGACCTTAAAGCAATGTTTCTAGAGCCAGCCCCACAGCCTCATATTTAAGGAAGGCTGGCCATAGTTCAAATCCTAACCCCAGCAGCTTAAAAAATACACTGGGCTTATGTGTACATGCCTCAAATTCCAATGGGATGAAAAAACAGAAGAGAAAGGATTGTGGCATGGCCATGCTCCTTTGGGGAGGTGCTTTTACCCGCTCTCTGATGAGTCCATGTGCCCCTGGCCAAAAAAAAAAAAAAAAAAAGATCTATCTATCTGTTCTAAAAGTTCAGGTGGTGTAATGGTTATGTCACTGGACTCCCACATGGCCAGCTGCAGTACAAGCCCCAGACCTGAGGGCTTAAAATTCATACCAGGTATGTATGTGTGCATGCATGCCCAAAATTCTAAGGAGAGAAGAAAAGGGATCATTCTGTGGCTACCCTCCTTGGGGGGTGATTTCTTGCTTTCTCTTTGGCGAATGCACACACCCTATAGCAAAAATTTCTCTTAAAAAATAAAAGTGAGAGAGGAAATATAAAAACATAAAATCTAAGATCTTAAACATGATTGAAAAAGTTTATCATCAGTATTTAAGAATCATATCATCACACATTAACATATCACAACTAAGCATTTATTATACTAGAAGCAATTGCAGTGGTATTTCAGAAGCTATTTTTTTAATGCAATAAATGCTCATAAACTCTAAATAGTATTTTAAAATATACAGTCTCTCCAAAAGAAAATATCCAACTAAAGATAGATAACTTTTAATGTAAGTAAAATGTTACAAGATTTTAAAATTAAAGTCATCATCAGATTTTTCACAGTACAATGTACAGAAATTTGCAAGTTTCCTGTACAGAGTAGGATAATCTTTACTCTTGAGCGAGTCGTTCAAGAACACGTCGGTAATCTTCCACTAGTTCCTGAAAGCTTTCTTCCAACTGTTCATGTTGCATGCTTATTTCTATTTGGTTCATCTGGTTTGTCAGTTCTTCTGGTCTGAGACATTTTCTCATTTTAGCAAGATCTCTCTGCTTTTTCTAAGCAACAAAGACAATTATCTGTTAGCTGAGGAAAGCAGATGTATTTCTTTATATTCTTAAAGTTTTAAGTATCCACTGTAAAATCATAGCAGTAGGAATATGCCCAAATTTGTCCCATACTTTGTTTTCTTAAGGAAGCTTAGACAATGCTAACCACAGGTTGAAACCCTTTCTAAAGAGAATAAATGGGAAGACGTGGTATTTGTGTCAAATGACGGCAGATACAGGCAAGTCCAGTGTGTAGCAGTAACAATGCTCTGCAACGTGAAGCCACGTCGGGAGGTGCCAGGTTCTCACTCTGAGGTCTCCCTTGTACATACCAAGCTCATGCACATGCCTGGCTGAGGTTGGCTATGGGGTATAGGGATCACAATATGAAGACCCTGTGGAAGTGCCTGTCTCTCATAAAAGAAATAAAACTACTTTTTTAATGGTAAATATAGATAGGTGACCATGCTTTCTAAAGCATGGTAAAGAACTATGATCAGTTATAAGCAACCTTTTTTTTCCCTTAATTTGCCAGAGGGCCAGTGTGCTTGCTGGAGACAGAGAGGGAGGGAAAGAAAGCACTTCCTATGGGGCATGGTCATGCTGCAATTTCCTCCCCATCTCTCCCTCCCCTCAGGATTTTGGGCATGCACACACACACACGCCCAGTGTTTTTCAAGCCACCAGGTCCAGGACTCAAAGCATGCAGTCAGCCATGACGGATCCAACTGCCTTAACCACTGTACCTAGCCCAGAGACTATTATAACTTATGACAATCTGTTACATGCAGATCGTGGTCCATAAAACAGAAAACCCACTCAACTGCTTAATGAAATAATAGTACTTGGAATTACTATGTACATCTATGTATGAATTCAAGATAAAATTATTTATAGTCATAAACAAATGGTTATTTTTATATTAAAATGTGATATACTTTAAAGAATTACAATGACAATGTGAAATATAGTTGCACTTCAAACTAACAAGATGCCATAAAGGAAAAGATGATTCAGAAACCAGTAGTGTGACCCAGATATTTAAAAGATTAGCTTCTATAAAGCAAAATCTGTAGCAGTTAAACCTGAGTTTTCTTTGAATTTACGTAGGTAAACCAGAGCTATGTACATTTGATATATTAATTATTCACTAGTTATTTATTTTCTTAATATTGAAAAGAGATTTGACTTGGTCATTTATGTTCCCAGGAATTGTGCTGTATAAGCCTACAGATATAGGGTATATACAGCAACCAGCTCAGCCACAGTGGTATATGTGGCTAAGATGATTACTAAGATAGTTACTCTGTGGCTGAGGCCACACGGAGGCCTGGGTTGGATTCTCTGTGACTCTTACAACAGGCCAGGCTCAGGGACATGCACCTGTAGCAATGGAAGACTAGGGTAGGAAGATCCTGACATGGCAACACCCTGTCTAAAACAATCAATCTCAGGCCAGCCTGTGGCATGTTGAATAAGGCAGCTAGATCCCACATGGCTGTTTGCATAGTTTGAGTCCTGGACCTGGCAGTTTGGAAAAGCACACTGGACAGGACCAGTAGATGGCATAATGGTTAAGGTGCTAGACTCCCACATGGCCGACTGTGGTTTGAGCCCTGGACTCAGCAGCCTGAAAATCATATCAGCGGTGTGTGCATGAGTGCCCAAAATCCCGAGAAAAGAATGGAGAAGGAATTGCAGCATGACCATCCCCACTGGGTGGTGATTTGTCACTTTCTGTCTCTCTGGGAAGTGTTTGTGCCCAATAGCAAAAATCTCTCTCTCTTAAAAAAGGAAAAAAAGCATTCTAGGTACCCATGCATGCACAGCCAACATCTGAAAAGAAGGGAAGAAAGGAGAAGGAATTGTGGTGTGACCATTCCCCACGCTTTCTTTCTCTCTTTCTCTCTGGTGAGCACATGTGCCCTCTGACCAATCAAAAAACACAACTCTCTCATATATGCAAACGTACAAAAATGTAGCAACTACATGTCAGGTGCTCCATAATTACTTGGTGGATTAATTTGAGTTAATTAATGAATAGTATCCCCAATCAGCTCATTACCCAGGTGCAATTAGGTAACAAATCTGCATTCACCCAAGTTGGCATTAACAATATAGTGTAACAATGGAGAAAAGATAAAATCAAATCTGGCCTAGGAGAGTTAACTTTCAACCTCCTTTGCATTAGCAGGAGGAAAAGTCCCACCTTCAATAGCACATGGGAGCCTAGGGTCAACTCCCAGTCTACCATATAAAGTCAGGCATGGTGGTATGTATCTGAAGTCCCAGCTACCAGGGAGGCTGAGGAGGAGGATCATGACATAATAAGACCGTGCCTAAAAAACCAGCATACCCACATGCACATATACAAGAAAATACTGGAGACAAAATAGTGGGGGGAAAAGGACAAGAAAATTAAAAAGTAAATAATGCTAAGTTACAATTTCAGTTATGGTAAAGAACAGAGGTAATAAAAACCAAAGTTGTTTTTAGGAAGAAGAGAGCAAAAGCAAAGAGAATATAGGTGATAAATGGGAAGGTGGCATGGTGGTTAATATACTGTACTCCCACATTGCTGGCCACAGTTCAAGTCTTGGACTTGGCAGCTTGCTTTCTCACTTTCCCTTTCTTCCTCTGATCAAATTGGATAAATGATGATAATAACAAATAAAAAAAAATTAAAAGATGCATATAAATGAAAGACCAGTTTAGTCTATTAATATAGACTACTTTTTATTTTATTACTTGTTTTTAAGTGAATGAAAAACATTTGTAGTTTATACTGGAAAATTATGAATCTGAATTTTTATAACTGGAAGAAGTTTCACCTGTGTGAATGTTAATTTGCAAAATGGTTTGAATGTCCCCATACACTGGCATTTGCTAGCTTTTCTTTTTGTTGTAAATAGTGACAAGAATACATGTTAAATACTCTTGAAAGTCCTACCTTATATGGGCTAATTAGTCTTCTTTTAATATCCAATCTATAGCTTCTGTATTGTTCAGCATCACTCATGTCAGTTACCAGTAATCGAAGAATTTCATAAACCCGCCTAGCGTGTTGCTAATAAATGAAACAAAAGAAACATGAGAACACTTTCAAATGAATGAATGGTACTTCTCTAAAGGAACACAAAATATACTTAGTAACCATAGATAAGAAATTATGTTAGACACCAGAGGAAAGGCAATAAAAGATGGTTATTTATTTATTTGTTTATTTTTGAGAGGTTTTTGCTATAGGGTGTGTGTGCTCGCCAGAACAAGAGAGAGACAGAGAGATAGAAAGCGAGAAATCTCCCCCCAGGGTAGATGGCCATGCTGCAATCCCTTCTCCTCCATTCTCCTCTTGGGATCTTGGGCACACACACACGCACCCAGCGTGAGTCCAAGCCACCAGGTCTGGGACTCGAACTGCAGTCAACTACACGGGAGTTCAGTGACATAGCCGTTACGCTAACTGCTGGTCCCTAAAAGATGGTCTTTATTCTTAAGGTGTGAGCAATCTCCTCGGTAACACAGATGTCTGGCATATAGTTAACTTAATGATGAAAATATTCAGAGGGTACTATGGTAGTACAGCATGGGAATGATAGAAGGAGGTGGTATCTAACCTGAGTTGAATTTTGAAGGGAGAGGAATATGCCCTCCTAGAAAGGAGGGCCTTGCATGTGTGTGTATGCACATGCACACCAAACAGAGCAGCTTGGTATTGTGGGAGCATATGTGTATGTGTGCCCAAGATTCCAGGAGAAGGGATTGTAGCATGGCTATCCCCCCCAGAGAGTGATTTTTCACTTTCCCTCTCACTATTTGTTTCTTTCTCTCTCTCCCCAGTGAGCATGTGTGCCCTATGACAGAAACCTTAAATTAAAAGAAAAAAATGAAGCTATTAAATCAGGGGCCAGAAAGTGGCACAAAGTTTACGTCAGCTGGCTCCCACAAGGTTGACTGCATTGTTTGAGTCCCAAACGTAGTGGTGTGAAAATTGCCAGGTTGAGGCCAGCAAGTGGCATGGTGGTTGGGATGCTGGACTTCTCCATGGCCAGCCACAGTTTTTCTATTTCATTTCACTTATATATTTAATTGGGCAGGGAGGTAGACTATGGAGAGGTTAGAAAGATGATATTTGAACTTTTTGGAAGTGGCAACCTTAGTTGAGTCTAAAAAAATTGAATACTATCTGGCTAGGCCAATGAGGCTGTAGGGAATAACCAGATAAGAGGAACAGCATATATAACTGGACACAGAAGGGAGAAAAGATGTGGCAGAGTTGAGAAATAGGAAGGGGATCAGTACAGTGTAGCTAGACCACGCAGGAAAGTGGTAGGAAGAGGAAGTTTAGTAAGGTAACTAAGCAGGGTCAGGATTAAGGGTTCTATGTGCCTTTAGATGTCTGAATTCCTTTTTAAAAATAAAGGGGGGAGGGGCGGCAGGTGGAGTGGTGGTTAAGGGCGCTGGACTCCCACATGGCTAACTGTGGTTCAAGTCCTGGACCTGGTGGCTTGCTTTCTCACTTTCTTTCTTGCTCCTCTCTCTCACTCTGTCCCTCTCTGATCGAATTTAAATAAATAAATAAAAATTAAAAATAAAGGGGGGGGGGAATAAATGTGTTCCTTTCTTTCTTTTTTTTTAAATTTGCTATAGGGTGCTCACACTTGCCAGAGGACGGGGTGGGGGGATGGGGTAAAGTAAGAAAGCACCCCAGGGGGATGACCATGCCACAGCGCCTTCTCTTCCATTCTCCTCTCGGGATTTTGGGCATGCACACACATGTGCCCAGTGTGTTTTTTAAGCCATGAGGTCTGGCACTCGAACTGTGCAATCGGCCTTGTGGGATCCAGCCACCTTAACCACCATGCCACCAGCATCCCTTTTCTTTCAAAAGCTACACTAGTAAATACTTTCTCATTAATAAATACAGGTTTAATACAGTCTAGTGATAGACATTACTTTTTTAAATAATTATTTTATTTAACTTTGACCAGAGAGGGACAGAAAGAAAGTGAGAAAGCAATCCACCAGGTCCAGGACTCGAACCATGGTTGGCCATTTGGGAGTCCAGCACCTTTAACCACCATGCTGCCTGCTGGCCTGGATATAAATTACTTCTAAATTTTATCTTAAAACCAGGAAACCACTAAAGTGTTTGACTGTAAAAAATTTTAGATAAGTTTCAGTTCCAACTGAGTTATTTGTTGAAGGTGACCAGCAACCTTTTGCTTACATAGATTTGGTGCTTAGAGGCAAAGTCTGTACTGAAGATTTAGATATAATTTCCCAGGTGGAATTAGTATTGTTGAATGAGAAGAAATGAAGTCTGGATAAATAACTTTGGGAAAGAGCTAAGGAACGAGTGCCGAGCCAGTCCTGTAGCACAGTGGTTAAGGCAGCTGAATCCCACATGGCTTAAAGTGCAGTTCAAGTCCCAGATCTAGTGACTTGAAAAGCACGTTGGGTGCGAGTGCACACATGCCCAAAATCCTGAGAACAGAGTGGAGGAGAAGGGATTGCAGTGTGGCTATCCTCCCAGGGGGTAATTCCTCACTTTCCTTTTCTTTCTCAGTGAGTATAGGTACCCCACAGCAAAACAAAAACAAAACACAAAAGAGAGGGAAAAAAATAAAAGAATAGAAGCTACTAAAAGTATCCCAAAAAAGATGATCATAGTAGGAAAAAGCCAGAACTATAGTGCCTTGAAGCCAAGGGAGGGGCGGTTAATAGTGTCAAACACCAGTCCTCATTCCTGTAATACCTTTCATTCTACATATTTTCTTAATCCAAATCCTATTCATTCTTCAAGGTTTAGATCAGCCATCCTTCCTAAGAAATACCGATTCTTTTGCTTGCATAAATGTAATAAACTCCCTTCTCCCATATTATTTTTTCTGTAAGTATCTTAAGATATTTACAATTTTAGGGACCAGCAATTAGCGTAATGGCTATGTCACTGGACTCCCATGTAGTCGACCACAGTTCGAGTCCTGGACCCGGTGGCTTAAACTCATGCCGGGCGCGTGTGCGTACATGCCCAAAATCCCGAGAGGAGAATGGAGGAGAAGGGATTGCAGCATGGCTATCCCCCTTGGGGAGTGATTTCTCACCTTCTGTCTCTGTCTCTCTGTCTGTTTGGCAAGCGCATGCGCCCTGTAGCAAAAACCTCTCCAAAAAAAATATTTACAATTTTAGAATTTAAACAAATACACAGAAGTATGTAAAATGGAAGTTATATGCTTTAACTCCAACCCCTATCAATACATTCTCCAGGGATATAACTATGGTTTAATTTTTATTTTTTTTTTAAGTTTTTGCTATAGGGCTTGTCCCTCTCCCAGCAGAGAGACAGGGGTGAGAGATTGGGGAAGGAAGAGAGAGAAAGTGTGAAGTTACTCTTTAGTGGGGGATGACCACACTGCAATCCCTTCTCCTCCATGGTGTTCTTGAGACTTGGAGCATACATGCACATGTACCCACTGTGATCTTCAAGCTGCCAGGTCCAGAACTCGAACCGTAGTATCAGCTATGTGGGATCTAGCAACTTTAACCTCCATGCCATCTGCTGGCACAGTATAAACTTTTTTTGAGAGGTTTTTGCTATAGGGCGCATGCGCTCACCAGAAAGACAGAGACAGACAGAGAGAGAGAATGTGAGAAATCATCCCCCGGGGGGATGGCCACACCGCAATCCCTTCTCCTCCATACTCCTCTCGGGATCTTGGGCATGCATGCACACGTGCCCAGCATGAGTTTAAGCCACCAGGTCAGAAACTCAAACCACGGTCAACTACATGGGACTTCAGCAACAGAGCCATTATGCCAACTGCTGGCCCCTTAAATATTTTTTTAAAAAAGCGAAAATATAAAATCCCACTGTCCATCTTTGTTCTGCTTGTTATACTTAATATATAACCATAAAGTCTATTATCTTCTTATTCTATTAATAAAGAAATTGAGGTACAAGGCGGTAAACTTAGGTAAACTGCCCTAAGCCACAAGTAAGTGATGGAGCTAGATTGAATCCAACCTTCCTTCATAAGAGTATATGCTCTTAACCACTGCTATCACTCCCATGCATGTATTCTTACTATATTTAACTCTGTTTTAAAGTATGTACTTAAAAAAATCTCAAAATTTAACTGTTTTCTCCCCTACAGTGCAATTACCTTATTTATTTTGAACTTCTGCTGTGCCTCTATTGCCATAGCTTCACTGAATCCTTGCATTAATTTTTCCCGGGAAAAACAGGGCAAATCTTGACAAAGCTTCACAAGTACAAAGTCTCTTAACTTCACATAACTCTTGGATGGATCTTCCGCTGAAGAAATGAAGCAAAATAACATTCCCTTACTCAACATTATTTATCATCTGTGATCTCAATATACATATATTAGGCTAGAAAGGCAAATATTCTTAAAAGAAAATTATATACTCAAAAAAATCACAGTGTGAAAGGATCATTCCTAATAAAACAAACAATTATCTTTGCCAAATAAAACTGTACATCCAATCCTCTACCATTTATATTACTGAGAAATGGAGGCATTTATATCATTATGAAATGGAGCTATCCATTTTAAATATAAACTTTTTGAGTGGTATGTATCACATGAATCATTTGTCTGTTACTGTCAAAGTGCACTTACACTCACCAGAGAGAGAGAGAGTAAGGAGAAAGCAGCACTCAATAGGGTCTGGTCATGCTACAATCCCGTCTCAATTTCTCTATCCATCATGATTTGGTGAAAGCACACGCATGCACATACACACGGTATACTTTTCAAGCTACCAGGGCTGGAATTTAAACTACACTCTGGCTCCCTTAACCAGTAGGCAATAGAGCCAGCCCTAGTCATTTTTTTTTTTAATTTATTTACATTCATTCACTGTACATCATTACAGCAAACAAAATGAGATTTTCCATCCAGAATACACTGTATATTGGCTCAATCAAGCACATCAACATACGTGTTATCGTCAACAAATAATTTTCTATTTCTTGTTTCCTGTGTATTTTGCTTTTTTTCCCATCCTTGATTCCCTATCTTTCACCCCCTGCCATCTCCCACCCTCCTCCTACACTGTCTCTAGTATCCACGATTGCTTTCTATGCCCTCCCCCCATTTTATTGATTCACTAAAGATCTGAATTAAATAAGTCCATTAGCTAGCACAGCTGACACAAACCTACACATGTATCCTAGTCTGACCCTAGGCATAAACCCCGGTGAGTAGAATGAACATACTATAAAGTAGCACCTAGCTGGGGCTATATAGCTTATTGCAGTCATCAAATAGGTATTTTTAATGCCTTTTTGTTTTTCATTTCAAGAAAAACAGTTTTAGGGTTTTTTTCCCCATGAAAAATTTTTTTTAAATTAATTTACACTCATTCCCTAAGCATCATCACAGCACACAAAATGTGATTTCCCATCCAGAATATACTGCATAGTAGCTTAACCATACATGTTATCGTCAATAATTTTTCATTTCTAGTTTCATATATAGTTATACACACACATATATAGTATATATGTATATGTGTATATACATACATATGTGTATATATACATGCATATGTACATATATACACACACACATGCAGATATTTTTTTACCCCTATTTCTGACCCTCTGCCCTTTCCCACCCACTTCTCCCACTATCTCTTTTCCCCCCACATCTTATTGATCACATAATTTCTTAAATAATCTAACTACTTTCAATACCAAGTTCAGCTGATAATTTCAAGAAAAGCAGTTTTAACTTTAATAAATCAAAATGCTAAGGAACTTTGCTTAAAACTTAAAGCCAGGAAACAAGTTAGGATTCTGTTCAAATAGTAGGTACATGAACCTATCGACAGCTCAAGATAGGACAAAAAAATCCTTAAAAAGAGACAACAAAGCCTAGAAGAAAATCAGCAATGTTTTAGCCAAAAGTCATAAAATGCTCTTTCAACAGTTCAGTTTCCTGTACTTAATCTATCTTCTGTTGTGGTTCAATCTGCCTAATTAAATTCTGGGAAATAATATTCAACTCCAGATTTGTCCCTATGATTAAGTTGGCCATTTTCTTAGTTTTTGAACTTGTATTTCTGTGTGTTTGTATTTAATTTTCCTGATATATCACTCCTTTGAGAACTTCTTGGAGATCTGGTCTGGTGCTGGTAAATTCTTTCACGTTTTGTTTATCTGAGAATGTTCTTGTCTTTTCCTCCCATATGAAGGATAATCTTGCCGGGTACAGTATTCTTGATTGAAATTGCTTTTTCCTTAACACTTTGAATATATCTTCCCATTCTTTCCTTGGGCACATTGTTTCCTATGAGAGGTCTGCTGTTAGCCTAATGGGATATCTTTTGTAGGTAACTTGCCATTTATCTCTTGCCAATCTTAGTATCTTGTCTTTGTGACTTTGGTCAATCTGGCTATAATGTGTCTTGAAGAAGATCTTCTTGGGTTGATTCTATTAGGGGTCCTTTGTATTTCTTGGGTCTGAGTGTTTGAATGCCTCTCTAGATTGGGAAAGTTTTCTTCCAGGATTTCATGGACTAAATTATCAATGCCCTTATTAGTTTCTTTACCTTCTGGGATACCAGTTATCCAGATGTTTGGGTGCTTAACGGTATCTAGTATTTCTCATGTAGTATTCTGATTTGTTTTGGTATTTTTTCTAGGTCAGAGGTTTTGTCTTCAATATCCGAGTTTTGATCTTCTGCATGGACTAATCTGCTTTTAATACTTTCAAGGGAGGTTTTGGTTTCCTGTATTGCAGCCTTCATCTCTAACAGCTCCATTTGATTCTTTTTTATGGTGTGTATTTTCTCTTTCAGATCGATCATGCAAGAACTTCCTCACCTTCTGGAACTCATTGTCTCTTTTCTCCTGCATCTTCTGGAGTTCATTGTCTCTCAGCTTTTGCATCTCATTTAGTTTTGTCACTATGAATATTCTGAATTCTTTTTTCTTTTCTTTGAGAGGTTTTTGCTATAGGACGCATGCGCTTGCCAGAAAGACAGAGAGAGACAGAGAGAAAGAAAGCGAAAAATCACCCCCCCTTTGAGGAATGGTATTTTCTTGCTTTCCCATATTTCTTGTGGTCCTGCAGTGATTTCTAGTCATCTGATGGATGATGTCTTTTTCCCTAAACTTGAAGTTCAATCTGAATGTTCAGGGGTGTGCAGAAAGAGGTGATCTGGAATCTCTTTGCCATTCCGTTTTGACCCCACTCAAATTTGTGGGCTGGAGGCTGAATTATCAGTAGAAGATCTTCATTTCCCTTTATTCCCTGAAATCATTAGTTCTCAGAGCCATGGAGGAATCTTCTTCTTGCCCTAGTCAATTGTTAAAAAAAAGGGTGCCAATATGGGGGGCTGGCAGGTGGCATGGTGGTTAAGGTGCTGGATTCCCAGACCTGGCAGCTTGCTTTCTCACCTTCGCTCTCTCTGTCTTGCTGGTCAAATTAAAAAGCAATGATGATGATTTTTTTTTTTTTTTCAGTTAAAAAAAAAAAAGGAAAAAAAAAAGAAAAAAAAAGGGCACCAAGACAACTAAGTAGGGGAGAGAAAGTCAACAAATGGTGTTTCAACAACGAACTCCACAAGCAAAAGAATAAAGCTGGATTCTCATTACTTCATAACATATACAAATATTAACTTAAGGGCCAGCAGGTGGCATGGTGGTTAAGACAGTGGATTTCCATATGGACACTGACAATGGTTCAAGTCCTGGACCTAGCAGCTTGAAAATCACACCAGGCCTGTGTGTGTGCACCCAAATCCAGAGAGGAAAATGGAGGAGAGGAGATTATGGCATGGCCATCTCCACTTGGGGTGATTTCTCACTTTCCCTCTCTGTCTCTATCTCTTTCCAGTGAGTGCATGCACCCTATGGTAAAAATCTAAATTAAAAAAAAAAAAATCATAGACCTAAATGTAAAAGGTAAAACTATATAACTCTTAATAGATAATGTATGAGTAACTCTTCATGATTTTTGGCTAGGCAACAGTTTCTTAGATAAAGAGATCAAAAACACAGGCCACAAAAGAAAGAACTGATAAATTGGGCTATACTGAAATTTAAAACTTTTGTGCTTCAAAGGACACGAATAAGAAAATGAAAAGACAGGGGCCAGCAGGTGACGTGGTGCTTAAGGTGCTGGACACTTCAACATGTTCAACCATGGTTCAAGTCCTGGACCTGGTAGCTTCCTTTCCCTCCCTCCCTCCCTCTCCCTCTCATCAAATTAAAATAAATCAATGAATAAATAAAATTAAATAATTCTAAAAAAAATTTTAAAAAGAAAATGAAAAGACAACTCAGAGACTAAGAGAAAACATTTGTCTATCATAAATCTAGTAAGAGACTTGTATCCAGAATATAAAATCTTAGACAATTCTGAGAAAAACACAAATATAATCCAACTTTAAAAATACGTAAAGGATCTAAATAGACATTTCTTTTGAAATCATATAAATAGCAGGGACCAGCAGTTGGTGTAATGGCTATGTCACTGGACTCCCATGTAGTCATCTGCAGTTCAAGTCCTGGACCGGTGGCTTAAACTCACGCTAGGCATGTGTACGTGCATGCCCAGGATCCTGAGAGGAGCAGGGATTGTGGTGTGGCCATCCCCCCAGGGGGTCAGTTCCCGCTTTCTGCCTCTTTCTTTCTGGTGAGCACACGCGCCCTGTAACAAAAACCTCTCCAAAAAAAAGGAAATCATATAAATGGTCAGTAAGCACATGTGAAGATGCAAAATATCACTAGCTTAAGAAAAGTGCAAATCAAAATCACAAGATGCCATTCTGTATACATAAGGATGGCTAAATTTAAGAAAAAAAGTATTGATGAAGATGTGGAAGAACTGAATATACCAGTGGAAATGTAAATTTTGAAGCACAGTCTTCGGGTTCCAAAAATGGCTAAAAACAGTTATTAGGAGACCAGCAGGTGATGTGGCAGTTAAGGCACTGGACTCCCACATGGCCGTGTAAGGTTTGTTAATGACATACAATAAAGCTGGGGTTTGGGGGTAGGGGGAAATAAGGCTGGCCCCATAGTGTAGTGGTTTAGTGCTGGCAGTTGGGATCCAGATCCCACATGCCTACCTGCAGTTCAAATCTCAGCCCTGGCAATTTGAAAGCACACTGGGCACATGTATGTGTGTACCCCAAGTCCTGACAGGATGTAGATATAAAGAAAAAAGGATTGCCATATGACCCCACGTTGGGGATTCTCATTCTTTCTCTCTGGTAAGTGTACATACCCTTTAGCAGCTAAAAAAAAAAATACAGATGGTTTTAAAATGACTAAGATAAGGATAACATCTTTTGATTCCATAACATACATTCATTCATTCAGCCCATATATACTGAACTCCTTTTTATTCTGTGTAGCACTTAGGTGCTAACGTGGATATTAAATAATTATCATCAGACTATGCCTTTGAAGTAGTTAAGAACTGAAATTTGTCATTACATCACTTTAAATAAAATTATGACCTATTAAGAATGATGAGATCGGGCTTAAAGTGCTTAAGGCACATGGTCAGCTGTGTGGTGGTTTTGAATCCTGAACCCAGCTTGGAAAATACACTGAGTACATGTGCACACTTATTCAAAATCCCCCAAAGGAAAAATGGAGGAGAAAGGACTGTGATGTGATCCTTGGTGCTTTCTTCTCCTTCCTCTCTAGCAAATGCAAATTTTAAAAAATTAAAATAAAAAAAAAAGAGGTTGTTGACTGGACTCTTAAAAATCCAACTATAAGCTATCTACAAGAGAAACACGTTAGATTAAAAAATGGATAGGTTAAAAGTCTAACAATGTGAAGAGATATACTATGCAAACAATATGAAAGCAGGAGCAGTTAATATTAATACCAGGTAAAATATAGAATTTAAGGCAAAAATATCACAAGAGAGAAAAGGGCACATTTTATAATGAAAAGTTAATTCATCAGGAAGATTACAATTATAAATATATATAGTTGACAGAATCCCCAAAATCCTGACAGAATTAAGAGAAACAGGCAATTTGATAAAAATAGAAATTCCACTACTATGCTCTCAAAAACGACAGAACTAGAATGAACATCAGCAATGCTATAGAAAACTTAAATAATAATGTCAACCAACTTGACCTGATATTTACAGAACATTCCATCCAACAACAACAAAATATACATTCTTTTCACATGGGACATTCTACAGGATAGACCATGTAGTCTAGGCAAGGGATCAACAAACCATGATCTATGGGTCAATCTTGTCCAGGGCCAGTTTTTTTGTATGGAGTTTGAACTAAGAATGGTTTCTAAAGAGTTGTAAACAAAACAAACCACACTAAAAATATGTAACAGAGGGACCAGCAGATGGCAAAATGGTTACATCACTGGACTCCAACATAACCAACGCATTTCAAGTCCAGGACCTGGTAGCTTAAAACTCATGCCAGGCGTATATGCGTGATTGCCCAAGATCCCAAGAGGAGAATAGAGGAGAAGGGATTGTGACATGGCCATCCCCTCAGCAGGTGTTTTCTTGCTTTCTGTTTCTTGGGCAAGCACATGCCCCATAGCAAAAATCTCTAAAAAAAAAAAAAAAAAAAAAAAAAAGGCAACAGAGACTGTATGTGGCTTGGAAAGCATTAAAGACATAAAGTATTATCTGGCTCTTTTTGTTTGTTTAAGGTTTTTGCTATAGGTAGCGTGCACTAGCCAAAAACAGAGAGGGAAAGCAAGAAATCACCTCTGAGTGGAGATAGCCACACCACAATCCCTTCTCTTCTCCCGGAATGATTTTTCAAGTCACTGGGTCCAATACTCTAACCATGGCCAGCTATGTGGGAGTCCAGTGCTTTAACCACACCACCTGCTGGTCCCACTAGCTCTTCTTTTTTTTTCCCCTGGAGAGGTTTTTGCTACAGAGAGCGTGGGCTCGCCAGAAAGACAGAGGCAGAGAGACAGAAAGCGAGAAATCACCCCCTATGGGGATGGCCACACTGCAATCCCTTCTCCTCCATTATCCCCTTGGGATGTTGGGCACGTGTGCACACGCACACACACACACACACACGCACACACCCGGTGTGAGTTTAAGCCACTGGGTCTGGGACTCGAACCACGGTCAACTACATGGGAGTCTGGCGACATAGCCATTCCACAAACTGCTGGTCCCCCAGTAGCTCTTTAAAGCAAAAGTTTGGTGACTCTTAAGCCTGGCATAAGACAAAACTCAATAAATTAAATCATACAAAATAGGTTCTCTAACATCAATGGAATTACATTGGAAATTAACAACAGAAGCACATTTGTGAATCCACAAATATTTGGAAATCAACACACTTCTTTGTTTTGGGGAAGGGTTTGTTTTGTTTTGTTTTGTTTTTTCCTCTAGGGTGCATATGCTTGTTAAAGAGAGAAAGACAGAAAGTGAGAAATCACCCCCAGAAGGGATGGCCGTGCCACAATCTCTTCTCCTCCATTCTCTTCTTGGGAGTTTAGGTACGCACACACACAAGAACCTGGTGTGAGTTTCAAGCAGCTGGGTCTAGGACTCAAACTGTGGTCAACCACGTGGGAGTCCATGCCTTGACCACTGTGGTACTTGCTTGCCCTCCCTTTTTGAAAACTTTTGCTATAGAGCATGTGCATTCATCAGAGAGAGAGAAAGTGAGAAATCATCTCCTGAGGTGGATGGCCCTATTCTAACCCCCCTTCTTCAGTTCTTTTCTGGGGATTTTGGGAACAAAGCCACAGATACCCAGTGTACTTTTCTTTCTTTATAACAAATTCAATGATTTAAATGAAATGGACAGACTTTAAAAAGACATGATTATCAAAATGGCTCAGTTAGTAAGAGACTCTCTGATGGCCACACCCCAAGCCCATCTCTTCCAGTCTTCTCTCAAGATTTTGGGCATGGGAACCAGCAGTTAGTGTAATGGCTATGTCGCTGGACTCCCACGTAGTTGACCACGGTTCGTGTCCCGGACCCACCTGCTGGCCCTGTGTATGATAAATTTTATCTAACATTTAAAGAATAATAACAATTCTTCACAAATTATTCCAGAAAATAAATGAAAGACTTCTCAGTTCATTCTGTGAGGCCAAAATAACCCTGATAGCAAGAACTCAAAGACAAAAACTACAAATCAATGTCCTTCATGAATATAGATGCAAATATCTTCAACAAAATAGTAATATAGTAATATACAAAATAAATTATAAACCAGGAGCAAATGAGACATCAGAAATAGAAGGTTGTTTAATATTAAAAAAAAATCAATGTAACAAACAAACAGCATACATTTAAAAGACATGATCATCTCAAAAGACACAGAAAAAAAGCATTTAACAAAATCCAACACCATGACAACAACTATTAGCAACCTAGGACTAGAAAGTACTTAATTTAATAATGGACAGCTCCAAAAACCTTAGAGCTAACATTATCTATAATAGTAAAAGATGAAATGTTTTCCCTCTAAGACTGGAAGCAAGACACAGGTCTGTTTTAACCATTTCTGCTGTGTTGAAAGTACTCAGCTATGCAATCAGACAAGAAGTAAAATGCATTTGGATATAGTCTTTTCTTGCTGAAAATGTGATCTTTTAAGTAGAAAATTCCATCCAAGGGACTAGCGGATAGTGTGATGGTTATGTTGCTGGACTCCCACATGGCCCACCAGTTTGAGCCCTGGACCTAGCAGCTTGACAATCACACCAGCCATGTGTGCATGCTTGCCTAAAATCCTGAGAAGAGAACTGAAAAGGGACTGTGGTGTGGCCATTCCACCCCATGGGGGAGGTTATCTCTCACTTTCTGTCTCTCTGTCTCCCTCTGGTGAGTATATGTACCCTGTAGCAAAAATCTCTCTTAAGAAAAAAGAAAATTCCATCCACAAACTACTATAAACTAATGAACAAGTTCAGCAAGGGTGCAGGATAGGAGTTCAATATGTAAAAACCAACTGTATTTCTTTCTTTCTTTTTTTTAAGAGAGATTTTTGTTATAAGGCATGTGCACTTGCCAGAGAGAGAGAAAGCATATCACACCCCAGGGGGATGGCCATGCTGCAATCCTTTCACCTCCATTCTCCTCTCAGGATTTTGGGCATGCACGCACAAGTGCCTGGCATAAATTTTAGGCAGCCAAGTTCAGGACTTGAATCATGGTTGACTATGTGGGAGTCCAGTAACAACCATCTGTTGGTTCCTCTTTTTTAACATTTATTTAATTTGTTTAAATATTTAAGAGGGATGCCCATATTATAATCCCTTCTCCATTCTCCTCCTGGAAACTTGGGCATGCACACATGTCCAGCCTGAGTTTCAAGCTACTGGGTCTGGAACTTGAACCGTAATCAGCCATGTGGGAGTCTAGTGATGTAACCACTACACCATCTGCTGGCAAAACATACTGTATTACACACACTAAAATAATCAACACCTCAGAAATGGAATTTCAACATCCCATTTACAACAGCATTACAAATAAATATTTACAAATTAATTTAACAAAAGCCAAGACTTGTACACTTTCTACAGCACTGATAAGAGAAATTTTTAGAAGACCTAAATAAATGAAGACATATCATGTTAAGAGATTCAGGCCCATCATGGTGGCACAGTGATAATACAATGCTCTACAAGGCTGAGGCCATACAGGAAGGTCTTAGGTTCATATCTCAGGGTCTCCCTGTGCATGCGGGGTACATGTAGGTGCCTATGATACTGGCTGGCTGAGGCTGAAAGCAAGATCATGGGATGAAGATCCTCTTGGGCATGCTTGTCTCTCTGTCTCTCCCTCTCTCATGGAAGACATTAAAAGTAAATAAATAAAACACAAAATAAATAAAACACATGGCAATTATTTTCAAATTTATTACAGATTCAGTGCTATCCTTATTAAAACTCAAAAGACTTTATTTACTGTTTTTTAGAAATTGGCGAGCTAATCCTAAAATTTTGGGCACCTTATAGAACCAAAACAATTTTGAAAAAGTACAAAGGTATTTTTAATTTCAAAACTCAATATAAGGTTAAGATGCTGCTGCTGACAAGAGCTTCTATGCCTAAAGGAAGGAAAAGGGAGAGGCTACAAAGACTGGGCAAGACTACAAATGCCCCAAGGAAACAGATGGTCAGCTCCAAGCAGAAGGCCAGAAAAGAAGAGGAGCAAGTAAGAAGGGAGATGGGGCAGCAGGTTACCACCCCGCCAAAGAAATCCCTAGCCTGCGACAAAAGTAAGAATGTAGATGACAGTCAATAAAAGTACAAAGGCACCGAAGGCCTCATCAACACTGAGAACCCTAACAAGGTGGCACAGTCATGCAGAAAGATCACAGAATGGGACCTGGACAAACCAAAGGAGCTTTCAAAAAGCGAACGAGAAGACACTGAGACAAGAAAGCAAAGAGCATTACATGAAACTGCATTTAGCTGGGAAGACAAAGCAGGCCAAAGGCAACCTTACTGGGCTGGTGATTAGATAGAAACAGGGAGAAGGCCACCAGAAGGAAAGAAGAGAGACACAACTTGTCAGGAGAGTGAATGCCAAGACCTCTGCTGTGTCTTGCCCACCCTGTGTCCTGGTGCCAATGGACCAGCCCTTCACAGCTACCACCCTTCATGGCCTGGGGTGGGTCTCCTTTACATTTTGGCACAGAAATTCTTTGGGGAAAAGATGAGGGTGCTAGGGGGAGGGGAACCTACTATCTTTGAGATTAAGAAAAAAATACAAGCAGCATTTTATATGGTGTTATTTGAATGTTGTTTTTAGAATTCAGAACCCTTCTTTGGGAGGGATGCCTGAGATGAGGTAAAAAGAGCTCTCATTTATCTGATAGATTGCACATTAGGAGACGTTTGTGCCAGGATTCACCTGCTGGTAAGTTTGTGACATCCAGCCTCAGTCTATGTTGCTTGGGTGCTCACTTAGAAGACTACTCTCTGGGAACCTATACTCCTATGTCCCCGAGGCATATGGCTTGTCCCCAACCAGTCTACTCTGACAAGGCCTCCCATCTCTACGTTCCCTGCCCATTCCTACCCACATGACCAGGGCTTGTGCTCATTTTTAACCCCACCCATCAGTCATTTTAAGAATTCTCTATTCTGCGGCACCCAGGCAAAACATCCTCCACGAATTCAATTTGGCAGATTAAACCTGATGTTATCATTTAAATAATAACAACAATGAAAAGCTGAATAGAAAGCTATAGTAATCAAATCAAGATGGCATAGTACTGGCACAGGATAGACGTACAGATCATTAGAGTCCAGCAATAGACCTTTCTGATTTTTAACATGGCTACCAAGACTTTATGATTTTCAACAAAGGTACCACGACCATTATGTTTATGATTTTTAGCAAAGCTACCAAGGCAAGTCAATGGGAAAAGATACTCTTTTTTAACAAATGGTGTTGAGACAATTTGATACTCACATGTGAAAAGATGAATTTAGTCACTGAACCTCATATCACACACAACAATTAACTCAAAATGGATCAATGACCTCAATGGAGACTTGGTATAGGGATGGAGACTGACTGCAAATGGATATAAAGGATCTTTTTACAGTGCTGGAAATACTTTACAAGATTGTAGTGATGGTTGAAGATTTACTAAAAATTGCTGAAATGTACTCTTAAAATAGGTAAAATTAATGATATGGACATTACACCTCAATAAAGTCTTTTTTGTTCTTTCTTTCTTTCTGGAGTTTTCACTATAAGGGGGCATGCACTTTCCAAAGAGAGAGACAGAGAGAGGGGAAAGTAAGTAATCAATCCCCAGGGCAATGACCACACCACAGTCCCTTCTCCTCCATTCTTTTCTCTGTATTTTGGGCATGCGTGTACACAGTCCCGGCGTGATTTTTGAGTCACTGGGTCCAGGACTTGACCATGGAGTTATGTGGAACTCAGCCTCCTTAATCCCATGCCACCTGCTGTCCCCTCTCCTTTAATTGCCAGAGGGCATATGAGCTCACTAGAGAGAGAAAGCACCCACTCCCCCCCCCACCCACCATTGGAGTGTGGTCATGCCACAATCTCTTCATTAATTTAGCCTGTTGGGATTTGGGGTAACATGTGCACATGTGCCCGCCCAACATGTTTTTTAAGTCACCACAGACAGAATATAAACTGCTGTCAACCACATGAAAACCAACTCCCTTGACTGCTAGCTTGTTAGAAACTAAGTGGCAAGCTCTTTTTTTTTTGGAGAGATTTTCACTATAGGGCGCGTGCACTCACCAGACAGACAGAGAGAGACATATAGACAGAAAGCAAGAAATCACCCCCCAGGGGGGATGGTCACACCGCAATCCCTTCTCCTCCATTCTCCTCTCGGGATCTTGGGCACGCACGCACACGCGCCCGGTGTGCGTTTTAAGCCATCGGGTCCGGGACGTGAACCGTAGTCGACTACATGGGAGTCCAGCAACATAGCCATTATGCTAACTGCTGGTTCCCAAGTGGCAAACTCTTAAGGATGCATCTCTTAAAAAAACAACAACAACAAAAAACAAAACTGGGCCAGCAGGTGGCATGGTGGTTAAGGTGCTGGACTTCCACATGGCTGATCACGTCTTGAGTCCTGAACCTGGAGGCTTGCTTTCTCACTCTCTGTTTCTCTCTCTCCCCCTCTCTCTGTCTCTCTCTTTCTCTGTATGTATCTCTCTCTGGTAAAAAGGGGGGGGGAATAATGATAAATAAAATAATAATAAAAAAAAAACTAAGTACTAATAAATGAGGTAAAAAAGCTTATCCAGTGGCAGTTTTTCCAAATCTGTATCTTTCTATACTGGTTTAGAAAAAAGATTTGCATTGCTAATATACATTTAAAATAAAATTTAGTAAGTAAAAAGTGCTCTAACTTATAAGCTCTTAGAAAAGTTTGGGAAAAAATATAGGAAAATTAACTACAGTTGAGAAAATAAAAAAGTCATGTCATATCTGAAAGTTTCACAAAAGTGAAATGATGCAAAACAGTTCCATTCAGTTTTCAGTAAGTGTTATAGACTGATAATATTTTGTTTGCAGCCTAATATAAGGGGCTGAGTCACCACGCAATCTTCAGGCACTACAAAACTGTCAGCCTAAAGTGAACTTAAAACAATGACTCCCAATATTTTGTGACATTCTTTAATTCCTTTCTTTCTATGCTATAAAAATAAACAATACATTTAAAGATGAAATTTACATTACTATACATCTATAGTGATGTGCAGAATCAAATAGTCAGTTTTCTCCAAAGTAAATATGACTAACAACATAAGTGCTCATCTATCATCTTTTGAAAAGATTCTCCATATTAATGAGCTGTTGCCAGAGATAGAAAACTTACAGTCTAGGAGACAGCAGGTGGCATGGTGGTGGGGCACTAGACTCCCACATGGCCCACTACAGTTTGAGTCCCAGACTTGGTGGCTTGCTTTCTCACTCTCTCTTTTTTTTTTCCTCTCTCTCTGATAAAATTTAAATAAATAAATAAATAAAGTTAAATAAAATAATCCTTTAAAGAAAAAAAAGACAGTCTAAAGAAGAAAAATGGGATGAAAGCATGAATCACCTACATTATCCTAAAAAGCTGTATAACCTATCCTAGAACAATAGGGACAGAGGACAAATATAATTAGTTCTCAATATACTATAGATAGATATATTTTTAGCCCAAGATCAATTTCATTTTTTTTTTTTTTGAGAGGTTTCGCTATAGGGCGTGTGCGCTCGCCAGAAAGAGAGAGACAGAAAGCAAGAAACCACCCCTCACCCGGGGGGATGGCCATGCTGCAATCCCTTCTCCTCCATTCTCCTCTCGGGATCTTGGGCATGCATGCACACGCACCCGGTGTGAGTTTAAGCCACCGAGTCCGGGACTCGAACCGCAGTCAACTACATAGGAGTCCAGTGACACAGCCATTACACTAACTGCTGACCCCAGCCCAAGATCAAATTCTATGGCCAAATCCAACCATCTTCAAAATTCTAGAAGAAACAAATTATTCATTTTATTTATAAGGTTAAAATTGAGATGTATTAAAATGCTATATATCTTAAGAGAATTAAATCTTTAAAAGGAATAATCTGCTAGTATCTTACCTTTATTTTTGAGTACTTTAATTTAAAAATAAAATAGGTGGCAATTACACCATAAACACCTATCCACAGCCTATTACAACCTAGGCCATCAATGGTATATTTTAAGTATTACTATATCTGGGAGTATGTTAAGTAAATAAAAGACTACTTCAATAAAAAGAATATCCTGGATTATAAAAAGAGATCCAGAGCCTGCTAAAGATCCACAAAGTTAGGGGAAAAAAAATAGAGGAATTGAGAAACCAGCAACTGAAGTGAATAAAGAGTGAGAAATTCTGCAAGTTTTTGTTTGTTTTTTGAGAACTGGGTATGGAAATCTAGGAGAAATATCTTTAATGAGAAGAGTTGATAAGGCATTTTTAGTATTTTATAATGCTAAGAAATGTTAATGTTGAAAATAAAAGCTGATAACCAGTTGTCAAATTCAGAGGTCCTTTAGCATGTTTAGTCTTTTCTCTTTAGAGACTTCAGTTTCTAATGAATAATAGCAATGAATAAAGGCTACCATTATTGATGACTCTTCACTGAGATTTAAGAAATAAAATTCTTTATCTGCTAATTGGTGCTAAGTATCAAGGACTTTATTGGCTGGAGTAGACAGAAGAAAGTGGTTAAGAGGCTTCGGAGAAACAACCCCTGCTGGCACATTACCCACTAGAATAGACAAAGACTACTTATGTGAACTATAGACTAAAATCACCAAAAATGTCCCTTCATGTAGTACCAAGTCCAAGCTCTGTAAGCAAATTGAAGCTAAACAATTTTCAGGTCAACTAAAAGAATATACAGCTAATTATATTTCTGTAATTTTATAAGTCACTAAACTAGTGAAGGTGTCCCTTTGATATAACTTATGTTAAGATATAAAGTAAGTTTAGTAATTACTTTATCTCCCAAGTTTCCAATCCATTTAATAGTAGTATAAAATGAGAAGAAAAGATAATTCAACTCTATAAATGTGGAACTCCCTTTTAAAAATAATTTGCTTTCCCTCCAGTTTATTAATTTACAGGATCAATTCACTGTTCTTGAACAACTTTAATTAATCTACCTTGGACAAACAAAACTACTATATTATATGAAAAAGGAAGAAACTGATAATCTGCCTACCAGCTTTTGGATTTTGAGTGAGTTGGTAGATCTGTGTGTCTTTAACAGTATACTGCATATTAATTAATACAGCTTTTTTAAAAAGATGTATTAAAACCCTTTTAGAATAAACTTTAATATCTAATTTGAATATGTCTGCTACAGTATTTTTCAAAAAAAAGGTGACTTTCATTTTCATCAACAATTTATATATGCAACAAATTCGTAACAGGGAGAAGAAAATAAGAAAACAACATAAGTGATCCTTGGGCCACTTTTTTTTTTGATGATTCACATGTTAACATATTATCAGCAGTAATTCCACCTAATAATGCCTTCTCTTTTTAAAAAGGAGGGTTGAGTCTCATTCCTTCTCCTAAGCATTCTATTCATAATACTACTTCCCTAGCTAATCCACGCTAGGAATCCTTTCCAAAACAAATAGGCCTATGCCTCAACTACTGCTGTTGTCAAGGCATGCATTTTAGAAATATAAAACACACACTTCAGGAGATGTGTATTAGGAAATCAACTAGTCAGCTTAATTTTTTTTTTCTCAGTAAGGTTTAAAATATTCTGCTCCTCAGGACCAACAGTTAGCATAATGGCTATGGGCTATGTTGCTTAACTCCCATGTAGTCAACCACAATTTGAGTCCCAGACCCAGTGACTTAAACTCACACTGGGCGTGTGTGTGTGCATGCCCAAGATCCTGAGAGGAGAATGGAGGAGAAGGGACTGCGGCATGGCCATCCCTGCTGGGGGGTGATTTCTCGCTTTCTGTCTCTCTCTGTCTTTCTGGCAAGTGCACACACCCTATAGCAAAAACCTCTCAAAAAAAAAAAAAAAAGAATATTCTGACCCTCATAAAAATTAAAGCATAGGAAGTCTCTAAATAATAAACTGAGCAAGGAAGATATGCCATGCTTGCAATATATTTATGCCTGACCAAGATTTCTCCATATATCAGTATAGCACGTTCATCTTCAATTTGTTCCATTAAGCACTTCATAGTCAGAGATGCAATCCAATCCAATCCCCACTAGGGCTAAGGATCTAAAATGTAACTTTAAGCCATCTTTAGACAGTCTCCAGATCAGGAGACTGCTGCTGTTTAAAATAGAATAGTTATTTCTGCCAAAAAAAACAAAATCAATCAGTAAAGAAGACATTTTTAGAAAGGCTTTAAGTAATGGATTTACTTACCTGTAATATCAAGAACTGAAGGAGATGCAATGTAGTATCTATGAACTGTTTCAAGAAGTTGAGCACCATGGCCTTGACCTTGAAATGGAGTCAATATCAGCATCTGACTACAGTAAAGAAGTTATTTTAGAATTCAAATGTCACGAGATGGCCAGTTTAAAAATTACAAGTCATTATAGTATTACAAGCATTTTAAAGTTTGTATGTTTTTTCCAAACTTCAGGAAATCTAAAAATCATCAAGATATTCAAAATTGGTTTAATCTTCCACAGTTTCAAAGAGAACAATGAAATAAATCAGTACATAGCCAATGAATAATGGTGATTTTTTTAAACAAATCAACACTATTATAACAAGTATTGGAAACTTCAGCAGTTCCTTCTGAAATAAAAGACAAGGCACGTGTTACACTGCCAATTACCTTACACGTGGCCGGGTTTTGTCTGGGTACACATAGTAATTATAGACTGTCATGTAGCCTACGGTCGCAAAGAGCGTAGCTCCATCCTTATTATACTTCTCAAATCTGCAGATAAAACAGAAAGCCAAGCAGGTCAATTACAGTCGCGCTCCCATGCAGTGTCCATTTTCTTTTCCATTCTCTGACTGAATTTTCAGTGTCAGCAAGCTACTCTGTGAGGGCCCAATGGGTACACCTGCTATGTTCTGAATGTACAATTCACTTAATTGGTGTGCAGCAACTTGGATAAATCAGACCTCTTTACATCACTTCAGTGCACTTGCCTATTATAAAGATGAATAGGTGGCAAGTAAAAGAAAACACAGGCAAAGCTCATTTTACTGTTTAAGCCTACATTCAGGGCCTTAACGGACAACAGCATTTAATTCAGCTCTATTCTCAAGGTCTCCCAAAGCATAATGAAGGAAAACTCAAGCCTCATAAACAATAGTTTTTCTTTCCTGGGAAAAATATCATTATACTGTCCCAATAATTGGACTGCCACAATTAAAATGCTGGCTTTGTGGAGGTAATAAGGTCTACTGTTGCTTTAGAACTGTACTTACACTAGAAAGTAGTGCCATCTTTCATCATCCACGTCAATAAAGCTAGCAGTTTCAATAAACCACATCAAAAACGTCTGAAGCCTTTCATGATATTCTCGAAAGCCTCTACATGTCATGTCAGCCTAGGGAAAAAGCCAGGAAAAGTCAGGTGAAACTCATCACAGAGGTAAGTGAAAGTCTGTAGAACACAAAACTATCCTGTGGGAAAATGTTTAGAGGTCTCAGATTAAGATGTGTACACACACACACATACACAAAATAGATCTTTGTTTTAAATTCTTATAAAAAACATGTCCACTGATTATATTAAATCACTGACAGTAACACAATAAAACGGTACAGTTTTCAGGCAAATGGAATAATTCTACCCAAGAAATATTTACATTTATCTTTACCTTGTATATCTGAAAGGTAAAGTTTTCTCCTCCTGTTGGACTAAGAACTGAGTATGTATGAAGTAAAGTTCCAAAGGGCTTGAAATCAGCTTCCTTTTCCAGCAAAGAAAGAAAATCATTCGTGTTTGTGCAAAATCCAGGTGGAATGATTTGTCTAATTTTGCCCTCAACATCATCTGCCTAAAGAATGGAGGATAAAAGATAAAAAAAATTAACAGTGAATTTGACTTTTATTTGAACATTTTTGTTGAAATGGTAAGACCAAGAAAAAAAATCACTATTCACTATTAAATGAAAAAGTGAATGTCCTGTATTGGAAAAGGATGAGTCTTATGCACACATACTACTATCACACAAACTTGAGATCAGCTTAAGTATAACATAAAAAGAAATAAAGAAGGGGCAGGTAGCCTGATATAAAGTGCAAGAATAAGGGCAATACCACTGAAATTTCTAACATCATGGAGGAAATGCTGACTATCTGCCTTCCTGACGATCTGAACTGGCTAAAATATGAGGTTGCTTATTTTATGTGTCAAAGTGACCATATTATTTAAGACAGGACAGATCACAAGCAGTAGAGAGGTGAGGCTCGAGTATGACCAAATGATTAGCAACCTCATGATAAACAAGTAAACAGGTCACAACGGCATCAGATGCCAAATTCAAAATGAAGATGATAATTTTAATAGCCATGCTTAGGAAATACATAAATTATATGAATGAATTATTCATTCATCCCTACCATGTAACTCAATTTTTGTAGACCTGGATTTGTGACAGTAAAAGAGACAGAACCGGACAACAAAATTAAACTCAGAGATTGAAATTACCCTGTTAAACAACCTTGATGAATGTTAAAACTATCAGCTGAGCAGACTTCATAATCCTTTTCAAAACCCCAAAAGACCACTTGATTGAATACATTTACTACTTCTCTTTAACCATGAATATTTGATGAAGTCTTACAATAAAGTATTGCTGCTTCTCACCAGGCAATAAAACTTAATGAATTGGTCTCAACTTAACAAAACCTTATCCCTCAATACAGTCCCTAAAAGCCTGACATTACATTCAACAAAATGAGCTTGCATTTTATTCAAACTTTTTCCTGGACAATGAGGCCAGGTTTTTACTTAATGGAGTTTGCCGTGAGTTCAGCTGTAATGTTTGTATTGTATCTATTTCCACAAGGACTGACACAAGAACACTTTGTGTTAACTTACTAAGCAGCTCTTTCATACCGTTTACATGCATGATGGGTATTAGTTCTAAACCAAGACCCTTGCTACTTAGCATTCAAAACAGGGAAATTAAGATGCTTAGGACAAAATACACTACAAAAGGCTAATACAACATGCTACTAATTCCTGTCCTTTCAACCATCTTTTAACTAAGTAGAAGCAATGCACCTGCAGATGAATAGCACTTTATTATCATTCAGTTACATTTTAGGATAGAGAACCAAAGATAGAGTTTATCACAAACAAGTTTTATTTTCAATGCTCTGGTACCACCAACATTTATATATAATTTGTTTATAGCTATTTTAAAAAGAGCTATTATTTAAAATATAGCTCTTGGACATTTTGTCCAACAGTTTATTTCTGACATGTACATCGGTCTTTGCAATCCATTCACTTTCAAGGTCAAATAAACCGCATTTGATAGAACTACTTTTGCTTATTTCAAATGTACTATTTGGTAAATACTTCTACTTGAAACCGCTAATGTGAAGAAGCCATCTTAAGCATATTTTATAGAATCAGTAATATTTCAATAAACTACACAAGGAAATTGTTATAATGAAGAAAGTAATAATAGGCCTGCTGTGTGCAATTAAAATAAAAAGTGAACTAAAGTTTGAATTTGTTTTTTAAAAGACAAAGTACTTTTAAATACAATCTATTGGTTTCAAAAAATCAGTTCAAAACATTCATAGCATGTATACTTTTAACTTTTAAGAAATTTCCTTACATCTTGTCCACCAGTGTTGCAAAGCATGAGCAAATAAATCACTGTACATATTTTGCATCAAATTTACTTCAAAGACTGTAAGTTACTTCACAAACTGTAAGTTTTGAGTGGAAGTTCTAATAGAAGGTACCAGCAACCCAAGGTTTAAGCTCAAAAAAGTGGAGAGTAAGTTCATTTTTAAACATTTGGCCTTCAAAGGATACCTGTTTAGTATAATAAATTTCTTCAAATAAGATAATTTGTTTTGAACAAGTTTACACATCATTTTAAGAATGTTTACAGGGGTAAGTGAGAGAAAGACAAGTTTCAAAGCAAGCAATCTTAGAGTTCCCTGTCTTCAAGAACTTAAATTAAAATCACATAGGAATACAGTTACAGAAAATATAAGAAATTAAGTTAAGTAGACCAAAAATTCAAATACAACCTGTTTTTATTATTTATTTAATTCATTAATAAAGACATCTTTTATAGAACCAGCTGCTGGTATGATGGTTAAGGTGGATGGTTCCCACATGGTTGCCTATGAGGTTTGAGTCCCAGATCAGCACCTTGAAAAACACCCTGGGCATTGTAAGTGTGCGTGCATGCTCAAAATCCTAAAAGGAGAAACAGAGGAGAAAGGATTGCTGTGTGACCCTTCTCTCAGAGAGTACTTTCTCTTTCTCTTGTTCTCACACTCTCTCTTCTTCCCTTCCACGCTCTCCCTCTCCATCTCTCTCCGGGAAACATATACACCCTGTAGCAAATTTTTAAAATAAATTTAAAAAAAGATTATTTCCTTACAAATGCTTTTCTAACATTTGGCAATTCCTTTAAAAAGAAGTAACTCGGGAACCAGCAGTTAGCGTAATGGCTATGTCGCTGGACTCCCACGTAGTCGACCGCGGTTCGTGTCCCGGACCCGGTGGCTTAAAACTCACGCCGGGCGCCTGTGCATGCATGCCCAAGATCCCGAGAGGAGAATGGAGGAGAAGGGACTGTGGCGTGACCATCCCCCCTGGGCGGTGATTTCTCGCTTTCTGTCTCTATGTCTCTCTCTGTCTGTCTGGCGAGCGCACGCGCCCTACAGTGAAAATCTCTCCAAAAAAAAGCAAAAAGCAAAAAAAAAAAAAAAAAAAAAAAAAAGCAAAAAAAAAAAAAAAAAAAACAAAAGGGACCACACACGAACTCAAGGGACCAGCAGGTGGTGTAATGGTTACACCACTGGACTCCCACAGAGTTGACCCAGACCCAGTGGTTTGAAACTCATGCTGGGCGCATGTACATGCATGCCCCAAATCCTGAGAGAATGGAGAAGGGACTGCAGCATGGCCATCCCTCCTGAGGAATGATTTCTTGCTTTCTGTCTCTGTCTCTCCAGCAAGTACGCCCACCCTATAGCAAAACTCTCTCAAGAACCAAAAAAAAAAGAGGAAAGTCAAATAGCAACTCTTTTAGTTAAATCTCATGTCTTATGGTAGGTAGCTCATGATGAAATGTTAACTGTACATTTTCTCACTTAAGGTAATTTGAAATTCTAAAGTTCCATACTTTGTAACACATAAAGAGGTTCTTAAGCAATTTTTGCTTTTCCTCATTGCTACCTAAAGCAATGTGCTTAATAACTAGTAAGCATACAAATGTTTATGCCTGATTTTTATTTATAAACATTGGAAAATGCAATAACCTCTCCAGTGTCTTACCTTAAGCACAGCACAATTTGTCTAAATTTGTCTGTAGTGAGTTATTTTTAAGGTTGCAATTAAAGACAACTTAAGTAGGCACGTGCTGTTCTTTACTTGGCTAATAAAGTGGCACACAGGCTTAACATTAACTGTAATTCTAAGACTATCTAAATTACACTACAAAAACAAGCAGGAGAAATTCTTAATCTATTTAACTCTGTCCTCACATTCTCTGACAATATGTGTGAGCTTTAACCATAGAAATATGAGTACTTTAAAAGCTTTTAATGTTTTTTTAAATCTTTTTTTAAATAATTATTTTATTTAACTTTATTTTATCTTAATTTTGGCCTGAGAGGAACAGAGTGAGAGAGAGAGAGAGAGAGAGAGAGAGGGAAAGTGAGAAAGTAAGCCACCAGGTTCAAGACTCGAACTGTGGTCAGCCATGCGGGAGTCCAGTGCTCTTAATTACCACACCACCTGCTGGCCCCTTAATGGTATTTTATTTAAAAAATTAAGATATTTTAAATTTTAAAACATTTTATTAAAAAATATCAAGAACACTGTCACAATTACATAAAATATATAAATATATATATATATATATAAAACCAGTCTGCTAAGATTTTTTTCTTCTCCTAATATTAAATTTTGATTAGTATGTAGGATTTTCCTACAAATGAGCTAAAGACTCCGTACAATTTTAAAAATATGCTCTCAAATTCTATCCATATTAATGCGAAAGAGACACAGATAAAATGACTAAAATTGCAGGGCCAGATGCTGGTGCAGCAGTAACGCGGAGCAAAGCCCACCAGAAGGGCAGGGTCTGGGTTAGCAACTGGACACCTCCCTAAACACGCCGAAACATGCCAGGTATTCGAATGCTTAAAACCCAGGATTGGCTAGAACAAGATAGCAGTGTGGGACCCTGCTGGGGGTTCCTCTCAGTGTCACTGTCTTGCCCAAGAAGAAAGAAATAAACTTTAAAAATTAAAATGATTGAAACTCAGATAATACAAACTTTATTCATGTACTTCTACCAAACCTTTCCCAATTAGAAAAACTGAATAATCTTATTTTCATACACCTTAATTAAAAAACAAGGAAATTACCCAAAGGACAGGAGGTATTAATAAAAGCAAATGTTCAGGATAACGATAAGATAAATCATCAGTGTCTGAATAATCAAGTCTATTGTATTGTAAAATTCAGAATTATGTTGCCTATAAAGATGATGGCTAGTGGAGAGACCTTAACAGGTATCTTAATTGTGACTAAAAAATTTTCTCCAAGCAATTGGAAAACTCAATTTGGAAAAGAAAAAGAATGGATTATGAAAGATTAACGTAATGGTAAAATTCCAATAGGCAAATTAGCTTTTAAGCAGATTTGCTATGGTTAATGATCACCTAAAAGGGTGTATTTTTAATCAAGTTTATTATTACATAGTAAGATCCATTAAAAACTCAAATATGATATATAATAGTCTCAAGCATAACATGGCCAAAACAAAATGGTTGATTTTCCACTTACACTTCCCAAGCTTCCCTCAACAGCTTAGGCAATGGGATTCTCTTGTTCCTTTCTCTCATCCATATGCATCTACTTCAACAGCAAACCCTAATGGCTCCATCTCTAAAATATATCCTCAATCTGGCAACTGTATTCAGGGCTGCTTCAAACATTGCAATGTTCTGGTCTCCCTTCTTTCACTCTTGCCTCTTACAGTGTGTTCTCTGCAGCAGCCAGAATCATCTTTGAAAAATGCAAATCACAGTATGACCACTCCCCTACCTACATTAAACCCCGAATAGCTGCCAATTACTCATTTGTTGCAAATACCTTATCAGGTCATAGAAGACCCTATGTGATCTTGCCTTGTCACTCCCTTCAACCATCTCCCACTTGATCTTTCTACACTACAAAAACATCAAGACTGTTGTCTTTCCGGGGTTTTTGTGTTTTCTGATTCCTTTGCTTATTAAATAAACTCTTCCCTCAGATTACTACATGGCTGGCTTCTTCTTCAGAAACCAGCAAAATGGTTCTGCATAACACCATCTAAATTTTATTCCTCCTCTTGGCTAGCATAAAAGGAGCAACTTTGTTTTGTTTGTCACTGTATCTCTGGCATCAAGGACATAGAAGCAGGGAGGCGGCCAGACAAGGTGCAAGATAATCCCACATAAGAAGGTTCAGAGTTCACGCCCATAGACCTCTCAGAATATGTCCAGCATGTACTTGCCCAGTATCTGGAACTGGCTGAAGGCTAGGCCCTGTTGGTTGTGCTGTCTCTCTCTCATGAAATAAAGTTTTAAAAAAGGATACAAGAGGCACTGTGGAATGACAGACTCACTAAAACCTTAGATAAAAGAGGCAAACCTCTTATCCCACATCCATTACTCATTCTTTTCTTTTTTTAAATAAGGAACAATGTCTTCATTTTCACACTTAACATACATGATCTTTGACCATGAAGAAAACAGGTAGCCCTACAAAAAGACATTATAAAAAACTGATTCCTTACTCTTAACATAGTACACTAAATGAAAAAACCTGGTTTTCAAGAATAGAACAATTAGAAGTAAATGGCAATACACGGCTATTTTCAGTGCACAAAGTATTCAAGAGATTTATCAATAAATAAAGTCAATGGTTCCTTTGAAAGAAATCAATTCAGCATTATCAGCTGCAACTTAAAACAAAAGCAAAAACCCTAAACCTCAAACAATAGTGAATTTATTTAGTACAACACAAAGAAACACATTACCTCCACTTTTTTTAAGAATTATTTTTTAACTTTATTTATTTACTTATTTTAATTTAACTTTATTTATTTACTTATTTTAATTTGACCAGTGAAGGACAGAGAGAGAGACAAAGCAAACTACCAAGTCCAGGACTCGAACTGCCTTCAGCAATATGGGAGTCCAGTGCCCTTAGCCACCACACCATCTGCTGGCCCCTCACATTACCTCCATTTTTAATAAACATACCTAGCTAAGCTTGGGTCTGGAAAATTTAATAACTTAATAAGAAATATTTACTTATGGAAAAACTCCATTTTAATTGTGTTAAATACTAGTTTATCTAAAATTAATTCTTTTCAAACATAAATTATTGTAACTATAATAATACTCAGAATCACTTTTGTATCTGCACATTTTTTTTTTTAATTTCCAGGGCCAGATGGTGATGTGGTAGTTAAGGATCCCACATGACCAACCACATTATCTGAGCCCCAAACTGGTGGCTTGAAAAACATATTGGACACGTGTGAGTACATGTTCAAAATCCCAAGGAGAGAAAGGAGAAGGAATTGCATGTAGCCATACACCCTAGGGGGGGGGTGATTTTTTTACTTTCTCTCTCTCTCCCTCTCTCCAGTGAGTGCACACACTCCATAGCAAATTTGAATAATAGAAAACTTCCAAAAGCACAATCTACTGAATAAAATAAATATTAATGCAGTTACATATTATTTATCTGGCAAGCTTAATCAGTTCAATCATGGCTTGAAAATGAGAGGGAAGGGAACCAGCAGTTAGCATAATGGCTATGTCACTGGACTTCCACATAGTTGACCGCGGTTCGCGTCCTGGACCCGGTGGCTTAAACTCACGCCAGGCGCATGTGCGTGCGTGCCCAAGATCCTGAGAGGAGAATGGAGGAGAAGGGATTGCGGCGTGGCCATCCCCCCTGGGGGGTGATTTCTTGCTTTCTGTCTCTCTGTCTCTGTCTGGCGAGTGCACACGCCCTATAGTGAAAAAACCTCTCCAAAAAAAAAGAAAATGAGAGGGAAAAAACAATAAAACCAGGTAGTACTGAAAATATTTCTAAGAGTAAAACTGAATAATGACTGTAACAGACTATTTCAGACCTTTTTTCATGCTATACATAATTTATGTCATACATGATATCTTTCAGCTTACCAGTATGGTACTGTTACATATAAGGATTGGCTGCGTGAGGAAGGTCTCTCACAATGATAACAGTAAACTGGGAGATAATAGCATAAAATATAAGAATAAATGAACAAACTTTGTAAAAGAACTAAAAGCAGTAAGCACAAGAACCTGGATCCTCTTAGAACTGGTCATAAATGGTCCTAACAGTCCTAATAGCTTTTTCTTCCTTTCCCAGAGGACACACTGGAGTTAAGAGAGGAGGGGGGAAGTGGAAAAGCAGCATCTGTGGGTAACGGTCACATAGCAATCTCCTCTCCACCATCTCTCTCTCTCTCTCTCAGGAATCTGGGCATGCACATACATGCACCCCTATGTGTTTCTCAAGCCAGCAGGTCTGAGACTCAAATTGCACAGTCAGCCAAGTGGGATCCAGTCACAACCACCACCAGCTGGACCCAGCTTTTTTGGCCAAAACTTTTTTTCTTTTACAAGAGGGTGAGTACATCACAGGGTTAGGGGGTGGGGGAGGCAACCCTAATGAGGCGCTGTCACATACCACAATCCTTTTCCTCCATTTCTTCAACTCATCAGGATTTTGGACATACACTCCCAGTATGGTTTTCAAGCCACCAGATCAAGATTCAAACTACGGTAGGCATGTGGGACCTGACTCCCTACCTGCAGGCCTTGACCTCTGTGCTGTGGGAACAGTTCAGTCCTAATGTCTTTTAATCCGGATATTATTATATATTATGCATAATACTACTATAATAATAATGTGACCATCTCCTAGAACAATCATAATTATTTATTAGTTGTGTATCTTTGGGAAAGACCTTTTAATAAACACAATTAAAAAATTTAAATATTAAGAAGGGTCAAATAAACCAGTTCAAGTATGAGAAGGCTTTAACCAAAAAAAAAGTGGGTCATAAGGGTTGATAAAGGATGTAAAATTAGAAAGTCAGTTTAAAGCCTTAAAAAAGTTAGTTCCACTATTAATGCTTTAGGAACTGCTACTTCTATAGAAGAAAGTTACAACATTCAAGGTCAATCCTGTAATTCAGCAGCTAAAAGATCAACATAGAAAGCCAGGTTCCACATAGCTGACCTTGGTTTGAATCTCGGCCCCAGAAGCTTGAAAAACATATTGGGTATTTTTGTATGCATGCCCCAAATCCCTGTAGGATGAGGAAATAATAGAGAAAAAGGAATTGTGGCAAGACCATTCCCCACTGGAGAAGTCTCATTTTCTCTTCCCCTCCTCCCCTTTCTTAATTGCACTGTCTGGCAATTAAGAAAAAAGTTATGACATCCAGTATCTGGTAACATATAAGGTCTGCACTTTTAGTATTTTAGTTTTCTGCCTAGTTGCATGTAGCACAGTACTGTCAACAGTATGACTAATGACTTACTAAAACTTGCTAGATTCATAAGCAAAGGACAAGAGGTTTTACAATAAAAAGTTAACTTCCAATTTTCAATTTTATAAATATGATTCACTGACAAAAATGGGTTTTAATATTTTTAAATCATCTCTGTGAAGTAATTCTTGATAAAGTTTTGATGCCTTTAAATAAAGAATGCCCAGAAACAGAATGAGTGTGAAATATATAGCTTTTAAGGTCCTTAGAGCTTCATGACCATCCCACACATAAAATACATTCACTCTATCCCAACATATCCAAAAGTCTCAACTGTTAGAGCATCAATTCAAGTCCAAAATCTTTATCTAAGCACCATCAGCTCAAAAGTCTCAAATCTCATCATCTAAATTATCTAAAGCAGGTATAGTTAATATTCTAGGTATGGTATATCCTAGGCAAAGGTCCTCTCTGTAAATCTCTGAAACTAGAAAACAAGTTATTTCCAAAGTATCGATAAAATAGTGGGACAAGCATAGAGCAAGGGTTACAGATTTACTCATTCAAAAAGGGAGAAAATGGAAGAAGGAAAGGAGTCACTGGTACCAACCAAGCAATTTCAAAATCCAGCAGGGCAATTCCATTAGGTTTCAAGGCATGGGAAGAACTGTGGCTTGCAACTCCACTCTGAGTCATTCTTCCTATTTCTTGAAGGATAGTACATATTTGCAGATGAGCAGTTTTATCTGCTTGTTTTCAGCTTATAGAATTTTGGGAGTTTCTCAGCCCTCCTTCATTTTGTTCTATCAGTCCAGACTGAACTTAAAGTTTCTATTTTATTTTTTAAATTGTTTTTTAAGTGCATTCACTTGCCAGAGAGACACAGGAAGAGGAAGAAAACACCCTCCAGTGAGGCATGGTTACACTGCAATCCCTTCTCCTCCATTTCTTTACCCTATTGGGATTTGGGGCAGTCACATGAGCCTAACATATTTTTCAAGCAGCCATAGTTGACAGTGTGGGATCCAGTCCCCCAACCACCAGGGAGCAGGGTCAGCCCTAGACTTAAAGTTTTGATTCTAAAACCCTTGTGGGTCATCTGTGTATGTCATAAAGTTCACATCATTAGACAGGAAGGTCCTTCATAGATCTTCCACAGATTTACTCTATCCTTGGCTTTTTGCTGAGATAACAGAGGAGATCCATAGATTACATACCTAATCTCTTTAGCACTAGCAAAAGTTATCCTGTTAAACCCTTGGCTTTTTCTCCAGAGTGCACTTTCCTGACAGTGAATCTAATTTTAGTGTTTTCTATAATCAGAATAGGTTAGGAATTTTGCAAATCATCAAGCTCTTCCATCAATTTCTCTTTCAGATTTTACTGTAACAGCCAGAAACCATGCCACACTTTCTGTATGTGCCCTAGAAATCTCAAGTAAATACCCAAGTTCATTTGCTTCTAAGTTCTCCTTTTCATATAACTGTTGGACACAGTTCAGCTAGGTCTTCAGCTCTACAACATGGATTTCCTTCCCTCATCTCCTTATGAGCCTGTACCAGAGGTGCCTTTAATGTTCATACTGATACCAAGTTATGTTTATGACGATTTACATATCTTCTAAGATGATACATGTTTTCTCTTACATTCTCCTAATTCCTTTTTTCTTTTTGGAGAGGTTTTTGCTATAGGGCGCGTGCGCTCGCCAGACAGACAGAGAGAGACAAAGAGACAGAAAGCGAGAAATCACCCCCCGGGGGGATGGCCACGCCACAATCCCTTCTCCTCCATTCTCCTCTCGGGATCTTGGGCACGCATGCACAGGCGCCCGACGTGAGTTTTAAGCCACCGGGTCCAGGACACGAACCGCGGTCGACTACGTGGGAGTCCAGCAACATAGCCATTATGCTAACTGCTGGTCCCCATTCTCCTAAATTCTGAGCCCCAACCAATAGTACTTTTAAGGCCCATATATCTGTATTTCAGGTCATCTATGCTTTTACTATTATTTACCTCAAAATTCTTGTAGCCTCTACCTATTTCCAAAGTCATCTCTACATTTTTAGTTGTTATAGCAACACTCTACTTCCTGGTATGAAAATGTGTATTAGTTTCCTGTGACTGCTATAATAAATTACCACAATCTTGGTGACTTACCACATCAAACTTTCAATCTCTCTTATCTAGAGGCAAAGTCTGAAATCACTAACACTAGGGCACAATCAGGGTTGCCACACTCCCTTCAGAGGCTCTTTAAGATAATTAGTTCCTTGGGAACCAGCAGTTAGCGTAATGGCTATGTCACTGGACTCCCATGTAGTTGACCGCGGTTCGCGTCCCGGACCCGGTGGGTTAAAACTCACGCTGGGCGCATGTGTGTGCGTGCCCAAGATCCTGAGAGGAGAATGGAAGAGAAGGGATTGCAGTGTGGCCATCCCCCTGGGGGGTGATTTCTCGCTTTCTGTCTCTATGTCTCTCTCAGTCTGGCGAGCGCACACGCCCTATAGCGAAAACCTCTCCAAAAAAAAAAAAGATAATTAGTTCCTCCTACCTCCTCCAGCCTCTAGTGGATAAGCATTCTTCAATTCATGGCATACCATTCTTCCACTGAGGTTGCACTACCTTCTCCCCTCCCTCTTCTATTTCATCAAATTTTCTTCTGCCTCCCTCCCAGAAGGGCACATGTGATTACATTTAGGGTCAACTCAGATATTCCAGGATAATCTCAAGACTCTTTTTTTTTTTTTTTTGAGAGGTTTTTGCTATAGGGCGTGTGCGCTTGCCAGACAGACAGAGACATAGAGACAGAAAGCGAGAACCAGGGGGGATGGTCACGCCGCAATCCCTTCTCCATTCTCCTCTCGGGGTCTTGGGCACGCACGCACACGCGCCCGGCGTGAGTTTTAAGCCACTGGGTCCGGGACGCGAACCGCGGTTGACTTCGTGGGAGTCCAGCGACATAGCCATTATGCTAACTGCTGGTTCCCTCAAGACTCTTAATCACATCTGCAAAGCGCTTTTTTGCCACGTGAAGTAAGATTGAAAGGCTCTAGAAATTAGCACATGGGGTGGGGTCATTATTCAACCAAGCACAGATACATACTCTTTAATTCCTCTTCTGACCCCCCCCCCATTTTGGTTCATTTGTTTCTAACAGTTTTATAGTATCATCAGCCTAATTATCCTTGTTTGTAAAGGAATATATTAGCAAAATTTGTGAGATTAGAAATGCAGCAAAACAGGGCCAGCAGATGTGTTTATATCACTGGACTCTCACATGGCCAACCATGGTCTGAGTCCCAGACCCAGTAGCTTGAAACTCATGTCAGGTGCATGTGCATGCATGCCCAAGATTTTGGGAGGAGAATGGAGAAGGGATTACGGCATGGCCATCCCCCCAGGAGATGATTTCTCACTTTCTCTCTCACCATCTCAGTCTCTCTCTCTCTGGCAAGCACATGCACACTAAGGCAAAAACCTTTTTCATTTTTTTTAAGAGGTTTTTGCTATAGGGCATATGCACCCTCCAGAGAGACAGAAAGTGAAAAATCACCCCTGAGGGGTATAGTCACGCTGCAATCCTTTCTCTTCCACTCTCCTCTCAGAATCTTGGCCATATACGCACACAGGCCTGGCATGAGTTTTAAGCTACCTAGTCCAGGACTCGAATTGCAGTCGACTACATGGTAGTCCAGTGAAATAACTATTACACCATCTACTGATCCCAAAGCGAAAACCTTTAAAAAAAAAGAAAAAAAAGAAAAAAGGGATCAGCAATGGCGTAATGATTACATTGCTGGACTCCCATGTAGTTAGCCATGGTTCGAGTCCTAGACCTGGTGACTTAAAACTCACACCTGGCGCATGTGCATGTGTGCCCAAGATCCTGAGAGGAGAATGGAGGAAAAGAGATTGTGGTGTGACTATCCCCTCTGGGGGGTTGATTTCTCACTGTATGTCTCTTTGTCTCTGTCTCGCTGGCAAGCGCATGTGCCCTATAGCAAAAATCTCTCAAAGATGAAGAAATGCAGCAAGGAAAATTTTAAAAGATTCTTCACAAAGTAAAAGTAGAAAATGTACATATTTTTCTCCATCTTCTTTGACTTGTAAGAAAATAAATAACTTCCGGGACCAGCAGTTAGCATAATGGCTATGTTGCTGGACTCCCATGTAGTTGACCGCAGTTCGAGTCCCAGACCCAGTGGCTTAAACTCATGCTGGGCGCGTGTGTGTGCATGCCCAAGATCCTGATAGAAGAATGGAGGAGAAGGGATTGCAGCGTGGCCATCGCCTCTGGGGGTGTGTGTGTGTGATTTCTCGCTTTCTGTCTCTCTGGCAAGCACACATGATGCGCTATAGCAAAAACCTCTCCAAAAAAAATGAAAAGAAATAATTTCCATGTCCACAAGAAAAAACAAAAGGGCTAGCAGGTGTTGTAGCAGTTAAGGCACTGGACTCCCACGTGGTCAACTGCAGTTCTACTTCCAGATCCAGCTGCATGAAACTCATGTCAGGTGTGTGTGTGTGCATACCCAAAATCCCAAGAGGAGAATAGAGGAGAAGGGATGGTGGTGTAGCCATCCTCCCTGGGCGGGGCGGGAGGTGATTTCTCACTTTCTGCTTCTCTGTCTCTCCAGTGAGTACACACAACCTACAGCAAAAAAACTCTCAAAGACAAGGGAAAAAGTAAGTAAATAAAACTATGATTATTAAAAGTGAAGGTCTTTATGGAGAAAATCCACTCAGAAAAAGAACAGGCTAAGGATCATGATCATAGGGTTAAATGAGGAGACTGGGGGACAAATGCCTTTATAACTGAAGACTGAATGTGGTTTTAAAATTTTTTTCTTAGGAATTATTTGTTTAATTTTGAAATTATTACTATTATTATTATTACTACTATTTTTAA
>NW_006159514.1:765850-769473 GCF_000334495.1 Tupaia belangeri chinensis
GAGAAAAGGAAGCCACCAGATCCATGACTTGAACCAGTCAGTCACATGGGAGTCCATGTTCCAACCATCACTCCACCTGCGGGCCCCCTGAATGTGTGATTTTTAAAACTACTATATAACAGATTTTTTCCTACCTCATGACTTTAAATTTTAAATTGTTTAAAACCCAACTGAAACACAAGAGTTAAAAATACATGTATTTCTGTTCTTACCTCCACACAGTCAAAGTTCTCATCAACTTTAGATGCATATTCAACACGGAACATTGTTGACAGGCTACCAGCAATGTAGTATAACAGGATCTTTAGACCCTTATAACCAAAAGCAGTTTCACTGAAATGGGGAGGGAAAAAAACAAAAATAGTAATAACAAAAATGAATTTTTGCAAGACATTAAAAAGTATCAAATCTCTAAACAAACAAGTTTAACTCGGTGGATAGTTTCAAGATTTGAAGCTATATGTATTTTTAAAAAATAAAAAGAAAGGAGGAACAAATATTTGCAATGACAGTGTGCCTCGATTTCTATCTATAAAACAGAATAACAATACCTAACTCAGGAATGGTGTTTGGGTTTAATGCGTAAGTTAACACATCTAAACTACTTTATAGCATTGAATGGCACATTGTTTAAGTACCCAATAAAAGTTAGACATAACTGGGCCAGCAGGTGGCATGATGAAGTGCTAGACTCCCACACAGACGACAGTGGTTTGAGTCCCAGACCAGTGGTTTGAAATTCACACCAGGTGCATGTGCATGCATGCCCAAAATCCCGAGAGGAGAAAAGACTGCAGTGTGGTCACCCACCCTGGGTTGTGATTTCTCACTTTCTCTCTCTGTCTCTCCAGCAAGTGTACACACCCTATCACAAAAATCTCTCTTAAAAAAAAAAGTTAGACAATACCACTGCTGCTGCTAATAACACTAGTACTAGAAGGCCTTCTGAATGAGACAAGTGGTCCTAAACCAGGACCTGGCTAAGCAAGTAGCTAAGACCTAGTCTTAAACCAGTCTTTCCAACTCACCTCTTGCTCTATTATCAACAACCATAGCTGCTAAAAGCAGTGATAGCACCTCCCTAAATTACCTTTAAACCCCTCACTAAACTCAGTAGATCTGGAGCTGCTGCTAATTTGGCCAACCCTGCTATCACATCTATGCCTGCTATCCTTCTTCCAACTTAGAAAGTCTTCAAGGGACCAGCAGATGGCATAATGGTTACATTGCTAGACTCCCACATAGTCAACTGCAGTTCAAGTCCCAGACCTGGTGGCTTAAAACTTATGTCAGGCACATTTGTGTGTGTCCTCAAAATCCCAAGAGGAGAATGAAGGAGAAGGGATTATGGTGTAGCCATCATCAGGGGGGTGATTTCTCTCTTCCTGTCTTTTTGCCTCTTTCTGTGTCTCTAGCAAGCTTAAGTGCCCTGTAGCTAAAATCTCTCTTAAAAAAAAAAAAAAGAAAAAAGAATAAAGTCTTCTAAAAAGTGTATTTTATACACCAGCAGGTGGCATAGTAGTCACATTGCTGGACTTCCACATGGCTGACCACAGTTCGAGTCCCAGACCAGACCAGATGGCTTGAAACCCACACTGGGTGCATGTGCATGCCCAAGATCCTGGGAGGAGAATGGAGGAGAAGGAATTGCAGTGTCCTGGGGGATGATTTCTCACTTTCCCTCTCACTGTCTCTGTCCCTCTCTCTCTCTCTTCAGTGAGTGCACATGCTCTAAGGCAAAAACCTCCACACACACACACACACACACACACACACACACACACAAAGTGAATTTAAAATATCCAGAATAGGTAGATTATACAAATATAAAGTAGAGAGTAAAGATAGAAAGAGAGAGAGTAGATTATAGTGACTGTCTAGGACAGGAGATGGTAGGGAGCAGGGAAGAGAGACAAGTAACTGTTAATGGGTTATGGACTTTTTAGTGGGAGTGATGAAATGTTTTAAAACTGATTGCAGGGATGACTGAACAACTCTGAATATAAAAAAAAAGCATTGAGTGCTACAGTTTAGACAAATTAATTGTTTGGTATGTAACTACTATCTCAATAAAGCATGTATTTTATTTTTTTTAAAATGGACTTTGAGAAGGCCAGCAGGTGGTGTGGTGGTTAAAGGCACTGAATTCCCACACGGTTGATTGTGGTTCAAGTCCTAGACCTGATGGCTTGCTTTCTCACTTTTCCTTTCTCTCTGTCTCTCTCTGGTCAAATTAAAAAATAATAATAACAAATGAAATTAAATAAATGCATTTGAAATAAGAGAACTTAAGCAGTGTCACTTCCAGACCATGTCTACATTACCAAAATAAAATATCAATACTGTCCATTCTGGGGACTCTAAAGTCACATGCAGAAAAAAAAAGTAGCAGTAACATTAAGATCAAGACCAATGTCATGCTTGAGATGTAAGGTACAGGGTTATCACAGTTATGTGATTGTCATCTATATACCTTAAAAGAGTAGCATGCAAACACACTACTTTCAATGAAACTATGCAGAACAGACAGCTGAAGTGCAAAAAAGCCATTAAGAACCAGTATATCTATAAAACTAAGTCTTCTCCACAAAGATATTACCAAAAGGAAGAGATTCTTTAAGGAAGTGAAAAGAAACTAAAATAAATATTTCCTTAAAGATAAAAACGCAAAGAGAAAACATTCTTTTATAAAATAAAATCTATTTAAAGTATGTGAGGCTGAAATGTTGGTATGAATCTATGTATAATAAATGTAATTATTAATATTTTAAAGGCACATAAAATGCTCAGTCTGGGTCAGTTGCATGGCCTGGCGGTTAAGAGAACTGGATCCAACATGGCTGACCACATAGTTTGATTCATGAACTCAGTGGCTTGAGAAATAAACCGAGTGTGTATGTGTAAATGCCCAAAATCTCAAAAGAAAGGCAAGATGATAGAGAAGGGATTGTGGTATGACCACTCCCATAGAAGGGTGCTATCTCCTCCCTCTCTTTGTCTCTGACAAACACGAGCACCCTTTAGCAAAAAAAAAAAAAAAAAAGTCTAACCTGATACACTTAATAATGAGAAATTTGAGATTGTCAATTTTAACACATACTGGGGCCAGCAAGTAGTGTAGCGGTTAAGGTTTGGATTCTCACGTGGCCAACATGGTAGAAGTCCTGTACCCGGTGGCTTAAAAATCATGTGGGGCCCGTGTGCATGCCTGTCTAAAATCCCAAGAGGAGAACAGAGGAGAAGGAATTATGGCAGGGCTAACACCACTAGAAAGATAATTTCTCACTTTCCTTCTCTCTGTCTGTCAAGTGCAATGCGCCCTATGGCACAAACCTAAAAAAAAATGTGTACACTTAAAAATGTCAGTGATGTTGGAATCAGCAGTTAGTGTAATGGCTGTGTCGCTGGACTCCCATGTAGTCGGCTGCGGTTCCAGTCCTGGACCCAGTGGCTTAAACTCACGCCAGGCGCGTGTGCATGCGTGCCGAATATCCCGAGAGGAGAATGGAGGAGAAGGGATTGCGGGGTGGCCATCCCCCCTGGGGGGTGATTTCTCGCTTTCTGTCTCTTTGTCTCTCTCTGTCTGGCGAGTGCACGCACCCTATAGCAAAAACCTCTCAAAA
>NW_006159514.1:769497-796751 GCF_000334495.1 Tupaia belangeri chinensis
TCAGTGATGTTAAAATAACATATAGGAAAAAAAGCCACAAAAGGAATTAAAAAAAAAATTGCTATAAGGCACATGCACTCACTGAAGAGATCTCTTCTCCATTATTCTCTTGAAGTTTTGGCACACATGAACATGCACCTGGCATCTTTTTCAAGTTGCTGGGTCTGGGACTCAAAACTATGTATTCTGTTATGTGGGATCCTGCCACCTTAACTACGATACCACCGGCTGGCCAGAAAGAAAATAGATTAAATGTCAACTGTGTCTAAATATCCTTCTCTACTATAACAAACCAGGGTTCCTTAGGAAATTAGCTGACTACAGAACTTGTCAAATCTAGGGTAATTTGGGAACCAGCAGTTAGCGTAATGGCTATGTCGCTGGACTCCCACGTAGTCGACTGCAGTTCGCGTCCCGGACCCGGTGGCTTAAAACTCACGCCGGTCGCGTGTGCGTGCGTGCCCAAGATCCCGAGAGGAGAATGGAGGAGAAGGGATTGCAGCGTGACCATCCCCTCTGGGGGGTGATTTCTCGCTTTCTGTCTCTATGTCTCTCTCTGTCTGTCTGGCGAGCGCACACGCCCTATAGTGAAAACCTCTCAAAAAAAAAATTGGGGGTAATTTGAGCATCAAAATTAGTAGCAGTTAATACATTACAATCCACTGAATTAACAAAAGAATCCATAAGTCTATTCTGATATAAACAAAAAAGAATATATGAGGAAGAAGAGAAGTTTTTCCCTGGACCGGCTAAGTATCTGAAATGCATGGAACAGAAGCCAAGGAAAGTGATAAAGCAGCCTCCAGGGATATGGCCATGACACAATTCATTCTCCTCCATTCTCCTTTTGGGATTTTGGGCACAAGCATACACAAGGCCAGCGTGTTTTTCAGGCCACCAGGTCCGAGACTTGAACTGAGTGGTTGGCCATGTGGGATCCAGCTGCCTTTACCACCACAGCACTGGCTCGACAGCAACTAACTTATTCTTTACAAAAAAATAAAAAATAAAAAAAGTAGCCTGGGGCCAACAGGTGGCATGGTAGTTAAGGTGCAGATTTCCCACATGGCCAATTATGGTTCGAGTCCTGGACCTGGTGGCTTGAAGCTCATGCCAGGCATATGTGTATAAGTGCCCAAAATCCTGAGAGGAGAATGGAGAAGGGACTGTGGCATGGCCATTTGCTCCATGAAGGGAGGGTGATTTCTCACCTCCCCTTTTTCTGGTGAGTGCATGCACTATGGCAAACTCCACCCTGACTCCACGCCAAAAAAGTCTATCATGAAAAACAAATAAAGGCAGAGAAACTTTATCAGTTTAAAGGAGAATAAAGAGGTATGGCAATCAAAAGCAATGCGATTCTAAATTGGATCCACGATGGGGAAAAATTACTATACAAGAATTACTTGGGGGGAGGGGGCTGGCAGATGGCATGGTGATTAAGGATGCTGGACTCTCACATGACCGACCACAGTTCAATCCCAGACCTGGCAGCCACTTTCTCACTTTCTCTCTCTCTCGCTCTGTTCCTCTGTGGTCAAATTAAAATAAATAAATAAATAAAGTTAAATAAAATAATTCTAAAAAAAAAAAGAAAAAGAAAAATTAGTGGGAATTGGGGCTGGTAGGTGGCATGATGGTTAAGGAGCTGGACTCCCACATGGCTGACCATGGTTTGAGTCTCAGACCTGGTGGCTTACTATCTTACTCTACCCTCTTACTCTATCTCTGGCTCTCTCTGTCAAGTTGAAGAATAATAAACAAAATTAAATAAATAAGGACCAGCAGTTGGTGTAATGGTTATGTCGTTGGACTCTCATGTAGTTGACCAGGGTTTGAGTCCCAGACCCAGTGGCTTTAGTGCGTGTGTGCCCCAGATCCCGCGAGAATGCATGCCCAGGATCCCGAGAGAAGAATGGAGGAGAAGGGACTGCTGCGTCACCATCACCCCTGGGGGGTGATTTCTTGCTTTCTGTCTCTTTATCTCTCTGTGTCTTTCTGGCAAGTGCAGGCACTCTGTAGCAAAAATCTCTCAAAAAAATAAAAAAATTTAAAAAATGAATAAATAACTATAAAAAATTACTAAGAATCAATGATCAATATCCGAAAAGTGGACTGTATTAGAAAATAGTGCTGTAGCAATGTTAAATTTTCTGAGTTTTGGTAATTCTACCATAATTATTACAGAGATAGTATTAAAGAATTTAGGCATAAGGAATCAAGATTATATCTGCAACATAGTCTCAAATGGCTTACTAACAACATAATAATGTACTATATAAGAAGAGAACAAATGTGCATAAGTGTTAATTGGTGAATCTAAATAAAGGATATACAGAGTTCATTGTACTATTCTAAAAAATATCTGCAAATACAATTTTTTTCCCCAAATAAAAATTTTAGGGCCAGCCAGGTGGTATGGCGGTTGGGGCAGATGGATTCCACACGGCTAGGTGTGCAGTTTGAGTCCGAGACCTCGCAGCTTGGAAAATGTACCAGATGTGTGTGCATGTATGCCCTAAATCCCAAGAAAGAACTGCAGCATGGCCATGCCCCTGAGGAGTGATTTCTCATTTTTCCTCTTTTTCTCTATATCTCTCTGACAAACACACGTGCCTATAGCAAAAACTAGAAAAAAAAAAAATTTAGAAGTTTAAAGAAAGAAAAAATAGCCAGCCAGCCAGTGGCATGGTAGTTGCAGTGGCTGGATCCCACATGGCTAACTACAGTTTGAGTCCCAGACTCAGTGGCTTGAAAAACACAAGCAAGCATGACCAAAATCACAAAAGGGAAAAGGGAGAAGGAGTTGAGGCATGACTGTCTCCCTGGGTGGTGCTTTCTCACTTTCCATCTCTCTCTCCTCTCTTCCCAGTGAGCACACACACCCTACAGCAAAATATACTTTTTTAAAAAAGAAAATGGTAACCACTATAATAATGTAGTGAAGACAGAGGAAAAGAATTGTGCTGAATATCCAAGAACATATTTTTAAAGCTGCTTCTAAAAATCACATTTTCTTAACTGATTACATAATCATAGAATAACAACTTGAACTTCATAGCTTTAGGTAAATGAATGCGGTATAATACAGTGAAGTAGAAGTTATGTGTATGGGCTTTGGAGTCAGACTGCTGAATCTAAACTCAAGCCCTTCATTTGTTTGTACCCAATTATCTAATGCCATCAATGTACAAAGTAGCAAACCACAGTACTACGGAGCCTGTGTCTCAATTTTAAAAATACCATTCTAATATATATTTTTTAAAGGAAGTACATGAAAAATAATAGTAGAGAAAATAGAATCTGAGCTCTAGATCTTAGCGACAAAGTATGGAGTTTTGTTTTGTTTTGTTTTCCCACACTAATTTGACAAGATTTTACTGAGTTACTTACTCATCCCCAAAGAGTTGATGGGTATATTCAGGAAAGAAAGTTCTAATGTCATTCTCAAGATCTTCAGGAAAACGAACTGTTTAAAAGAATAAAAAATACAGAGAGATAAAAGGTATTAAATTAAAGATATTAAAGTTGACAGGTATTTCCATTTTAAGAATTTCATAACTAGGATATAGACAACAACTTTGTTCTTTAAAATGTCACTTCTCTTTATATAATTTACACTGGATTCTCATGAGACTAGTGAACAAGGAAAATTAAAGCTTTAGGGTTAAAAACCCCTATTTATTCTAAGAATCAGAAGACTAGGTATGACAGACATAACTGATTTAGTTTTTATTTTTCTATATGTGTACGCACAACGTAAGGAGTAAAAGAAAAATAAGACCCTTTGAGATAAGAAAAGATTCAGCATCTACATAACGAAAACCGAATGCTATAAGAAAGCACTCTGAGAAGAACAGTGATAATGAGATAATGAGCTCAAGAGAAGTTGGATCCCACATGGTGACTGAAGATCAAATCCCCAGCTTTGTCAGCCTGAAACACCAGGTACAAACAGGAGTGCCCAAGATCTAATGGGCTAGAAGACTGAAGGAAGAAGATCACAGCATGACCAGATTCTTATCGAGGGTGTTCCCTCACATGCTCATGTATGTATACTCTACCATGAATAAGGGGAAAAACATTAAAAAAAAAAAAAGTTTGATGAAGCCCACATCATCATATTATCCTTTTTGTTTTTTAAGAAAGATTTTTGCTATGGGGTACATGCGCTCACTGGAGAGACAGAGAGACAGAAAACGAGAAATCACCCACCAGGAGGAATGACCACACTTGCGATCCCTTCTCCTCCATTCTCTGCTTGGGATCTTGGGCATGCATGCACAAGCGCCTAGCTTGAGGTTAAACCACGCGGTTGACTACATGGTAGCCCAGCAACATAACCATTACGCTATCCATTCATCCCAACACCTCATTCTTTTTGACTGCTAGATGATGTTTGTCTTGTTCCCAGATATCCTGCTATAAAAATAAAGCTGTAGGCCTAGCCTAAGTAGTGCCTGCAGATTAATTCTGCTGCTTAGTAGGTGGTGGCCAAATGGAAGGCTGGAGTTCAATTTTTGGACCACCCTAAAATCCCAGCATGGTAGTATGCACCTAGAGTCCTAACCACCCGGGAGGTCAAGATGGGAGGACTACAAGCTCATGACCAGTGGGGGAAACACAGCAGTGCTCTATCTTAAAAGACAAGAGTGCAGTGGCCAGGAGGCCAAGGCAGGAGGACTGAGTCAGAGGGAGATCCTGTCTAAAAACAAAAACTAAAATACACTGTAAATACATAGCTTACTATTCTTATACAAATGTACAGTAGGGACAATTACTGGCGGTAGAAAAATAAGGTAAGAAGACTGAGATTTTTTTTTTTTTGAAGAGGTTTTTGCTATAGGGCGCATGCGCTTGCCAGACAGAGACCATAGGGCCTGAAACAAATCTTTCTTTTGAATATATTTCCTATTGTTTCTTTTAGGTTATTGGAGAAGTCATGACGTATTTCTGTATAGAAAAATATAAAAAAGACAACATGACTTTTCTGATGATTCAATACTCCCAAATATAGTTCCTATACTTTTGAGTTTTCAGAATCGTTTCTGTAGTTTTTAGAAAAATAAGATGCATAAAGTAAGATATAGTCTTTATGTTTTATTAGCCAAAAAGAAAATTAAGAAAGCACCAAAGTACTTTTATTTTATTTTATTTTTAGGTTTTTGCTTTAGGGCACATGTACTCACCAAAGAGAGGGAAAGTGAGATGTCACCTCCTAGAGAGGAAGGTAACACAGCAATCCCTTCTCCATTCTCCTCTGAGGATTTTGGGCATACACTCACATGCACCTGGCATGATTTTCAAGCTGCTGGGTCCAGGACTTGAACGATGGTCAGCCATGTGGGAATCCAACACCTTTACCACCACGCCATATGCTGGCCCCACATTAATTCACTTTTAAAGCTTATATAAAAAAATATTAGAGCATTTAAAATATGTATGGCTTACTGACAAGTACTCATAAAAGAAACATAAATGGGTTGTAGCCTTCAAGCAGCTTCAAATACTACCATATATTTCCCATAGTATCTAACGTAGTATGTGTTATATCTAAATTCATCCATAATGTTGCATTCTAAAAAAACTGACGCCTTGGTGCTCTGACCAGTACATCTTTTCCTAACCATGATAAATTGAAAAATAAGTTTAATGGGACCAACAGCATAATGGCTATGTCGCTAGATTCCCATGTAGTGGACCGCAGTTCGAGTCGTGGACCAGGTAGCTTAAAACTCACGCCGGGCGCGTGTGCGTGCGTGCCCAAGATCCCAAGAGGAGAATGGAGGAGAAGGGATTGCAGTGTGGCCATCCCCCCTGGGGGTGATTTCTCACTTTCTGTCTCTCTGTCTCTGTCTGTCTGTCTGGTGAGCGCACACACCCTATAGCAAAAACCTCTCCCCCCCAAAAAAATGAAGTTTAATGATATTATTTTAAAATCCAGGGTGTTAGCATACTCTCCTAAGCACTGCCAGTCTGCAACAGCAGAGGTCTCAGCATTACACCATACCTTGGAGATACTGCATTTAATCCTATCACATTCTTTATTCCCATTACTTCAAACAAGTTCCTAAATTATCTCTTACCACCTGATTTTCATCCCCATACAGTCATGTAAAACTATGAACCTAAGGTCATTTCCTACCCCTCCTCAACTCCCAGTGACCACTGTGAAATTTACAGGTCAATTACCACCAAACTTCCATAACCTCTGACTCTTCCTTGAATGCTGTCCTATACCTTCTCGCTCTAACAGTTCACTGACACACATGGCTCTCTTCCGAGGGCACTACTTCTCTTACAGCCTTCTTAGACAGTGGTTTTCTTTCTCATATTTCTAAAACAAGGTTTCTTCCTGGCCCCTTGTTGTCAGTTTCAGACCAGTGTGTCTCTTCACACACTAGAAACAAACAGCTTCGAAGATCTGCCTTCAGTCATATCACTCCCTCTTTTGCAGAATTCAGTTCCACACTTACCAACACTCAAAAAAAAACTTAAATCTTAATGAATTTGAAATTAATAAAAATTAATCTCTCAACCCAGCCTCAGTTCCTTGATTCATTCCTCCTCTAAAGAATCTTGTCTTTATTGTGCCCTAGCCACTTATTCCCTAGTCCTAAGTCTTATTTATCATTATCGATGACTATACGCTCCTAAACTATATCACAAACATAGAATTTACCATCATCTCTTATCTCCCTACCTCACTACCAATTGTAACAATTCTTCAACCCCCAACACTTAGGATGTACTGTTTTGAACACAATCTCACTATCCCACCTCTACTTTGTATCCTTGCTTTTTTCCCTTTCTAGCATAGATTCATCTATCACTCTCATAAACATCCTCAACTCCTTTACTCTCATCTTTTTTTTTGAGAGGTTTTTGCTATAGGGCACGTGCGCTCGCCAGAAAAGACAGAGAAACAGAGACAGAAAGTGAGAAATCACGCCGTAAGGGGGGATGGCCACACCACAATCTCTTTTCCTCCATTCTCCTCTCGGATTCCTGGGCTGGGCATGCACGCACACATACCTGGCGTGAGTTTAAGCCACCGGGTCCGGTACTCAAACCATGGTGGACTACATGGGAGTCCAGCAACATAGCCATTCCGCTAACTGCTGGTCCCGCCCTCATCTTTTGTGTAGCAGCCTGGTAAGCCCCGAACTATTTTTCTTTTTTAAAAAATACATTTTTCTTTTAAATAATTATTTTATTTAATTTTATTCATCATTTTTTTTTCATGTGACCAGAGAGAGGCAGAGAGGGAAAATAAGAAAGATGGCTGTCAGGTCTAGGACTCAAACCACAGTTGGCCACATGAAGTTTAGTGCCTTAACCACCCACCACACCACATCACCTGCTGGCCTTACCCTCAACTATTATAAAATTTGACTATATGCCCACTCTGCTGCACCCCTACATCTGGATGTGACTGACCTCACTTTATATTCATGAGTACTAACTTGAAGTGGACTTTTATTGTTACTTGACAATCATAAAATAGTTCTGTGGGGTTTTTTTGGAGAGGTTTTTTTTTTTTTTTCTTTTGTTGCTATAGGGTGTGTGTGCTCGCCAGAAAGAGACAGAGAGACAGAAAGCGAGAAAGCACCCCCCAGGAGGGATGGCCACACTGCAATCCCTTCTCCTCCATTCTCCTCTCAGGCTCTTGGGCACACACACACACACGCCTGGTGTGAGTTTAAGCCACCGGGTCTGGGGCTCAAACCGTATTCAACTACATGGGAGTCCAGCAACATAGCCATTATGCCAACTGCTGATCCAAATCATAATATAGTTTTAAAGTCAACTCACTACTTCCCTTCACTTAATTATCTCCTCATACCTCCAATACTTTTCTTCTATAGTCACATTCTCCCCAGCTTTTTCCTGTTTTACTTAGGAAATAGTGTTGAAAAGAGAGCACTCAGTCTGCCACCTCTACATCTTCTAACTTTGTAGCCATTCCTGTATACTTTCCCTCCTTTTGTAATGGTAGAAATTCTCCATGTCACTATCAAAAGCTAATCCCTTCACTAACAATGTATCGTCCCCCTTATATTCTCAAAGATATCACAATTGACAAATATCTCCTTTTCACTCCTGAATACAGTAAATGCCCCTTTTCTGGTAAGACCATGGGTATCAGCATAAAAACATTCTTTCTCAGGACCAGCAGTTAGCGTAATGGCTATGTCGCTGGACTCCCACGTGGTCGACTATGGTTCGAGTCCCGCACCGGGTGGCTTAACCTCATGTTGGGCATGTGTGCATGCGTGTGTGCCCAAGATCCCGAGAGGAGAATGCAGGAGAAGGGATTGCAGCGCAGCGATCCCCCCAGGGGGTGATTTCTTGCTTTCTGTCTGTCTTTCTGGTGAGCGCACGCACCCTATAGCAAAACCCTCTAAAAAAAAAAAAAAAAAAAAAGAGAGAGATTCTTTATCACCAGAGATAAAAGAGAATGTTTGATAAAGAGTAAATGGTCAATTCATCAAGAAAAAAATAGATGAACTTGAAAAAGAAGGGAGACTCAACAGGTGGTATGGTAGTTAAGGTACTGGACTCCCACATGGCCAACTGCAGGTTGAGTCCCAGGCCCAAAGACTTGCTTTCTCACTCTCTTTCTCACTAGTGAATTCAAATAATAATAATAACAAATAAAATAAATTTTTTTGGGGGGGGAGAGGTTTTTGCTGTAGGGTGCATTTGCTCGCCAGAAAGACAGAGAGAAACAAAAAGCAAGAACTCACACCCCAGGGAGGATGGCCATGCCACAATCCCTTCTCCTCCATTTTCCTCTCGGGATCTTGGTCATGCATACACATGTGCCCAGTGTGAGTTTAAGTCACCAGATCCAGGACTTAAACCGTGGTCGACTACATGGGAGTCCAGTGACACAGCCATAACAGCATATGCTGGTCCTAAAATAAAATAATTCTTTAAAAAAAAAGAAGGTAGATTTAAAAGTGAACAAATTAACCCAAAGTAAAAATAATTAAAAAAAAAAAAAGTTTAAAGAGTTAGAAATAGAAAACAAGCAAATAGAGAAAAGCAGTTGCTGAAAAGATCTACAGTCATTAATATCGTAAAAGAAAAATATTCTGAAAAACTTTCTGCTAAGAAAGTTGGATATCACAAACTCCTTAAAATACAAAAAAATTACCAAAACTGACACGAGAAGAAAAAGGGATTTTCAAATCACCAGGTCTGGTACTCAAACTGTGGTCCATCTGCCACATGGGTGGGTATCCAGCGCTTTAACCACCACACCACCTGCTGGTCCCCAAAACCACATTTTAAAAAATGCTTAATAACATCAGTCATCAGGGAAAGGCAAACTGAAACCTCAATAAGAGATGGGACCAACAGGTGGTATAGTGGTTAAGGTACTGGACTCCCACACGGCCAACCGTGTATTGAGTCCTAGACCCAATAGCTAGAAACTTGCCCTGGGCATGTGTGTCTGCATGTCCAAAATCCCAAGAGGAGATTGGAAGAAAAAGGACTGCAATGTGGGCATCCCTCTAGGGAATGATTTCTCACTTTCCCTTTCTGTGTCTCTCTTTGTATCTCTCTGGCGAGTGCAAGCACCCTATAGCAAAAAACCTTTACAAAAAAAATGGGGCCAGCAGGAGGTGTGGTGGTTAAGGTCGACCCACATGGTCAACCATGGTTCGAGTACTGGAACTGGTGGCTTGCTTTCTCATTCCCCCCCACCCTTGCCTCTGTCCTTCTCTGGTCAAACTAAAATTAATTCATTTATTTTAAAAATTAAACAAAATAATTCTTTTTTTTTTTTTTTTTTTGAGAGGTTTTTGCTTTAGGGCGTGTGCGCTCGCCAGAAAGACAGAGAGAGACATAGAGATAGAAAGTGAGAAAGTGAGAAATCACCCCCCCCCGGGGGGGCGGGATGGTGATCCTCTCAGGATCTTGGGCACGCATGCACACGCACCCGGCGTGAGTTTTAAGCCACCGGGTCCGGGATATAAACCGTAGTTGACTACATGGGAGTCCAGCGACATAGCCATTATGCTAACTGCTGGTCCCAACAAAATAATTCTTTAAAACACACACACACACACACACACACACACACACAATAAGAAACCACTACACACCCACTAGAATGCCTAAGATTTAAAAAACTGACACCCTGGCTTTTACTGAACCAATAATAGTGTATTCATGATTGGAAAATTTATTTGATATGCTATAATGATAACAGCAATGAATGTAAAAACTAATTTAAAAAATAAAAGAAAATCATGCCAAGCACATGTGCATAACAGAAATCTCAAGAAGAGAAAGGAAGAGACAGGATTGTGGCTTGGTCATATCCCCTTGGGGGTGACTTCTCACTTTCTCTCTTTACAAAGACCCATGACTTACAGAAAAATAAAAATTAAATTGCTTCCCTATATTTTTAATAGTTCTGTAGTTTTGTCATTTATGGATTTTATCATGTTGAAATACATTTGTTCTGTACCTAATTCATTGAGCATTTTCATCATAAAAAGATGTTGAGTTTTGCCAAATTCTTCATCTGCATCTAGTGAGATAATCATCATATGGCTTCTGTTAATGTGGTATATCACAATTTTTTATTTTAAGAGAGATTTTTGCTATAGGATATATGTACTCTCCAGAGACAGAGAGACAAAGCAAGAAATCAACAACTGGGGGAATGGTCATACCATGATGTCTTCTCGTCCATTCTCTCAGGATTTAGGGCACTCACACTCACTCGGCGTGAGTTTACATTCACCAGGTCCAGGACTCAAACTGCAGTCAACTACATGGAAGTCCAGCAATGTAACCGTTATGCTATCTACTGGTCCCAGTAAATCACACTCGTAGATTTGCATATGTTGAACAATCTTTAGATCTCAGGATAAATCTCACTTGGTCGTGGCATGTTTTCTTTCTAATATGATGTTAACTTTGTTTTGCTAGTATTTTCTGAGAATTTTTACAACTATGCTCATCAGAGGTGTTAGCCTGTAATTTTATTTTCTTGTAGTATCCTGGTTTGGCTTTTCCTTTATGGAAATCAAAACATCAAAGAAAATCAGTAACGTTTTACTCTAAAGTCAAAAAAATTCTATTTCATTAGATCAGGCTCATGTAATTAATCTCTCTTCTATTGAATTTGCATTGTTACTGTGGTCTGAACTTTCCATTTAAACTCTGGAAGTTAACATTCAACTCCGGACTTGTCCCTACCATTAGGTTGGACATTCTTTTCGTTGTTTCTTATACTCTTATCTCTTACTTGTACTCTTACTTTTGTGTACTCTTACTCTTATCTCTGTGTCCAATTTTAGTTTTCCTGGTATAGCACTCCCTTCAGCACTTTTTTGGAGGGCTGGTATGGTGTTGGTAAATTATTTCAGGTTTTGTTTACCTGAGAATGTTTTTGTCTTTTTTCCCATATGAAAGATAATCTTGCTGGGTATAGTATTCTTGGTTGAAATTGTTTTTCACTTAACACTTTGAATATATTTTCCCATTCTTTCCTTGCTTGCATTGTTTCCAATGAGAGGTCCAACGTTAGCCTGATGGAATTTTAGTCTCTGTCTGTAGTTTTGGTCAATCTGACTATGATGTGCCTCGGGGAACATCTTCTTGGGTCGATTCTATGTGGGGTCCTTTGTATTTTTTGAGTCTGGATATTTGAGTGCCTCTCTAGGTTTGGAAAGTTTTCTTCCAGGATTTCATAGTATAAATTATCTATGCCCTCATTAGCCTCTTCACCTTCAGGGACACCAATGATCCAGATGTTTGGGTGTTTAATGATATCTAGTATAACTCGCATGTTATTCTCATTTTTGGAGGGTTTTCTCAGTCTTTTTGGTGAATTTTTCTAGGTCAGAGGTTCTATCTTCTACATCTGAGATTCGATCTTCTGCAATGGTATAATCTGCTTTTGATACTTTCGATGGAAGTTTTGATTTCCTGTATTACAGCCTTCAGCTCTAACAATTCCATTAGATTGTTTTTTATAATGTGTATCTTCTCTTTCAGCTTGTGCAAGAACTGCCTTACCTCCTCAAACTCATCTCTTTTCTCCTGCATCTTCTATAGTTCATTGTCTCTATTCTCTTGTGCCTGTTAGCTTTGTCACCATGAATATTTTAAATGCTTTACTTGACATTTCCATGAGTTCCCTTGTAGTCTTTGTGGAGGAAGAGGAGCTATATTTTTTTCCATTACAGAAGAGATATTTTCTTCATTTCTCATATTTCTTGTGTCTCTGTGGTGGTTTCTGGTCATCTGAAGGATTATATGTTTTTTCCTACTTTTTGGAGTTAAATCTGGCTCTTGGCTAGACCGGGAAGCAGGAGGGTAAATCTGGGCAGAGGGTCTTCGGTAGTCAAAGTGGCTGCTTTTAACTGAGATGTAGATGGTTGCTGACTGGCTTATCCGGGTTCCTGGCTACACCGGGGAATAGAAGGGTGAAGTCTGGGCAGAAGGTCTTCAGTCCTCATTTGGCTTCTTTTTTTTTTTAAAAAAAAGAGGATTTTGCTATAGGGCACATGCTCTTGCCGGGAAGCAGGAGGGTAAATCTGGGCAGAGGGTCTTCGGTAGTCAAAGTGGCTGCTTTTAACTGAGATGTAGATGGTTGCTGACTGGCTTATCCGGGTTCCTGGCTACACCGGGGAATAGAAGGGTGAAGTCTGGGCAGAAGGTCTTCAGTCCTCATTTGGCTTCTTTTTTTTTTTAAAAAAAAGAGGATTTTGCTATAGGGCACATGCTCTTGCCAGAAAGACAGAGACAGAGAGAAAGTGAGAAATCATCCCCCAGGGGGGATGGCCACACCACAATCCCTTCTCTCAGGATCTTGGGCACGCACATACACGTACCCGGCGTGAGTTTAAGCCACCAGGTCTGGGACTCGAACCACTTTTTTAGAAGTATTGCTTTAGGGTGCGTACCCAAGATCCTGAGAGGAGAAAGGAGGAGAAGGGATTGCGGCATGGCCATCCTCCCTGAGGGGGGGGGTGATTTCTCACTTTCTGTCTCTCTGTCTCTCTGGCAAGCACACTCACCCTATAGCAAAAACCTCTTAAAAAAAAAAGGTTACCCCATTAGGCTAACAACAGACTTCTGAACTGAAACAATATAGGCAAAGAAAGAATGGGAAGACACATTTAAAACTCTGAAAGGAAAGCAATTTCAGCCAAGAGTACTATACCCAGAGCAAGATTATTCTTCAAATGGAAAGAAGAAATAAAATCAACCCCAGATAAACGAATGCTGAAAGAATCACCAAAAAAAAAAAACCCGATTCTTCAGAAAATACTTAAGGAACTACTACACCAGGAAAACAAGCACAAATAAGAGAACACAAAACAACTATTGAGTAATCAGAAAAGTCATGATGCATTTTTGCATAAAAAGACATGTCATGACTTTTCAGATGACCCAATAGAAAAAACTGTAAGTCCACACATACTGGTAACAACAATGAATGTCAGGACTACATTTTCCAGCTAACAGGCTAAACATGCAGATTCAACTATTTTACACACAAGCAGGTTTAAATACAAATTCACCAATTATCTGATAAGACAGTTGCTTCCACAGGCTTCAATTTATATGTTTATTATAACCACTACTTGCTATAGAAAGCTAGATAATGGAAGAAAAGTCCAAAATGTTACAAATAGCTGAGTCTTGGGGCTGACAGGTGGCATGGTGGTTAAGGGCATGGTACTCCCAAATGGCTGACCATGGTTCAAGCCCCAGCCTGGCAGCTTGCTTCCTTATTTTCTCTCTCTCCCCTCCTCCCAGTCAAATTTTTAAAAAATAAGTTAATAAATAAAGTTAAATAAAATAATTCTAAAAAAGAAAAATTTTTAAAAAGCTGAGTCTTTCTTTGGATCTTAGGAAGAGATTGGAGGAGAAGGAATTATAGAGTGGCCATGGGGGGGGCGGTGATCACTTTCCAGTCTGTCTCTGTCTCTCTCCTTCTTCCCTCTCAGGTGAGTGCATGCACCCTAAAACAATACTTATTAAAAAAGAAAAAAAAAAAAAAGGAATTTTAAAAAGGCTAAAAATCAAGAACTCTGTAAAGCCTATAAATCACTGAATTACTGGCTTTACCAAGTCTTCATTTTTAAACATCTCTTCCCAATGTTGTTTTGTTTTTGCCTTTTCCAGGACTTATTTCTTTATGCACAGCATAGTACTATGGTCTTACAAGAACTTAGTGTTTGAGTAAAGTGTGATTTTTCTATTTCTTCCTAATGAGCCACTGTTATGTACAATTTCATCTGTCTCTAACTGGACCAATGACTGATATTCACAGATTTTTTTCCGATTATAAACTATCTCCCACAACCCTGTACATGAAATTACAAATTCTTCTTTCACTGGCTATGTTAAGATTATCTTTGTTAATTTATGAGATCGTTTGTTGCCTGATTTTTAATCAACATTTTTCTTTAGAACTGTATCTCACAGTAAAGAACATCATAGACAATTCAGTATATACTTGCAGAATAACCACTGGAGTAGGGTTTGAATGTTCATAACATAATGTTAAATGTTGAAGGTGGTGAGTATGTTTATATCCTCAATTTATTATATACTGTATATGCGCTTTTAAAGACCATTCTGTACCCTACAGAGATGTGTAATGGTTATATGTAAATCATAAATTACAATAAATATTTAAATAGAAACAATAAAGAATCTTGGGACAAACCTTAGCTGAATTATTGATACGCAGTCAAAAGTTAACGTTTTCCCCTGCCTAGTACACTGACTGTCAAATACTTAGTTTCAATAAAAGTCTGTCCAGAGAAGAAAGGGATCAAGAAGGCTAAAGGAAAAGAGAGAGCAAGACTAGTCTGAGGGAAGTGAAGTGCTGCTATTAACTTCAAAGGTTTAGAATGACCAAGTCACCCAGTCATATAGAAAAATACGTCATGACTTTTCCGACGACCCAATAAAATGTGTTGTGACTTTTCTGATGACCCATTAGTTCTAAATAAATTGGATTCTGATATAGGGGGAAGAAAAATTAAAGAAAAAAATATATATAATTCTCCCTTAATTTTTCTATTATTTTTTTTAATTATTTTATTTAACTTTATTTATTTATTTGGAGAGGTTTTTATGCTATAGGGCACATGCGCTTGCCAGATAGACAGAGAGAGACAGAGAGACAAAAAGCGAGAAATCACCCCCCAGAGGGGATGGCCATGCCGCAATCCCTTCTCTTCCATTCTCCTCTCGGGATCTTGGGCACGCACGCACACGCACCCAGCGTGAGTTTAAGCCACTGGGTCAAGGAGGCAAACCGCGGTCGACTACATGGGAGTCCAGTGACATAGCCATTACACTAACTGCTGGTCCCATATTTAACTTTATTTATTTACTTTTGACCAGAGGGGGACAGAGAGAGAGAGGTGAAGTGAAAAAGCAAGCTGCTATGTCCAAGCCTTGAACTAGTCAGCCATGTGGGAGTCCAGTGCCCTTAACCATCACACCACTTGCTGGCCACTACTATGCACTAGTAAGGGCATAAAATATAAGGGAAGAGACCTAATTTATAATAGCAACAAAATAGATTAAATACCTAGGAATAAAGTTAGAATGTTTATCATTTAAGTTTAAAACTCTAGAAAACACTGAAAAGGTCTGAGGACCAAAGCACAGAGCAGTGACTAAGCTGTACACTGGAAGCCAGATCCCACAAGGCTGATTTTAGTTCAAATTCCAGCCCAGGCAACTTGAGAAATACTATGCCAGGAACATGTGCTTACATTCCTCAAATCCTGATGGGATGGAAAACAGGGATTACTGTATGATAAGGCCCACTGTGCATGTGTGTGTGTGGGGGGGTGTATTCTCTCTTTTTCTTCCCTCCCTTTCTCTCTCTGGCAAATACACATGCACTCTGACAATTAAAAAAAAAAAAAAAAGAAGAAGGCCTGAATAAAAATACAAATATTCTCACTATTGGAAAGGAAGATTCAGAACTCTAAAGATACTGTCATTTCCTAGATTAAACTTAAACTTTAACAAAATCTCAATTATAAAAACAATCAGGGCCAGCTACCGATGTGGTGGTTAAGATTGCTGGATTTCACATAGTGACGACACAGTTTGAGTCCTGGAGACAGTGGCTTGGAAAACAGTGAGCACATATACATGCCCAAAATCTCAAGAAGAAAATGAAGGAAAAGAGGTTGCAGTGTGTCCATTTTCCCCCTTACAGCCCTGGGGGGTGTGTTCTCACTTTCTCTCTCTCCCTGTGGCGTGACCATATCTGGGGTGGTGTTGGCGGTGCTTTCTCACTCTCAATCTGTGTCTCTTTCTGGCGAACATGAGCCATACCTCAAGTTAAAAAACAAAAATTAAAATATTAAACAAAAACAATGGGTATGGTGAGAAGGGTTTTTTTTTAAGGCGTAATGAAAACTCATAAAACAAAAAGAAATTTCCCTAAAAATTTTATACTTTTATACAGCAAAATCAAAAGAAAAAACTGAGAAAAAGGTATTTGTAAGTATGTAAAGTTCTTAAAATCAGTTTTAATTATCAAGTCAAAAAATGATTAAAAAAAGGTAATAAGAAAAGCAAAGTAAAATAAGTACTAGCAAGTATATGGAGAAAAGAGAACTTTTATGCACTCTTTGTGGGAATATAAGATGGTGTACTGCTATATAGAACAGCATGGCAGTTCCTCCAGCTTGGCAATTAAAAGCAGCGTAATGGCTATGTCGCTGGACTCCCACGTAGTCGACCGTGGTTCACGTCCCGGACCCGGTGGCTTAAAACTCACGCCGGTCACGTGTGCGTGCGTGCCCAAGATCCCGAGAGGAGAATGGAGGAGAAGGGATTGCGGCGTGACCATCCCCCCTGGGGGGTGATTTCTCGCTTTCTGTCTCTATGTCTCTCTCTGTCTGTCTGGCGAGCGCACGCACCCTACAGTGAAAATCTCTCAAAAAAAAAAAATAGAATGACTTGGGACCAGCAGTTGGCGTAATAGCTATGTCACTGGACTCCCATGTAGTCGACCACGGTCCATGTAGTAGACCCAGTGGTTTAAACTCATGCCGGGCACATGTGCGTGTGTGCCCAACATCCTGAGAGAAGAATGGAGAAGGGATTGCAGTGTGGCCATCCCCCTGGTGGGTGATTTCTCGCTTTCTTTCTTTCTGTCTTTCTCTGGCTTTCTGGCAAGTGCACGTGCCCTATAGCAAAAACCTCTCCAAAAAAAGAAAAAAAAATAGAATGACCAGCAATCCCACCTCTGGGTATATACCCTAAAGAATTCAAAGCTGGATATTCAAGAAATGTTTGTACATCCATGTTCATGGTGGCATCATTCACAACAGTCAAGAGGTGGAAATAATCCAAATGTCCATCAATTTATGAAGAGATAAACCAAACACGGTGACAATGGAGTATCATTCAGCCTTAAAAAGGAAGGAGATCCTGTCACATGCTAAAACATGGATAAACATTGAAGATATAATGCTAAGTGAAATAAACCACTGGCAAAAAGATAAATACTGTCTAATTTCACTTATATGAAATATCTAACGTAGACAAATTTCAAAAACAAAAAATACTACCCACTCTACAACATAATCAAGACTACATTAAAATCTCAATGTGTTCAATAAAAATAGAAAACAATATACTGATATAAACAGCTGTTCTTACATAAAATTGTGTTTCAAATTTTAAAAACATATTATAGGGCCGGCCTTCTGGTTTAGTGGTTAAGGGTACTAGATCCCATATGACTAACTGCAGTTTGTATCCCAGCCCTGGCAGCTTAAAAAATATCCCAAGCACATGTCATGTATATCCAATGTCCTGACAGGAAGGAGAAATGGAGAAGGGTTGGTGCATGACCCTGTCCCAATGGAGGGTGCTTTCTCCCTCTCCTTTCTCCTCTCTGATAAGCCCATGCACCCTCTGGTAAATTTTAAAAATTTACACACACAGTATCATTTAGAAATGGCATACATACCTAATTTTAGTTCGATTGCTGTGTTGGTGTTACATTTGTACTCCGCCAGTTTCTTCTCCACTGCACTCTTGTATTCTACCAAAAATTTTTCCATAGCACCAAATCCTAGGAGAAAAAGTTTTTAAAAGATTTGGTCTAAAGTGATTTAAGTAGTCAAACCTACAAATAGGGTTCTAATTAGAAATGGATAAGGGAAGATTTAACACATACTAATAGATCATAAAAAGTATAGGTTATTCTCACATATTCCTAAATAAATGTACCAAGTGTGAATGCCTCATTACAAAGCAGAAACATACACACACACACACCCCAAAAACAAACAAACAAACAAAAAAACACTTTTGAAATAAATACTTATGAACTGGACATGGTTTACCTAAATGAATAAGCCTGAAAATAACATGAAATTTTAATATTAATACAAATTACCTGCTAGGATTTATACCTAAGTAGCCATTTGAAAAAGAAATACAACATTAAAGGATGTCACTGCTTCATCACCAGATACAAAAAATAAAGTGTTTTTTGATGATCATGGCAATATTTCATTTCTAATATCGAAAAATATTTTATTTAGGGTGCTATTGATCAACTATCATAAAAGCGATAATCCATGAGTGCCTCTTCAGACAACACTTAATGACATTTCGGTCAATGAAAGACTGCAGATATGAGGATGATCCCATAAAGTCTAGATGTGTTGTATGCTATACCACCTAGGTTTGTGTGAGTATATCACTACTCAGTGATGAACAGCCTAGTGACACATTTCTCAGAATGTATCCATGACTGTAACTGGTAACTATGGTTACCCTTGGGCTAATACAGGAGGGATAGGAATAGAAAGGAAAAATCTTTCTACTGTAATTTATTTTTAAACCATGTACATGTAAACTCAAACTATGAGCTACCAGAACAACAAATAGTTTTACTACGAAGTGGCTACCCATTAGCATACATAAGAAATAACAAAAAAATTGTTGCCAAGAGAAACTTTCAAGTAAAAATGAAGATGACAAATCTCCAGAAAAAAATGAATATAAAAATTAGTAAAACTTGGGGCCAGCAGTTAGGGTGGTGGTTAAGGCACTGGACTCCCACATGGCTGACTGCAGTTTGAGTCCCAGAGCTAGCAGTTTGCTTTCTAACATCCCCCCCACTCTGGTCAAATTAAAAAATAAATAATCATAATAAATAGAATTAAATATATAATTCTCTAAAAAAAATTAGTAAAACTTCAGGAGGAAAAATAAGTCATGAGCAGAAAGGAAAGAAATTATTCAATAACATGCCATAAACATTAAAAATTATTAAAATTCACAAACACAGAAAATGGAAAAGATCTGAGGCTGTATAAACTAATGGTTTGGTGTCAGAATTTCTGGATTCAAATCCAGGCTTCACTATCACTTATTAGCTCTGTGAATTAGGGCACATTACTTAACCTCACTAACCCTAACCTATAAAACTGAACCCATTCAAAGAATTTATGTATAACCTAAGCAACAAAATGTGTGTGTATATGCTTTTATATATTTTATATATATCATATAAAATATATATAAGTAACAGTTTAATCACCATAATTCCGTAAGTAGGAACGTTTCATATTCAAAAACTCAGGCTCAGAGGCAGCCCATAGAGAAGAACATAGGGGTCCAGATCCCACATGGCAAACTGTGGTTTGAGTCCCAGCCTCTGAGCTTGAAAAACACACCAGGTACCTGTGTGTACGTGCCCTGAATCATAATGGGATAGAGATCCTAAGGAAAAAAGATTGGCGCATGACCATGCCTCACTGGGAGGTACTGGGAGAGAACTCCCTCTCTCTCACCAACAACAGAAAAAGAAAAAGTTTAGTTAAAGAGCACTCAAAAACTAAGTGGTAGAGTTGAGATTTAGAATTTAGATGTAATTCGCAGAATACGTGTACCCTATCTGGGGGGTTATTTTGTGTACTGCAAGATCTTACAATATCTGGTAAAAAGAGTCCCCCTTTGGCACCAGCAGATGGCTTAGCAGTTACATCACTGGATCCCCCCTGTAGATGACTGAGGTTCAAGTCCTGGACCCGGCAGCTTAAAACTCATGCTGGACACATATGCGTGCATTTCCAAAATCCTGGGAGGAGAATGGAGAAGTGACTGCAGTGTGGCCATGCCCCCCCACCAGGGGGGTGATTTCCCCCTTTCTGTCTCTCTGGTGAGTGCATGTCCCCTAGAACAAAAATCTCTCTCTCAAAAAAGTAAAAAGTCCTTCTTGGGAACCAGCAGTTAGCGTAATGGCTATGTCGCTGGATTCTCACGTAGTCGACCGCAGTTCGCGTCCTGGACCCGGTGGCTTAGAACTCACGCCGGGCACGTGTGCGTGCGTGCCCAAGATCCCAAGAGGAGAATGGAGGAGATGGGGTTGCGGCGTGACCACCCCATCTGGGGGGTGATTTCTCACTTTCTGTCTGTCTTTCTCTATCTGGCGAGCGCACACGCCCTATAGCGAAAACCTCTCAAAAAAAAAAAAAAGGAAAAGTTCTCCTTTAAATGTCTGTAGAGTTCATGCTATTACATATATATCCATTAAGTCCATAAAAAAGTAGTGTTTAATGTTCAGCAAGAATACTATAAAGGCAGGACCAGCAGATGGCATAATGGTTACATTGTTGGACTCCCATGTAGTCAACTGTAGTTTGAGTCCTGGACCAGGTGGCTTAAAATACATTCCTTGCATGTGTGCCAAAATCCGAAGAGGAGAATGAAGGAGAAGGGATTGCAGCATGGCATCCCCCAGGAGGATGATTTATCACTTAGTTTTTGAGTGCTCTTTAACTAAACTTTTTTTCTGTCTCTCTAGCAAGCATAGTATCCTATAGCAAAAATCTCAAAAAAAAAAAAAAAAAGAATACTATAATGGCACTGGAAAAAGATAACAAAAGTGGAAATGGGCCCAATCACAGTGACAGGAATAGGAAGCAGCAGTGAGATGGGATGCTGGAGCCAAATGGGAGGCCTGAGGCTCCATACGGGCAACCTGAACACCAGTTTCTTTCCTTTTCTTTTCTTTTTTTTTTTTTTTTTTGCTATAAGGCGCGTGTACTCGCCAAAAAGACAGCGAGACAGAGAGATAGAAAACGAGAAATCACCCCCCAGGAGGGATGGCCCGCAATCCCTTTTCCATTCTCCTCTAGGGATCTTAGACACATACGCACACGCGTCCAGCGTGAGTTTAAGCCACTGGGTCCGGGACTCGGACCACGGTCAACTACATGGGAGTCCAGCGACATAGTCATTACACTAACGGCTGGTCCCCTGAGGTTTACCTTTGATCCTAACTGGCTGAGAGGCTAGGGTAAGAGGTTGGCAACATTGTTGCCAGATCCTGTCAAGGGTACCTATCTCTCCTTCTCTCACTCTTTCATGAAATAAACTTACAAAACAAACAAACAACTACACATCCCCTCAAAAAATACGCAACTGGAAAAAGCACACCAAAAAAGCCTTAATACATGCAACAAAGTAAGAACACATTCTAAGTTATTAAATGTTGTGAGGAGAAGGAACTCGGTAAGGAGAGTAAAACAGAATGAACGCAAGAAAATTATAGTAGCCCTGCTCTAAAAGAAGATTAGGTGAAGGAAGAGTGTAGAAACCATTATTCTCAAAGGATATCTAAACACGATTTCCTAGGAATACTCAAATGTGAAATTAAGGATGGGATTACTACTAAGTCTGTCCAGATCCTAATGAGAGCCTTAATGCAGAACAAGGCAGCAACGCCCTAGCTCAGAAGTTGGCAGTAGTGGAAGGTGGGCAGGGACCTGGAAGAGGAGGGTCTGAGCGTTAAAATCAGCTGGCGGGAACAAGATCACACTTATGAGGGCTGAGGCAGCAGTAGGCAAAAGGAAAGGGGGGGAGAAACTGGGCCGCCGCGTCTGGCACTTCACAAGCTCATACCGTGACGCCTTTCCCCGGCCCCTCTGGCCCTCCGCAGGGGCCGGGCTGCTAGCTGAAGGCGCAGAACTGCAAGCAGTTGGGGGCGGGGGCGCCGATCGGGGCCGACGAGGAGATCGGCAGAGAGTTTCGTGCTTCCCGGCCAAAGCAGGCCTTCTGGAACCTAGGCCTGATCCCCAAAGTTCCAGGCGAGCACTGTCACCACCGTCTCGGCGTTCTTTCCCAGATCTACCCGCCTCCTCCCCTTGGTAAACTTTTCCCGGGAACTTACCCGCCATTTCCGAGCTGCGAGCACCCGCGGCTGAGGAAGGACGAATCAACCCGCGCGCTCCCGGGCCGGAAGTGACCGCACAGCCTGACGCATTTCCCCCGCCCACCCGTGGCGTGACGCTAGCCAATGAAAGAAGGAGTGTCGAGGCGGGCTGTGGCGGAAGCGCCTCACGGGGCGGGGTTACCAGCTAGAAGACGGCACGGCCGTTGCCTAGCCACCGCCAGCGCCTTCAGTCGCTCCTCGGACCTCTGGCAAAGGAGGAGGCCACTCATCGAACCTTTTGGGTAGAGACGCTTGCGGTCCTTAGGAGAAGTTTCTTTCGGTTGATTTGAACTGTACAGAAGCCTTGAGGCTGTTTTCCATACCCTCGCTCCCAGAGATGACTTGGAGACTGGTTGAAAATCTTCCCCCAGGCTTGGACAGTAGTTGCAAGCTCCTGAACCCTAGTTTTAGGTGAAATACAGAGGTTGATTTTTTTCAGTTGTAAGAGAAATTTTAACTTATTTTCCTCACTTGTTTCTACTTTTTCCATAAATACTTTTTAAAAGAATTATTTAATTTTATTTATTCATTCATTTAATTTAGGTAGACCAAAGAGAGACAGAGAAAGGAGAGTGAGAAAGCAAGCCGCCAGGTCTGGGACTTGAACCATGGTCAGTCATGTGGGAGTGTCCAGCGCCTTAACCACCACGCCACCTGCTGGCCCCTCCACAAATACTTTTTTTTTTTTGAGAAGTTTTTGCTATAGGGCGTGTGCGTTCGCCAGACAAGAGAGAGACAGAGAAAAAAGAGAAATCACCCCCGATGCCACACCGCAATCCCTTCTCCTCCATTCTCCTCTTGGGATCTTGGGCACTCCGACTGCAGTCGACTACGTGGGAGTCCAGCAACATAGCCATTATGCCAACTGCTGGTCCCCACAAATACTTTTTAACATTGTTTTTTGTTTAACAGTAGCCAGTGTGATATTTAGTTACCAATTCACAAGGTTACTAGGCAACCATTTAGCTTTTAGAAATCGTTACCTAACAATGCTTTAAGTAGTCTCATACGGTCTTGCTGCTTGTCTCAGGTTCTTGTGTCTTGAACTGGTCATAGGATGCTACCTGATTTCCATCGTAGGCATTGTTACTATTCCAGAGGGTAAGCCCTTAAGTATCCACAGGTATTCCTACATTTTATCTGTACCCTAGAATCCCTTTCCTCAACAAATATCTGTTAATAGGTCTTACAGTGATGTGTGCTAGAGCTAAAATAGACCCTTGGAATAATAGTCAAGAATTAATACAGGAGGACCAGCAGTTAGTGTAATGGCTATGTCACTGGACTCCCATGTAGTGGACCGTGGTTCGAGTCCCGGGCCCAGTGACTTAAACTCACGCCGGGTGCATGTGCATGCATGCCCCAGATCAGAGAGGAGAATAGAGGAGAAGGGATTGCGGTGTGGCCATCCCCCCCTAGGGGGTGATTTCTCGCTTTCTGTCTCTCTGTCTCTGTCCTCCTGGCGAGCACACAAGCCCTGTGGCAAAAACCTCTCCAAAAAAAAAAAAGAATTAATACAGGGGCTAGCAGATGACATAATGGTTACATCACTGGACTCTCAAAGTAGGTTCAAGTCCGGACCCAGCATCTTAAAACTCAAGCCGGGCGTGTGTGAGTGCATGCCCAAAGCCCAAGAGGAGAATGAAGGAGAAGGGATTGCAGAGTGGCCATCCCCGCCCGGGGTGGGATTTCTCACTTTCTGTCTCTCTGGCTCTCTCTGGCTCTCTCGCAAGCACATGTGCCCCATAGCAAAAATCTCTCTTAAAAAAAAAAGGAATTAATACACATCTCATTATGAAGATGAGAAAGCCAGAGCCCACAAAAGGTTAATTGCTCAATTGCTTAAATTCACCCTCTTAGTGTGCAACCTATGCAAGCGCTTAATTCTCTGAACTCTCAACCCAGTGTTTATTTGTTGAACTACATAGTGGTGACCTTCTTGAAGATCCGAAAAGGTACTGAGAATCCTTGATTCTTTTTCCTTAAGCCTTAATGACGTACAAGAAACTGCAGTTAAATTAGTAAGACAGAAAACTGAAATCCATGCTTCCAATGACATTATGTATCAAAAAAGGAAATTTTAAAAAAAAGTAATTTTTTCAAAATGGCAAGTCTCATCATTTCTTTTCAAAATCACCTTGTCTGTGATGAGTCAATAATTGACCAGCAATTATGATCCTTGTAAGTTAGAAATCAAGAGGAATTTACTGTAGCAACTCTGAAACAAATTAGTCCTGTGACATTATGTTTAAAGGAAATATGGTGAAACCCATTAATATAATGTGTGCCCAGCATTTATTACATAATGTCTGTGACATTACGTTTAGTTTTAGGAAAGAAGTATGATGAAACCTATTAATGTAATGTGTGACTGGTATTTAATATGATCTGCTTGCAGAATTGAGATTACAGTTTTAAAATGTCCTTGTCATAAAACAACATACATTCCTAGGGGACCAGCAGTTAGCGTAATGGCTATGTCACTGGACTCCCATGTAGTCGACCGCGGTTTGAGTCCCGGACCCGGTGGCTTAAACTCACACCAGGCACATGTGTGTGCGTGCCCAAGATCCTGAGAGAATGGAGAAGAAGGGATTGTGGCGTGGCCATCCCCCCTGAGGGATGATTTCTTGCTTTCTATCTCCCTGTCTCTCTTTCTGGCGAGTGCACATGCCCTACAGCAAAAGCCTCTTAAAAAAAAAAAAAAATCCCTTCACATACATTTCTTAAAAATGTCATAGAATACATGTTTAGACACAGTTTACTTAAAAGCTAAAAGAATGACTTTTTTAGAAAGGTAAAACTAAAATTACCAAAAAAGCAAAAACAGTCTCCTTTTTGGTAGAGTTCTTTTCCCTTTTTAAATTTATATTTACCTTGTTCTAAAGGGAATTTAAGAGAATGTCTGTTGGGGAACTGGCGAGTGTCATGGTGGTTAAAGGCACTAGACTCCCACATGACTGACTACGGTTCAAGTCCCAGACCCGGTGGCTTGCTTTCTCACTCTCCCTCTCTCTGTCTTTCTATATCTTTCTATGTTCAAATTAAAATAATAATAATAATAAAAGTTAAATAAAATGATTCTTTAAAAAAAGAATAAAACAAACGTAAATGAACTATTAAAAAAAAAGATTCTATTGGAATCATGGAATAAAATTTCTAGAAAAATATGGGACCAGCTAAAGGCATGGTGGTTAAAGCGGCTGGACCCCACATCACCAACTGCGTGGTTTAAGTCCCAGACCTGTCTGCTTAAAAAACATGTTAGGGGGGCAGCAGATGTCGTGGTGGTTAAGGCGCTGGACTGCCACCTGGCTGACCACAGTTTAAGACCCAGACCTGGCAGCTTAGTTTCACTTTTTCTCTCTCCCTCCTTCTTTCTGTCGAGTGAGTGTACCCTATACCAAATTAAATAATAATAATAAGTAAATCTTAAAAAAAAAATACAAAGATGTGAGGCACGGGACCAGCAGTTACTGTAATGGCTATGTCGCTGGACTCCTATGTAGTCGACCACGGTTCGTGTCCCGGACCCAGTGGCTTAAAACTCGTATGCGTATGTGCCCAAGATCCCGAGAGGAGAATGGAGGAGAAGGAATTGAGGCATGGACATCCCCCCGGGGGGTGATTTCTCGCTTTCTCTCTCTCTGTCTCTCTCTGTCTGGTGAGCGCATGCGCCCTATAGCAAAAACCTCTCCAAAGGGAAAAAAAAAGATGTGAGGCACATGTGCATACTTGCCTAAAATCTCCAACAGAGAAATGGAGGAGAGGAAATTGTGGTGTGATTACCCCCATGTGGGGTGCTTTCTCACTCCGTCTCTCTCTCAGGCAAACTCACACACCCTCTAGCAAATTAAATTTTTAAAAAATAAAAGGCATATGTCATGCTGATATGTACAGAAGAGACAGCACAATCTTGTGGACAGTTCAGTGCTCTTCTATTTACAGCTCCACTATTTCATGTCTGTTTGACCTTGCTTCATCTATTAAGCAGAGATAATAATATTGTCCCACTTAACCACATTGGGTTGTTGTGAAAATCAAATGTAATAATATTTATGAACAAGCTTCGTAAACCCTAAAATTCTATGCAAATATGAAGTGTAATATCATGAAAACATTTTTTCTACTATAGGAGGTCTAGAAAAGGCATTTTCCCCAGATATAAAAGCCGCATAACACTATTAGGTATTAACAAGCAACCACATGTTTGGTACAGACTCAAACGTATATAGAGTAGTAAACTTTATCATCCTGTCATAATACCTGCAAGGGGATAGTTATAACATGAGAATAAAAATATGATCATCAAAAAGTGGATATAGGGCCAGCAGGTAGCATAGTGGTTAAGGTGCTGGACTCCCACATGGTCAACCGCAGTTTGAATCCCAGACCAGGTGGCTTGAAACTCATGCTGGGAATGTGTGCATGTGTACCCAAAATCCCAAAAGGAGCATAGAGGAGAAGGGACTGCAGCATGGCCATCACCCTAGGGGGTAGTTTCTCACTTTCTCTCTCTCTGACTCTCCAGCAAACACACACACACTATAGCAAAAATCTCTTTAAACAAAAAAATAAATGGATATATGCAGGTACTTAGTGTGTCTTTAGTTCAAAATATAAACTTCTCCATAGACAAATCACAGTTCCTTCATTGTATAACCTACAGTGCTAATGAGGGTACCGTTACGAGTCTCCATTCCTAGGACAGTTATCCAGAAACCCTCACTTAGCTAGGTGACTTCCAAAGAAAAGACAAGAAAGAAAATAAGAATAGACTAGCTCATACCGAAAACTATAGTAAGAAGAATAACTTAAAAACATTCAGGGACCAGCAGTTAGCGTAATGGCTATATCGCTGGACTCCCACGTAGTCGACCGCGGTTCATGTCCTGGACCCGGTGGCTTAAAACCCACGCCCGGCGCGTGTGCGTGCGTGCCCAAGATCCCAAGAGAATGGAGGAGAAGGGATTGCGGCGTGGCCATCCCCCCTGGGGGG